>NC_051861.1:47675640-48276082 GCF_015732765.1 Culex quinquefasciatus
TTATTTAAAAAACATATTTTTTGATTTATTTGTTTACTGAAATTTTATGTATCTCAAAGGTCTATAGGTACTTCGGGATGTCCATGGTCATCCAAGGACTGCCTGGAGTTAAGATCTACGAGTCTACCACCGTAACAAGCAAGAGGTCGTCGGATTTTGACCCCGGATCTTGTGCGTATAGCATCAGTGCATATGGTAGACTACTATATGAATGTGTTGGGATGTCCATGGTCATCCAAGGACTCCCTGGAGTTAAGATCTACGAGTCTACCGCCGTAACAAGTAAGAGGTCGTCGGATTTTGACCCCGAATCTTGTGTGTATAGCATCAGTGCATATGGTAAACTACTGTATGAATGTGTTGGGATGTTCATGGTCATCCAAGGACTCCCTGGAGTTAAGATCTACGAGTCTACCGCCGTAACAAGCAAGAGGTCGTCGGATTTTGACCCCGGATCATGTGCGTATAGCATCAGTGCATATGGTAGACTACTATATGAATGTGTTGGGATGTCCATGGTCATCCAAGGACTCCCTGGAGTTAAGATCTACGAGTCTACCGCCGTAACAAGCAAGAGGTCGTCGGATTTTGACCCCGAATCTTGTGTGTATAGCATCAGTGCATATGGTAGACTACTGTATGAATGTGTTGGGATGTTCATGGTCATCCAAGGACTCCCTGGAGATAAGATCTACGAGTCTACCGCCGTAACAAGCAAGAGGTCGTCGGATTTTGACCCCGGATCATGTGCGTATAGCATCAGTGCATATGGTAGACTACTATATGAATGTGTTGGGATGTCCATGGTCATCCAAGGACTCCCTGGAGTTAAGATCTACGAGTCTACCGCCGTAACAAGCAAGAGGTCGTCTTATTTTGACCCCGGATCTTGTGCGTATAGCATCAGTGGATATGGTAGACTACTGTACGAATGTGTTGGGATGTTCATGGTCATCCAAGGACTCCCTGGAGTTAAGATCTACGAGTCTACCGCCGTAACAAGCAAGAGGTCGTCTTATTTTGACCCCGGATCTTGTGCGTATAGCATCAGTGGATATGGTAGACTACTGTACGAATGTGTTGGGATGTTCATGGTCATCCAAGGACTCCCTGGAGTTAAGATCTACGAGTCTACCGCCGTAACAAGCAAGAGGTCGTCGGATTTTGACCCCGGATCATGTGCGTATAGCATCAGTGCATATGGTAGACTACTATATGAATGTGTTGGGATGTCCATGGTCATCCAAGGACTCCCTGGAGTTAAGATCTACGAGTCTACCGCCGTAACAAGCAAGAGGTCGTCGGATTTTGACCCCGGATCTTGTGCGTATAGCATCAGTGGATATGGTAGACTACTGTACGAATGTGTTGGGATGTTCATGGTCATCCAAGGACTCCCTGGAGTTAAGATCTACGAGTCTACCGCCGTAACAAGCAAGAGGTCGTCTTATTTTGACCCCGGATCTTGTGCGTATAGCATCAGTGGATATGGTAGACTACTGTACGAATGTGTTGGGATGTTCATGGTCATCCAAGGACTCCCTGGAGTTAAGATCTACGAGTCTACCGCCGTAACAAGCAAGAGGTCGTCGGATTTGACCCCGGATCATGTGCGTATAGCATCAGTGCATATGGTAGACTACTATATGAATGTGTTGGGATGTCCATGGTCATCCAAGGACTCCCTGGAGTTAAGATCTACGAGTCTACCGCCGTAACAAGCAAGAGGTCGTCTTATTTTGACCCCGGATCTTGTGCGTATAGCATCAGTGGATATGGTAGACTACTGTACGAATGTGTTGGGATGTTCATGGTCATCCAAGGACTCCCTGGAGTTAAGATCTACGAGTCTACCGCCGTAACAAGCAAGAGGTCGTCTTATTTTGACCCCGGATCTTGTGCGTATAGCATCAGTGGATATGGTAGACTACTGTACGAATGTGTTGGGATGTTCATGGTCATCCAAGGACTCCCTGGAGTTAAGATCTACGAGTCTACCGCCGTAACAAGCAAGAGGTCGTCTTATTTTGACCCCGGATCTTGTGCGTATAGCATCAGTGGATATGGTAGACTACTGTACGAATGTGTTGGGATGTTCATGGTCATCCAAGGACTCCCTGGAGTTGAGATCTACGAGTCTACCGCCGTAACAAGCAAGAGGTCGTCGGATTTTGACCCCGGATCATGTGCGTATAGCATCAGTGGATATGGTAGACTACTATATGAATGTGTTGGGATGTTCATGGTCATCCAAGGACTCCCTGGAGTTAAGATCTACGAGTCTACCACCGTAACAAGCAAGAGGTCGTCGGATTTTGACCCCGGATCATGTGCGTATAGCATCAGTGGATATGGTAGACTACTGTATGAATGTGTTGGGATGTTCATGGTCATCCAAGGACTCCCTGGAGTTAAGATCTACGAGTCTACCACCGTAACAAGCAAGAGGTCGTCGGATTTTGACCCCGGATCTTGTGTGTATAGCATCAGTGCATATGGTAAACTACTGTATGAATGTGTTGGGATGTCCATGGTCATCCAAGGACTCCCTGGAGTTAAGATCTACGAGTCTACCGCCGTAACAAGTAAGAGGTCGTCGGATTTTGACCCCGAATCTTGTGTGTATAGCATCAGTGCATATGGTAGACTACTGTATGAATGTGTTGGGATATTCATGGTCGTCAGAGGAGTCCCTGGAGTCTACGAGTCTACCGCCGTAACAAACAATAGGTCGCCGTTTGGCTTAAGTGGTAAGCAAGGATATACGCACAAGATTCGGGGTCAAAATAAGACGACCTCTTGCTTGATACGGCGGTAGACTCGTAGATCTTAACTCCAGGGAGTCCTCGGATGACCATGGACATCCCAACACATTCATATAGTAGTCTACCATATGCACTGATGCTATACACACAAGATTCGGGGTCAAAATCCGACGACCTCTTGCTTGTTACGGCGGTAGACTCGTAGATTTTAACTCCAGGGAGTCCTCGGATGACCATGAACATCCCAACACATTCATATAGTAGTCTACCATATGCACTGATGCTATACGCACATGATCCGGGGTCAAAATCCGACGACCTCTTGCTTGTTACGGCGGTAGACTCGTAGATCTGAACTCCAGGGAGTCCTTGGATGACCATGAACATCCCAACACATTCATATAGTAGTCTACCATATCCACTGATGCTATACGCACATGATCCGGGGTCAAAACCGACGACCTCTTGCTTGTTGCGGCGGTAGACTCGTAGATCTTAACTCCAGGGAGTCCTTGGATGACCATGAACATCCCAACACATTCATACAGTAGTCTACCATATGCACTGATGCTATACGCACATGATCTGGGGTCAAAATCCGACGACCTCTTGCTTGTTACGGCGGTAGACTCGTAGATCTTAACTCCAGGGAGTCCTTGGATGACCATGAACATCCCAACACATTCATACAGTTGTCTACCATATCCACTGATGCTATACGCACAAGATCCGGGGTCAAAATCCGACGACCTCTTGCTTGTTACGGCGGTAGACTCGTAGATCTTAACTCCAGGGAGTCCTCGGATGACCATGGACATCCCAACACATTCATATAGTAGTCTACCATATGCACTGATGCTATACGCACATGATCCGGGGTCAAAATCCGACGACCTCTTGCTTGTTACGGCGGTAGACTCGTAGATCTTAACTCCAGGGAGTCCTTGGATGACCATGAACATCCCAACACATTCATATAGTAGTCTACCATATCCACTGATGCTATACGCACATGATCCGGGGTCAAAATCCGACGACCTCTTGCTTGTTACGGCGGTAGACTCGTAGATCTTAACTCCAGGGAGTCCTTGGATGACCATGAACATCCCAACACATTCATATAGTAGTCTACCATATGCACTGATGCTATACACACAAGATCCGGGGTCAAAATAAGACGACCTCTTGCTTGATACGGCGGTAGACTCGTAGATCTTAACTCCAGGGAGTCCTTGGATGACCATGGACATCCCAACACATTCATATAGTAGTCTACCATATGCACTGATGCTATACGCACAAGATCTGGGGTTAAAATCCGACGACCTCTTGCTTGTTACGGCTGTAGACTCGTAGATCTTAACTCCAGGGAGTCCTTGGATGACCATGAACATCCCAACACATTCATATAGTAGTCTACCATATCCACTGATGCTATACGCACATGATCTGGGGTCAAAATCCGACGACCTCTTGCTTGTTACGGCGGTAGACTCGTAGATCTTAACTCCAGGGAGTCCTTGGATGACCATGAACATCCCAACACATTCATACAGTAGTCTACCATATGCACTGATGCTATACACACAAGATTCGGGGTCAAAATCCGACGACCTCTTACTTGTTACGGCGGTAGACTCGTAGATCTTAACTTCAGGGAGTCCTTGGATGACCATGGACATCCCAACACATTCATATAGTAGTCTACCATATGCACTGATGCTATACGCACATGATCTGGGGTCAAAATAAGACGACCTCTTGCTTGTTACGGTGGTAGACTCGTAGATCTTAACTCCAGGGAGTCCTTGGATGACCATGGACATCCCAACACATTCATATAGTAGTCTACCATATCCACTGATGCTATACGCACATGATCTGGGGTCAAAATCCGACGACCTCTTGCTTGTTACGGCGGTAGACTCGTAGATCTTAACTCCAGGGAGTCCTCTGATGACCATGAACATCCCAACACATTCATACAGTAGTCTACCATATCCACTGATGCTATACGCACAAGATCCGGGGTCAAAATCCGACGACCTCTTGCTTGTTACGGCGGTAGACTCGTAGATCTTAACTCCAGGCAGTCCTTGGATGACCATGGACATCCCGAAATACCCATAGACCTTTGAGATAAATAAAATTTCAGTAAACAAATAAATCAAAAAATATGTTTTTTAAATAAATTAATTTTAAACTTTTAATATTTATTTTTTATAATCGTACAAAAAATGCTAGCTGTGGACCCCCCGAGAACTTGACAACTTTTTTATACATTTGTATTGGTTGTTTCCGTTGTGCATAAGGAAATGGCTATGCACCAGGCGCTTCCATATTCTTGTAGATGGCTCATATAATTGGGAGGAGACGCATGGTTTTTTTTTAAATTGTTCGATTTTTTATGTTAAAAAATTTACCAGATTCGCATCAGTCCGCGTGGACATAAAATCAAATTCTGTCGATTGCATCGGATTCGGGGATGCCTTTTCTCTCAGGAACGGATGAGATATCGTCAATCCCTTGACACAAGTTTTGTTTTGTCGAGTAGTGTTAT
The DNA here is from genome assembly GCF_015732765.1 of Culex quinquefasciatus. Taxonomy (NCBI): domain Eukaryota; kingdom Metazoa; phylum Arthropoda; class Insecta; order Diptera; family Culicidae; genus Culex; species Culex quinquefasciatus. The sequence goes on from NC_051861.1 coordinate 47,680,966, forward strand.
CAATGTTAATACATGAAACAGTCGTGAAATTTTCTGATCTTTTCGAAAAAAATATTTTTTTAAATTAAGACTAACATTTTAAAAGGGCCAAACATTGAATATTACGCCCATTTAAAATGCAATTAAATCAAAATTACAAAAATAAATATATAGTTAATTGGGTATGAAGACCTATAGAATTGAAAAGAAAACAAATATATGTGCGTTATTTGAATCAGCACTGACTAAATCAATCTTCACTGTTTTGATTTCATCCGATCTGTTTTTGGATCACATAAGTATCATTTAAAAATTGTAGAATTTAGTTTAGTACTTCTAAAGTTATGCTAACTATCAGTGTTGCAAAAGAGTGATAGAAAAGCTATCAATAGATTATCTCTGCACCAAAAATATCCGAGAGTATAGCGGCCGTCACTATAGCTTGTGAGATCTCTTCTTATGTCTCGTGATTCCCAGCGATGCCATTCTCTCTCTATCACTCCTTTCCTTTTCCTCGACTATGCGCTCTCACCGCTGAGTCTCTCAATCTCTCCGAAAACTGCAATGAGAGAACGCGAGAGGGCGATTAGGAGCCGACCACGCATGACGCCCCTTCAAACTGCGTTTGCAAAATTGGTTTTGTGGCGGCTTTTGTGGTTAAACGCTGTTGCGGTAGGATGTTCGTGGAAGCGAGAATGAGAGAGAAAAGGAAAATGTCAATCGCGAGTGGGTAAACACGAAAACGTGTTCGGCTATGTTCGGCGCTGAAAGTTTCAATGAAGAGAGAAGAGCAGTTGTATTTGAGGCATGAATATTCAGGCGAGATAATTGTAGTTGCTGAGAGCTGATATTTTGATATTTTAACAACCCTGCTAACTATAATTTGAGCCGAATAAGCTAATGATGTATTTAAAAGGAACAATTTTTGGAAGAAAGCTAACAACATATTTTTAAGAAAAGCATTCATCTGCCTTTCTAAAAAATATGTTGTTAGCTTTCTTCCAAAAATTGTTCCTATTAAATACATCATTAGCTTATTTGGCCCTTATCATTTTGAACTCAAAGTTTTTGTATTGATATTTTTAATTGAATTATGAAATCCCAATATACACAACCAACCGGCGGTCACATGATTGTGATGCATGGCGGCATGAAAGTATAACAAATTCTGCATGAAATCTGTCTTCATGCATTTTTTGTGATAAAGGCGTATGACATTTTTGCCCATTACCGACACTTATCGACATTACCGACGGCTGGTTGATTGTATTGCAAAAAAAAAACTTTACCGGACTAGGTTTGAACCATCAACTTCCTATAGTTGATGATCCGACACGCTACCACCGCGCCATGAACGCTTAAGCTCACAGTAATTTGGAACCCCGCGTTGAACTTGAAGTCCTGTACGAGCGGGGTTCTAAATGAATTTGGTCTTAAAGAATTAAGAGGGAAATAGCACCAACATATTCTTCTCTTTGAAGTGTTGCTCGGGGTCGCGCCATCATTATATGTGTTGGTGAGAACTGCAGATCGCTGACATGTTTATACACGGGCAAAAATGATATACGGGCTTGCTGCAAAAAATGTTAAAAAAATGTAACATTTTCTGCAGCAAATCCACTGTTGCAGATTTTGATATATATTTTTACTTTGGGTGCAGCCATTTGGTTTCAATGCATCTATCAAAACATGAATGTTTTCCTTATCGGACATCTCAATCTGCTGTACAATCGTTAAAAATCGATGACATTTACTACCCTACAGAACACAGACAATCTATTGAACACGAGCCATGTTCTTCCAAACAGAACTCACCACCAACCCAGCCGGTCATTAATGGTTCAAAATCAACTCACATGACTTGTCGCTTTCTCGGAAAGCAAACGAGCTGCAGCTGTTTTTTTACGATTTCGACTGGATGCTGAACCGCCGCCGTTCTCATCCCTTGGACTCACAGCAAGGGTCGAACTGGTCGGTCGGCTCTAATGTATGTAATTGAGTAACAACAGCCAAACCAGCCAGCATCGCCGTCATCGTCGTCGTCGACAGCTCATCAGAAACTTGCGATCACTGCGCGCGGTTGAGGTGGAGGTAAAAATGTGCACTAATTATTTAAATTTTGACGAAAACACTTGATGTTTGGAGTGTGTTTTTTTCGAAGCATGTTTTGTTTCTTTTATGCTTTGGGCTGTAGAAACCTTTTGGATGAGTTCAAATTCGTCAGATGGGGTTTGGGTGAATCATGCCAGAACAGACGTGCCAGAGCACTCTTGGGTGTGTTTTTCAAAGCTTTTCAAAAGAGTTACAAGTACATTTCGATGATAATTCTGGTCAAGAACGAAGCCGTTCAAAGATGTTCTCGTACACCATACGGTTCGAACGTGTTCGATTTTTGGCAGCAGTTTATAAGCTGTTTGCTCCACCGAGTCCAAGTGCTTAAACATCTTTAGTCGAGCATCAGGCAAATGACTCTCTGCATAGTAGGTACTTGTTCTGCAGCAGCAAGAAGGACTATGTCTGAAAAGTAATTACCACATTTTAGGCTGGGAATGTGTGGGAAATATGTAAATGGTTGTGAGCTCAACTCAACAATTCAGGCAGTCAGGCAAGGCAAGCAACCATCACCGCATCAGACACTCGAGATAATGGTAATGAGTTTAGAGTAGCAAGAACTTGATGGCGACATCACAATGCTTGGATTAGTGGTTGGCTGGGTTTGAAGACTGACGCGGGAAGAGAATCCACTTATTGCAAGTCAGCTAGAACAAACGTGTGATTTATTTAGTTGGGCTGTGCATAAAGCTCTGAATCATGTAGCACAAAAAAAAATAAACTGAGCATTTCAAGATCCTCTAAAACTGTAGAGCCAATTCCAATCGAAGAAACAATTCTACAACCCATGGTCCAATTTCATACATCCTGTCAGTTTGATGAATTATTATCTATCTGCGATACCTGCTAGGGGTCCCCCATCAAAAACGATTTGGGCTTGGCCTCGGACAAGGAGCACAATTTGGAAATGACCGTCAAATAATTAGAATTATTTCAGTCTACCAATTTCGTACCGTGACCGAGAAAAGAAGAAAACATCCGTTTTCTAGCCCCGGTCATATTGGGGCACCAAGAAACCTATCGGGATATGGGTCGACAGACTGATTAGGGTTTCGATCCCGGGTGTGGATGGCGAGCGCGGTGTGCTCTGGCCAAACCCACTCTCTCAGACAATGAGGTTGAACATTCCGGGCCGTTTTGCTTCGCCAACTCTTTGGACGGTCTCGAATCCAATCGGGGATGGCGAAGGCCCTTCTGGGTAGAAAGCAATTTTCGAAGCTATAAAATGTCTAATCTACGAAATTATAAATAAATAAAGCTCCAGAGATTTCGTGTGGCTGTTTTCAAGCTGGGAAGAGTGAGCGCGCATGTTTGGATAACAAATAATAAACATCGTAAAAAGAGGCAGTTATTGGAGAGGAAAATTCGAAAATGCGATACGAATTGGTTAGTTTAGCAGAGACCCTCGGCTGGCTAGGGAATTGTTGTTGCAGTGCAAAAGAAGAGCAACGTCCGGATGGGTGATAAAAAATGGCAAATAAAATGCCACCACTTGGCAGGCAAAAGGATAAGCCGAAGGGTGGGTGCTATGGGGTTAAGCGAGATATATTTTTATTATGTTTTTAATTGTTAACAGTTTTAAGTGCAGGTTATAATAGACTCATGTTAATAATTTGATATTCAAATATCAGAATAACGTTATTTGAACAAAATCGGCATTACAGATGTACGAGAGTATGGCGCGATGTGACTGCGCCAAATAGTTGAAAGCTGAAAGCTGAACTTTTATCACTTCGATACATCAGATTAGAATGTATTTGAAACGTTTCATTCATTTTAAGATTTAAAATATAATATTTTACTGAAAATTTGGTCGTTATAACGAAAAAAAAAATCATTGCTAAGATGATAAATAGTAAAATTTCATGATATCACTATATTTTGCATGGACAATTTTTTTTTAACAATTTTTTATCAGTTTTTAAGTACTTTTATGTATTTATTTCACAGTAAAATATGTTGTTGCAGCAATTCGTAATTTTTTCCATACTAAAAATCCATATGGTACACTTGCCCCATCTGGACCAGATTTTTTAAAAGCTCTCTACAAAAATAACCAAAAGTTAAATCATACTTTATAATTGGTGCAAGTCATTGGTAGTGACACTACTGATCTAGGAAAAATAGCATTTTGATAAAATGAGCCTTAAAACGAACCCTAAGCCTTATTTTGTACTTTCCAAATATTATAAGAAAACAAAGGTTATGAAAAAAACTTCAGTCAATCTTATGCCCAGTGGCGTTTACGTCGTTTTGGCGGTTATGTGGTAGTAGAATCAGCTAGCAACAATTCCTCATACTGGAAATAATCAAAATTGTAAAAATTACTGCCGTACGAGCGATTGTTCCTCTTGCCCCATATGGTCGTCTTGCTCCACATTCCCCTACCCATACACTTAGAATTTTAGGGCGCCCACCACGGGATTTGAACCAGCAACCTCTGGATGTTGAGTTCAGTTCGCGGTCTGACTGATCTACACATTTTGTCTTTTCTTTTACTTATTGTTTTGTTTTGAAAATAAAAATGCATTTTTGCAGTGACTTCATTTTCCTATCAAAGTAAATTATTTGTTTTATTTTTTGGCATGTGTGACCAAATCCAAATAACTGGGAAATATACGTGTTTTCGTCCTGGTTGCTTATTAAAGTTTAAGCGTAGCATCTTGATTGCTTAATAGCTTTATTTGGGTATTCACCACAACCAACAAGCTAAGCCTCAGACATAAAACCTGGTGAAAATAAAAGCCAACTAGTTTCCAACAAGGTTTTATGAATGCTTTGAGAGAGTCTTTAAAACTTAATGGAAATGCCATGCCAAACGATTTTATTGCTTGCTTCTACAACCCTATAACGCTCAGAGATTTTCACCTGTCTTAAAAATAGTTATAAAATAAAGTCTTCTGTGGAATAGATACATTATTTCAAAGAATAACAATATAGGTGTAAATCATTGTTATCCGAGAATTCGTTGGTGAAGGTTGTCTGAATCAACATGACTCGTCGCGTCCCGGCGCAAAACGCCGGCAATATTGCACTACCTGCGGCTCAAGCAGGCAAAAAAGTGGGAATTTCCAAAAGGAAGGTTGAGGCCTCAACTGATGGCCAAAAACCGGGAATTTCCAAAAGGAAGGTGCTTTTGGAAGTGACATCGAACAGCAAAAAGACGAAAAAGAGCGACGGTACTGTACCGATGGATGAGGAGGAGGAGAACTCTTCATCGCACGAGGAGCAGCTATTGAAGAACAACAAGTTTGCTGGACTGCCTGACGAGGACCAGGTAGCGGAAGCAAAGGAGAATGAAGTGAAACAGCGAAAGGAGAAACTGCCTCCTTTTTATGTGCGGCAATCAGCAGCAACGATCGACTTTCGTGCGGGGCTGGTTGAACTCATCAAGTCTGGGAAAGTCCTAGGCAACATTCGTCTGTGTCAGGACGGATTTAAGGTGCTGGTGCAATCCAGGCAGCACTATCAACTGGTCAAGGATTACTTGACCGAAAACGAGGCGGAGTACTTTACCCATGATGTCGTCATGGATAAGCCGTACAAAATCGTCGTCAGAGGTCTGTACGACATGCCAGTGGAGGAATTAGCTGCCGAGCTAAAAGTTTTGAAACTGGATGTGTTGGCCGTGCACAAAATGAGCCGACGCAACAAAGACATCAAGTACCGTGACCAGCTCTACCTGCTGCATTTGGCTAAGGGATCGACGACGCTTCCTGAGCTGAAGGCAATCCGAGCGGTTTTCAACATTATCGTGTCGTGGGAGCGATACCGACCAGTGCATCGTGACGTCACACAATGCTTCAACTGCCTGGGCTTCGGGCACGGAGGTAAGAACTGCCACCTAAAGCGTCGTTGCGCCAAATGTGGTACCGATGCGCACATCACATCCCAGTGCATCCAAGATTCGCTGGTGAAGTGCCTCAACTGCAACGGTGAGCACTCGTCAACCGACCGAAAGTGCCCCAAGAGAGCTGAGTTCGTGAAAATTCGGCAGCAAGCATCGACGAAGAATCAGCCTCAGCGTCGTAGAACTCCTCCAGCCCTGGTGGAGCAAAATTTTCCACCTCTTCAACCGCGACGCCAGGTCCCGAACTTGACACCGTTGCCGTTGGATCCCAGGAATAGAGCTGAGATGAATCATCCACGGCCGGGTTCCAGCCAGCAGCCGAGACCGCCACCACCGGGCTTCAGCCAGGAGCCAAGACCAACACAAGAACCAGCAGTTGAGGAAAATGGTAATGATCTTTACACCTCAACCGAACTCCTCAATATTTTCAAACAGATGTCCGCTGCACTGCGTGGATGCAAAACCAAGACCCAGCAGATTGAAGTGCTGACCTCGTTCGTCATCCAGTATGGATCGTAGGTCCCTCAAGCTGCTGAATTGGAACGCTTGCTCCATTAGGAGGAAGAACTTAGAGCTGGTGGATTTTCTTCGCGAGAAGGAGATCGACGTAGCTGCCATCACGGAAACTCATCTGAAGCCCGGTGAAAAAGTTTATCTGCAAAACTACAAGATCGCGACGCAGCTCGATAGGACCACCTCTGGAGGAGGAGGTGTGCTTGTCGCTGTTCATCGTGATCTCAAGCCACGCCGGCTGCCACACTTTAAGCTGGACATCATCGAGGCCGTTGGGTGGAAATTCCCACTTCGGTTGGCCCAGTACTCTTCATTGCTGCATACTGTCCACGTCAGGTGAATGCCAGAGATGGTTCAGCAGCAAAACTGAAGAGCGATATCCAGAAGCTGACACGGCGGAGCGCAAAGTACATCATCGCTGGTGACCTCAACGCGAAGCATGAAGTTTGGGGCAACAGCAGGAGGAATCGGAACGGAGTGATTCTGCACAACGATCTGCAAAACGGATACTACAACGTTGTGAGTCCGGATCGTCCAACGAGGGTGGCTCGGTCTGGGAATCACTCAATCATCGACTTCTTCATTACCAATATGGCTGAGAACGTGGCTCATCCTGAGGTGTTTGAAGAGTTGAGTTCTGATCACTATCCGGTGGTTGTGGAGGTTGGAGCTTCCGTTACTCCGCAGCGGCAACCAACCCGGAAAGATTACCACAACGTTGACTGGCAGCAGTTTCAGCAAGTGGTAGACAGCAACATCGACTATGATCAACACCCGGAAACTTCTGCTGATATTGATCGTTCGCTGGAGGTGATCCAGCAGGCTATCAACCAAGCAGAGGCTGCCAACGTTCGGGAGGTTCCTGTTAATTTTAAGGTAACTGATATTGACGTAGATACTAAACACTTGATTAGACTTAGGAATGTTTATAGGAGACAATATCAACGGACTGGGGACTATGACAAAAGATTTCAGTGAACAATTTGAACAAAATCATACAAGACCGACTTGACAATATCAGAAATCAAGAATTTTCAAAACATGTAAGCCAGCTTGGGAATTATTCAAAACCATTTTGGAAACTTTCAAAAGTTCTTAAAAACAAACCAAAGCCTATTCCTCCTCTTATTGTTGAGGATTCTCCTTTGATTACATCCGAGGAAAAGGCAAATGCACTTGGGCTTCATTTTGTTAGTTCACATAATCTTGGCGCTTCCATGACCAGCCGTAAAGAAACATCAGTTGCCAATAGTATTTCAACAATCAATGACTCTACCTTTGAATTTCCTGCAGATTCCCATGTTTCTGGTGAGGAAGTCAAAGTTGCAGTTAAACAAATGAAAAATATGAAAGCTCCAGGCTTTGATAACATTTTAATCTAGTGTTGAAAAAACAGAGTGATCAGTTCTTTCAACATCTAGCCAATATTTTCAATAAATGTTTGCAACTTGGTTACTTCCCCACCAATTGGAAACTGGGCAAAGTCATACCAATTTTGAAGCCTCAAAAGATCCAACATCGCCAACAAGTTATCGTCCCATTAGTCTTTTGAGTAGTCTGTCCAAACTCTTTGAGAAGGTCATCTATTCAAGGCTTTTGGATTTTACCAACGATAATAATATAATTTTGAATGAGCAGTTTGGCTTCCGAAAGGGGCATAATACTGCTCATCAGCTTACGAGAGTAACTAAAATCATCAAGCAGAACAAGCTTGAGTCTAAATCAACTGCTATGGCTTTGTTGGATGTTGAGAAGGCTTTTGACAATGTTTGGCATGATGGTTTGATACATAAACTGTATTTATACGGTTTTCCAATGTATCTTATCAAAATTATCCAGCACTATCTTTCGGAGAGATCGTTCAAGGTTTTTCTGAATGGGATTGCTTCTGGATTATTCAACATTGATGCTGGGGTTCCCAAGGAAGTATTCTTGGCCCACTTCTGTACAATATTTTTACATCTGATTTGCCTACTCTTCCTGGTAATGGTGTGTTGTCACTTTTTGCTGATGACACTGCCGTTATTTATAAGGGTAAAATAACCAGATATTTAGTTGGCCGTCTTCAGAAGGGTCTTGACGTTCTTTCCGAATACTTTGGCGACTGGAAAATTCGCATAAATGCAGCCAAAACTCAAACCATCATTTTTCCACTTTCCAAATCGGCCCGATTTGTCCCAAAGGATGATGTTTTGATTAAAATGAATGATGTTTCAATACCCTGGTCAAAGGAAGTTGTCTATTTAGGTCTCATACTTGACTCGAAACTATTGTTTCGGCAGCATGTAGATAAAATATTGAACAAGTGCAGCATTCTCATCAGGTGTTTGTATCCTTTAATTAACAGAAAATCAAAGCTATCTTTGAAAAATAAGTTAGCAGTTTACAAACAAATAATTTACCCCGTTATTGAGTATGCAGTACCTGTTTGGGAGTGTTGCGCTAGAACTCATAAATTGAAGCTCCAGCGTGTTCAAAACAAGGTACTCAAAATGGTTTTGAATGTTCCTGGCTGGACAAGATCAAGTGAGGTTCATGAATTAGCAGAAGTAAAAATGTTGGATCAGAAAATTCAAGAAAAATGTTTGAAATTCAGGGAAAAATGTGCTATATCTGAATACCCCTTGATTCAAGGATTGGTTTAGTTTATGGTAAGATTAAGTTAGTTTTAGGTTAGGTTATGTTAGGTGTAAAACTAAATGCCAAAAATCAGAAAACATGTAGTTCACCGAGATAAAATGCCAATCCATTTGACCCCACACTCTTTAACATCCGTTCAAGGTACAACGACAATTCAGTCCATCCTCAATCTGTACACGGTCCCAAAAGGGATTGCTCCGCCACGTTCCCTTCAACGAAAGGATTTGTAGCCGGAATCGGTTTTCATTTTGGGATCTTCTTTACAGAACTGTGCTTGTCAGTCGGCGGACACCAAAGGGCGGTACACGAAAAGGTATAAAATAGCATCAAGCCTCGGGATTCAAACCGGAGTTTGAAATTCAATATTTCAGATTTCGCTAGATTTGCGCACTTTATGTGTGTATATTCTTAGTGAAGGTTCTTATGCGATCCATCTGGCAGTCGAAGGTCGGTCCAACAATCGTGGCCGCACCCCGCGACATTTGGGTTACGTCAATTTGCACGTACCTTCACGGAGGGAGCTTTGGGAGTGGAACGGCCGCACACGTTCCTGCTGTGCGCGGCGTTTGATGACTGTTACATGGCCTGACCTCGTGTCAATCACATGTCACAGCCAGGCCAGTAGCTGGCGTTCAAGTCGCAGTTGACGACGAAAAAACTCCCAGCCTTCCCCGGGCGGTAATTAAAATTTAATAACTCATAATCATTTACGCTCGTTCGTTCGTCAGCAGCAACGTTGTCGGTTGTCGTTCCCTCGGGCTTGGCCACTGCGCCCAGAGTTGTCTTAATCTTTCATTCCCAGTGACCAGGTCTGCTGCTGCGGTGATGCCATGGGCCTCACCGACTGATATTTTCCTTGATTTTGTCGGTTTTTACGACTACTATAGCCTCGCCCCGGCGAACCATTTCTTGCCTATTTGGAATAAAGAAGTTTTTTTTCCTCTCCCCGAACTGACCTGACCATCATGGTCTCCAGACTATCTTTCGGACTGGCTGGCGGCAGGCGGTAGTAATTTTGTCTAATTTGACCATTCGATGTTCGGACAGCAGTAGAAGAAGAAGAAGAAAAATCGTTGAATCAGAGTACTTTTTAATGAACGTGTGTGTCGGCCGTAATTAGCGGCCTGACGAGTAGGGCAGGCGAACGCGATGGGATTTTAACAGCTGGTGCAGAAGACTGGTTCATTTAAATGTTACGTTCTCAGTTGGGAGATATTTAAGTATAGTCGGGGTCGTACAGTTAAGAGACGGTTCTCAACTCTATCGAGCCATCACTTGGTTCGAGCTTCAATTAGGGTTTGTAATTCCTCAGTAAAATTATCTGAAATTGATTCAATTAAATTCGATTTTTATATGTTACCAAATGTCACACTGTAACATTTAAAATAAGGTTGAAATTAATATAGCAATTTTACATAAACACTATTGAATAACCCTCTTCTAAAATGTTTCATAATAATCAGATTCAAATTTCCTTGACAAATTATGAGTAAGTTTAATATCTGGGTTATTTTTTGCCAACATACGTAAAATCGGAAAAGTTGACCAATCCTTCTTTGAATAACATCGAAAATCTTATATCGTAGAATTGTTCTTAGATATTTTACTTACATTTTCCCAAAATATGGTGTAATTTGATGGACTCTACCTTAAATGGCAATCGTTTGAAAATTAACCCAATCTCACCCCTTTGAGAAGGTGGCATTGGGTCAAATGAAACTAAAATTATGCTCAAATACAAAGATATAGTAAAAACAAGTCATCCAACAGTGTTTCTTGTTCGAGGAAATCGTATTGACATGCTAAAATATTTGAAGTAGAGATTTTCAAACATTTGGGTACTTTTTGATCAATTCCAACAAAAAATTTAAAAAGTTGATTTTTCGAGAGGTCATTTTTGGTCAAAAACGTACCTAAACTTTAGACAGCTGCTAAAATGACAGGATTTGTTCTAGGAACGAGATTTTTTTCAGAAAAGTAATCTTAAGATGTCCCTTGCATAACCCTTTTAACAGAATTAAGTTTCATTGCAAAGTACATGAGAAATGGTAAAAACTGTAAAAAAATACTTTGACCCAATCTCACCCCCCAGACCCAATGTCACCCCCACTGACTGTACTTAAAATAACAAAGAATAGTTGTAAAACTTCTGATACCAAGAAAATATTAAACTGCCTGTCAGTATTGCTGACTGTCGTGATCGGGGACTTTCTTTTATAATAAAAACACAGATATTTTGCAATCAACAAACAACACGTCTTATTCCACAGAAATTAACCACAAAACTGATTTGACAATCTTCATTCTCTCTTTCGCCGGCCGCGTGCATCTCGTTGTTTTCTCGCTCGTTGTTCTCTCTCGCAGCTCGCTAGCGCGCTCTCGCACTCAATCCACGATTAGCTAACAAGGCAATATTCATGAAGGTGCGCACTTTTTGTTGCGCTCTTAACTCTTATTTATGAATTATATCAATCTTATAATAAATACTCATTTAATAATTTATTACATATTCAATCCTGCAACCCATAATCCCTACATTCTCCCTCTTTTCTACTCTCAAGATGACGAATATCAATCATAATTCCTAACAGAAAAATTGCATGAATGCTAAATCAATTAATGTTTTTTTTTATTTCCTAAAAGATTTTCGTCGGGTTCCTCGACTATGTTTTCATGCTGATCTAAATACGAAAGCGCAGTCTTCGAAATGTTTCATCTATGTTGTCCAAGAGGCTGACATCCGATCGCAGAAGTTATAGAAAATGGAATGCTCTGATGAGGTTGAAAATTTAAAACACCTGAAAATATAAGAAAAAGAAAAAAAACGAGGAGAAAAACAAAAACCACACATATTTCTCAAATAAATGCAGGTTTATCAATTTTTTATGCAATACGAGATTAGTGATTGTTTACCTGATTTTCTTTAAATTTTATGTAATTTAAAATTAAAAAGCAAATTTTACAAACATTGCTGAAACAACACAACACGATTTAAAAAATAATAATTCAAATTCAAAAGCAATTTTTATTTTTTAAACATTTCGAATTAAATGGAATCACATTATTTTTATTTATCATGATTTTGTGAATATGAAATATAAAACAATGTGTTCTAAATTCAAAATCTAACGTGTTGCTGACTTAAATAACAAATAAAGCATAATCCTGGCGTTTTTTAAGTTTTAAATTTATGTGTACCATAAAAAACAAAGAATAAGCATTTCTAAAAATATATACAATGTGGTAATTTATTTAACTTATTTAAAAAAAAACTGAAACAAAAACTATGACAGGCACAGATATTGTTTTTACTCAAATTTACACTTTGAATTTATGTGCGCCCGCCACGGAGTTCAAACCGATCTATGGATTATGAGCCCAAGCCCAGTGCCACGTCCGATTGATCCACTAGACGGAACTTGAAGGTAAACATAAACTGATTTTAGGTAATGTTAAATGCAAACGTGACGAAAAGTATATGTTTGTGCTTAATACCCAAAAACACCCAAGATGGATCTTCAAGCCTTCCTCATTTTCAATATTTTTATCTGTACTTTTCTGTAACTTATTCCCAACCAAGCTGTACAGCTAAAACAAACAATTTTTTTTTTAAATAAAGACTAGCATGGAGATCGGAAGGAAAGGGGTCAAGAAACAGCTTCACGAACAGTAGAACAAAGGAGAGGGAGCGTTTTCTTAGGGTTTTTCTTCACCCTATCTGGCTTGCTTTCGCTTCTACTGCTGCCCATTTGAATTTTTTTCTTGACCGGTTCCTTCCGATGTGCATACACCGCTTAACATTGTATCAAAAATTACCGCATTTTAACTAATTTTAAACTTGTTAATAAATCATGGCAAAAATTACTAAAATGCAAAATCAGTAATATTTTCGAAGAATTTGTTTTCATCAGTACCGGTACACTTTTATAAAATAAAAAACAGTCCATATTTAAGTTTAAGATGATTTCTTGAAAAGCAATATCAATAAATGAAGCAAATTGCAAAAATAATATAAATAATTCAATTAATGCTCAAAATGTGCTTTGCTTCACAAAATACATTTTTTTTTATAAAAAAAATAAAATCAAATGTTGTTTATTCTTGCCACAAAAGCTTTCTTAAAAAAATTACATATTTAACGATTTTGTTCTGTAAATGCATGGTAGTATCAACATTTTTCAACTTTTATATTAAAAATTTTGTACTTTCTATTAATATTCACTTACGCGATCTTTTAACCAGACAAAGAATAGTTTTTACCGAATAGTTTTTTTCTCTGTTGTGTCTACTTAATAATATTTTTGTTTATCTTGAAACAAAACATAGTTCAGAAAATATTATTCTAATGAATAAAACAAAATCATGTGGTAAATTGTTGCAATAAAAATAAAATATATAAACTGAAATAAATGCCGTTCCGCTATATTCGATTTCTATTATATGTCAAATTAATTTTCTCTTCAAATTGTATTTATTGTAGCTAAAGGTATGGATTCAAGCACTGTTGATATTATCGTAGATTAGATTATTCAATGTTACATTTAATCATGATCAAAACAATGTTTAAGGTCATTTTATTTATATATACCTTCAAAATGTACTGTGCTTATCAGATAACAACAAAAACATATTTTATTCAATTATTCTTGTAATGCATAGATGTATAGATTGCAATCTGACTACTATCTCAAAGGGTTCCAGCTCTGGCGAAACATTTTTCAAACTACCACCGCAGAGGTCTGTCAGGCTCCAACACGGAGGAGACAATATCCTAACCATAAATTCCTTCAAAACGTATCTTGCTTATCTAAAAACAGCTGAAAGATTTTTTAATGTTTTATTTTTAAATATTTTGTTTTATTTTTCTCGTAATGTAAAATGAGTTCCAAGCAACTTTGATATATTACTTGAGTAGATTGTTCACAGAAACTTAATTTTTTTAATCACGATCTTTACGATCCCTGTCAATAATTTCTTTTCTTATTTAAAATTTTAACTTTTTCTTTGCTGATAAACTCCTGTTATGTAATTTGAAAAAGTTTGGTTTCATAATTAAGTACAATCGATTAAAGAACCCCAAAGTTTCTTTAATTTATTTCAAAATAATGTTTCTCTTAATTGATTTTTGATGTATTTACCATACTAAAATTTTGAATGTTTTTTTTTAACTCAATAAAATGATACAGTGTTAAAATATAATTTTTATCGAAATTAATGAATAATTTTGAACCATTTTGATACAAATAACAGATATTACATTGAAAAATAAATTTAAATATTTCCTAGTTTTTTTTTTTAAAATAATGTTTTTTTTTGTTGCTCAAATTGTCACTCATACTTCTTAATTCAAAATTAATATTCAAAAATTTGTATTATTTTCTCTTGTGACGCAACGCCCTCACACTTTAAATTATATTTCAAGCATTTCTGATGATTAATCATTCCTTTATTTATTATTTAAAAATGCATCAAATCAATTATTAAGTGTATTATTTTACATGTTTTAACTAATAATGTAATGTTCATGTTAACAATTACTTAAATTTTTACTTCCCTTTGAAATAATGTTGGGTTTCAAGCAACTTTTGTATCACAGCTGAGTTAATCGATTAAAGTAACAATTAACCATAACAACTATCAATATGGAATACTTAATCATTAGCGTCTTTCAATTTAGTAGAGGTTTATCTTTTAAGAGAGGAAAACTCCAGTTTTAGTAATAGTGACAACCGTTTTAGTCATATTCGATGAATTTAAAATCATTTTTTTAGGTAGTTCACAGACATAACGCCAAAATACATATTGCTTTATCTGTGCTTGCTTTATCTGTGGATACCCAAAAGTGCTCACTTTCACATTTAAATTTATTTATTAATTTTCTTAGGCAATTTCTTTTGTGATGTTAAAGACGGTTCTTAATTGAATGAAAAAATTTGCTGAACAATATATTTGTAAAATCCATAAGGCTCCTTCTGCGAAGTTATTTGAAAAAACGTTACATAATCCACCTTTAGGAGTTTGATGCCTTCCTCTCATTTATAGAGTGATTGATCTCCCCTAACGTGATCGCAGCACCAGAGCTCCTAATATATTAACAGACCTACCTAACATGACTTTGTGATCAAGATTAACAGACCACGAGCAGTGACTTGAGGTACACATGTCTAAACAGAGACATCAATTACATGACTAGGAGGCATCATGATCAAGGACCTGACCAAAGAACTGATTGGACTTATGCTGAGAGACTACCATCGCAGAATGGAGGGGAGGAGGCTAGTTCAAGGCAGACTACCAAAGTCAGGCTCATCTGACTACCATCGCAGAGGTCTGTCAGGCTCCAACACAGAGGAGATGACTACCATCGCAGAGGTCTGTCAGGCTCCAACACAGAGGAGACTTTTTCTGACTACCATCGCAGAGGTCTGTCAGGCTCCAACACAGAGGAGACTTTTTCTGACTACCATCGCAGAGGTCTGTCAGGCTCCAACACAGAGGAGACTTTTTCTGATCATCAACACATACAGAGAATGAGGTCACACTGACTGACCATCCACTGTCAGGCTCCAACACAGAGATGATCTTCTTCTATCAAAATCAGACGCGTCCTCCACAGCATCAACGCAATCTGTCAGGCTCATTCTAAACATCAACCAAAATCAGGGAGAGACATTAATGCAGAAGAGACTTCTATAATAACAATACTCAAATTCAGAAAACAAATCTTGGCCTTCGATTGCCACAACAAAAGCAAATCTACCATCATATTCAAAATAATACCTGGTTTTCGATTACCACAATATTAATCAAACCTCGTATCTTACTCGAAACAAAATATTGGTTTTCATTTATCGCAAAAATAAGCAAATTTGTCATCTTATCATAACAAAACATTGGTCTTTAATTCCCTCATCAACAATCAAATCTTTCAATCAAAATTAAACCTGTAAATTTTGTTATTTGTGATTTTATTGGACTTTGCATCAAGTCATTGCCACAACAAGCATATCTTTCATTAAATTTAAAACAAATTAACTAACAAGAAGCAAATATTTATCTTATTCAAAAATAAACATTGGTCTTCAATTACCAAAGTAACCAGCATCCAATCTAAAATAAAAATAAAAATAATGATCATGATCATCAATAATAACAACAATCCATAACAATCAAATTTTGCATCAAATTCAAAACATTGGTCGTCAATTATAATAACAACAATAAAATTCAAACAACAAATTTGATTTCAATTACCAAAACAATAACTAAATAAAAAACAAATTATGTACCTTCAATCGCAAACTAATCCTCCATTTTAATCATAAAGAATTAGGTCCAATTATAAACAAAATATTGATTTTCATCAATCACAAAAATAAGAAGAATAAAAATTGAAGTCTAATTCGTAACAAAACATTGGAGTTCAATTTCCACAACAACGATTAAACATTGCATCAAATTAAAAACAAAACATTGGTCGTCAATCAAAACAACAACAATCAAATCTAAAGCAAAAATGCGATTGTACAAAAACAATCAAATCTTGAGCAAATTATTTGCCTTCAAATTCCTGCATAAACTTAGAATAAAACATTGGTTTTCAATTATCATAACGAAAAGCCAAACTTACTACTTCAAAACAAAACATTCGTTCCCAATATCACAACAACAAGCAAATCATTCATTAAATTCAAGACCGTCAATTATCGCAGATAGTTTTATGCCTTTTATCAATTTCAAATAACAAGTTCAAGCAAAAATCTACCTGTTTCAAAACACAGGCACAACAACAAAGCGAAATTTGGACCTGCTTCCTGGCAGGTAAACAAAACTGTTGGATTTCACAACACAACAATTCAAGCAAAACAAATGACCTTTCATGAATCAAAAGGTTCGACTTACCGGACTGTGCCATTGTCGTGATCAGGGACTTTCTTTTATAATAAAAACACAGATATTTTGCAATCAACAAACAACACGTCTTATTCCACAGAAATTAACCACAAAACTGATTTGACAATCTTCATTCTCTCTTTCGCCGGCCGCGTGCATCTCGTTGTTTTCTCGCTCGTTGTTCTCTCTCGCAGCTCGCTAGCGCTCTCGCACTCAATCCACGATTAGCTAACAAGGCAATATTCATGAAGGTGCGCACTTTTTGTTGCGCTCTTAACTCTTATTTATGAATTATATCAATCTTATAATAAATACTCATTTAATAATTTATTACATATTCAATCCTGCAACCCATAATCCCTACACTGACAAAAATTTAATTTTCCCTTTAAAGTTGAATGTTGTCTTCTTTAAAGAAGGGACAACTTGACACAAGTTAAATTTTTCTTTAGCAGTTATCCCTAGTAAAGAGAGTTTCCCCCTCTTTAGGAATAAAAAAAATAATTAGTGTTAGCAGTTATTACTAATTTCGATGTCTTCTTTGAAGTGATTCTAATATTTTATTAATGTTGAAAATTTAATATTATTATGCCAATTGAACGTTATGCGCCATTATGCCAAATTATGTTAGGCCAAACAGCGTTATGCTAAATGGCATTTTGCCAAATGGGAAACATAACATGTTTTTCAAGGTCCGAAATATTTCAGGGAAATGGATCATTCTGGAGAATGAGCCATTCTGGAAAGTGGGATTCTGGAGAGTGGAATTCTGGGGAATGGGATAGAACCCAACAACCATTAACTTAAAAAAAACAGAATCACGATAATTCTTAATTTGTCACAAGCAAATCTCTTATGTTTATTCATCAATTTCGGGAAAGTTATAAACAATAAATAATAGTCAACTATGTTCGCTTTCAAAGTCAAAATAAGAGTCAGATTTTTTTGTAATGACAGCGATTGAACTCATTTCGCTCAACTTTTAAAAAAACAACAAAGTTCGAACTATATCCAATTTCAAACAAACGAAGTAACCCTTTTGCCCTTTGTGAAATTATGGGAATGTTTAAAACGAGTTTTTTTTTCAATATGAAGAGTGCTAGATAAATATGTGTGAGTGATTTAAGGTACTTCTAATATCAATTATCCAGCCGGTTAGATCAAATTTTGCAATAATTTTTAAGCTTTAAATTTCGTTCTAAAAATATATATTCTCTTTGACCAGTCTCCCAGTGCATTGTAATGAAATTGCCATTATTTATTGTTTAAAAACACTGTTTCAAGAAGGATATGACTAACAAAAACTTGGTCAGATAATCTCCAAATTTAACGATTGTACACTCGAAAAAACGCTCTCCTCATCGCAACAGCCTGGTCACGTTCACAGAATCCCCCTTCCTTTACCTCTTCCTCCTCCAAAACGTAATCGAAAATGGTATTAAATTTTTCAGACATAATTCATATCGCCTCTAATCTCAATTTTTCACAGATATCACACAGCCTGAATGATGTATGCGCCCATCCATCCACCCATCAGGCTGTGGGAAAAGGGGTGCCCTGGCAAGCAATAAGAAGTGTGGATGGAGAGAGGAACCATAAAAACAACATCGTGGAACGAATGGAAGCACAACAAAAACTGATAAAAATACAACCCGTGAAGTGAGTTTTTGTGTGGTAGGCGTACGTATTTCGTATCTTATTTTTCGGTTGCTAAGGCAGGGCAAGGCAAAGGGGGTAAAGGGGCAAGCCACCGCCCCCGGGCACCTCCGACTGACTGTGGATGATTATGCAGATATTGATGGGCGTCAGCTGTGCTCTGCTGTTCGCCGGCTTATCGCTGTAACTCATAAATTAATCCTTTTTTGCTGCTGCTGCTACATGCGATCCTTAACGGCACCGAGCGTATCCGCCGTAATCGCTTGAAATAACGAACCACTTGAGCGAGTAGAGGAGAGGGTCTTAGCCAAGGCAAACAATGATGGTGACCCTTTTTTCTCTGAAGCGGAGACCGAGTTTGGCAGATGAGTGGAACTGGAAATCGGTTACCGGGATCACTTTTCATCCTGAAGTGGGTCGGTCTCAAATTTCTGTCCAAAACTTTATATCTGGCGGAGGAATGAGGCTAACAAAAAGTACCACAATAAGGGTACAGAGCCAATAGGTTATTGA
This sequence comes from Culex quinquefasciatus, assembly GCF_015732765.1. NCBI lineage: Eukaryota > Metazoa > Arthropoda > Insecta > Diptera > Culicidae > Culex > Culex quinquefasciatus. The sequence continues at coordinate 47,700,122 of NC_051861.1, forward strand.
AAATTATTCGGCCAACGTTACCCCTGAAGCACTGCGAAATGTTATAAACGTTATTGTTTAATTTTTATCGCAAATTATATTCAACGACCTGGCTGTGCCATAAAACTGAAATTGCCCTCTGATTTCCGCTGGCTGGCGGGGGCAACACACAATGGACCTTTTTGAAAAGTTCAATCATATTGACCAGCTGACGCGGGCGCGCGCAATTTACTCTCTCAGCTTTATGTTTATTTATGACCATTTGAATTGGCCGTGGCCGCGGTAATTACGGAAACAGGCGCATAAAATAAGCCATAAAAAGCAGTCGAAAAAAAAGTTTCATTTAGATATGCGTGTGCGTTCGTTTGTCTAGCGTGCTAAACTGCTATTGTACTGCTGCAGCAAAATGTCATCACGAAAAGGGCAAGGGAGGGGAAGGTTATTATATTTATTCGAAAATTTCCGATCATTCATTTTTATTATGGACATCGCCAATGACGGGAAGGTTTTTCGACGGTGAATTGTCTCGTTGATTTTTCTTACAAACGGGGTCCCTTTATGAGCCATCACTGTTCCCACTAGGGCCATTACGAAACCTTGCTTCAGCGTTCAAGCGTGCACTTGATAATTACAGATTTGTTGCCGATTTTCACGGCTCAGATGGTGCAGAAGCCATTAAATTAGGGAAAAAAAAAGAAATCGTTGAGGTTCAATTTTTTTAGATTTTTATCAGGCAAGAATTAATCAAACTCTGAAGCAAGTCAGCTTCAAGCTTGTCGTTAAAATTTAGGGTAATTATCTACCAACTCACACGAAATCGGGAAAAGTTGCCCCGACCCCTCTTCGATTTGCGTGAAACTTTGTCCTAAGGGGTAACTTTTGTCTCTGATCACGAATCCGATGTCCGTTTTTTGATATCTCGTGACGGAGGGGCGGTACGACCCCTTCCATTTTTTAACATGCGAAAACAGAGGTGTTTTTCAATAATTTGCAGCCTGAAACGGTGATGAGATAGAAATTTGGTGTCAAAGGGACTTTTATGTAAAATTAAACGCCATCCATTCACCGAATCTGTCTCTGCGGTTAATGCAACGCAGTAGGCCTGGCCGCTTTAATTTTTGCTGTACATTTCATCTATCCCAACAACTTTTCCATGGGTATTTGTAAAAAAATTCCTAGGGAAGGTAATAGTCTTTGATCAAGACTTTGAATTAAATTACAGTCCAGACTCGATTATCTGAAGGCCTTGGAGAAATTTCACTTCGGATAATCGAATCTCGAAATAGTAGTTTATGTAACAAGTCGCGAAGCCCAATTTTTTCTGCACGAGTCGTAGATTTATCCAACGAGGTTTACCGAGTTAGATAAATACGACGAGCGCTTAAAAAATCAATTTTTTGCAACGAGTTGCTTACTAGTAGTTTATGCAACAAGTTGCAAAAAGAAGATTTTTTCCGCACGAGTCGTACATTTTTCCAACGAGGTTTATCGAGTTGGATAAATACGACGAGTGCTGAAAAAAATAAGTTTAGCAAATAGTTAATAAAATTCACCGTTCAAACCTAAAACAAATGTTGAAAAATGTTACTTTTCAATAAGAGTGCTGAAAAGTTTTATATTTCAGCACCCATTCCATTGCTGAAAAGTAGAACTTTTCAGCACTGGTATTGAAAGGTATTGATTTTCCATTCTGTTATTTTTGGTAGGGAAAAGTAGGCCGATTTGTTTCTTTAGAAGGGCAGGAAAAGCTAACAGTTTCATAGCGGAATTTTAAAAAAAATATTTAGTTTCGGGGTCTAATTTTTATGGTCTGTGTGTGTGTTTGTGTGTATGTGGTCCAATCCAATACCCGCTGGCCAGCAGCGAAATTCTGGTAAAGTATAGTTTGTATCAGACTTGGTTTATGCTGATACAACATATCTCATTCCCGGGTATTAGGTGGTGACAGTCCTCGCGCTGCTTCCAATGACCCATTCCAGAATGGCAGAGATCTTAGCGGCCCAATTCTGAGGTCATTGGGCATTGTCTTGCCCCGCCTAAACATAGAGCAAGAACCAGACGGGTCCTCGACCTATCTTTAAACTTCCAATCCCATCAGGCAAAACAGGGATCAGCGCGTATATAGTAGTAAATAAATGGCATTTGTATAACAACTCGTCGGATTTTCTTCTTTTTTCACTTTTTTTTCACCAGAGGAAGCGCAAGCTTGATCCTGTCATCCTCCGACGAAGCTCGCACACAAACTCTTCGCGGTCTAATTTTTTATGGTCTAGCCTAATTAGGACTCTTAACCCCATGTTCTGGAGTACCTCTTGAACCACTTTTGTTCAACGAAAAACTTTACTTCTCTTGTTTTATGTTTTTCTTGTTTCATTTTAAGTATTTTAATTTGCATTTATCTTGTAAGTTTTTATTTGTTTTTGGTAATATTTGGCCTTTTCTACCACTTCATATTATAACATTTTGCCAATCTAATTTTTTAATGGTTTACAATCACTTTTTCTTGCTTGATTTTCACATTATCTGCTATAGAATGGCACCAATATCATTTAAATTGTAGAAAAATGCGTGGAGGCATAGTCTGGGACAGTACAAAAATTACTGCATACTTCTTTTTACTTAAAATATAGTAAATGTTAGTAAAAAACACAACCAAAGTTGACCTCCAAAAAGTCGCATCCTAAATAAGTTAAATTTGTTGAGTTGATTGAACTTCAAATTACTTTTATGGTGTTTTTTTTCATTCAGACACCATATTGGACGCCATCTTGAATATCTCGCTTCCTTTTGAGAACGAGGAAAATCACCAGGCAAATTCGGATTCAGGAGCAATCAGTCGTTTAAAGTAGAGAGCCTGGAGCTTATTAGAGAACGGACATCTTAAAATACTGAAACTGGCACCACTACATGCACATCAGTCAAAATAGCTTGCAGCACTGCAATTGTAAAAGCACCTTCGTGGCTCTTTTCAGATTCTCTTTTGATCAGTCAATTGAACCAAAGCAAACTGAGATTAAACATAGTTTATGGTTGGTGTAAATCCAAAGGAGTAGGCGTGGATGAATGGTTACGCTGTTCGCTTTGTAAGCAGAATGTTCTGGGTTCGAGTCCCATCTGCTCCTATCGAGAAATTATGGAAAGAAGGAATTCTGAACACTTGAATATGAACGAAAAATTCATTAGCTCACGGTGGGGTTCGATCCCCAGTCCTTTGGGACAGCAGACAAAAACGCTAACCACCAGACCATCGAGGTTTAGTTGACTAGAAGGAATAAGAATGCTATAAGAATCCAAGAAACTTGATGGGAATCTGAGAACCATAGAACAGACAATGCAATATTGAATACAAAGTTGAATTCAAGAACTTACTTGGCCGCATACTCGTTAGGGACCATCCATAAACCACGTGGACACTTTAGGGGGTATGGCGATTGTCCACGATCCATACAAAAAAGATTTTTTTTGTATGGACAATTGTCCACGAAGGGGGGGGGGGGGGTAATTGATTCCCAAAAAAGTGTCCACGTGGTTTATGGATGGTCCCTTAGCTGAATATTGAACTTTCAACACGACCAGGATTCACCACTAAATACTTGGTGAACCGAATTGGAAAGCTTCCAAGATGAATCCAAGAACATACGAAGAATTAACTAACGAAGACCGGCCGCATCACTTACCACGGTGAATCCTGACTTCATACCCATCTTACTAACACCCTCAAACCTCAGGTGATACTTTGTTGAAGACGCAGCCGATTTAGCGGTCTTCATCACTCAAGTATCGGACTAAAATTCCTATCCACTTCCCCGTGTCTTACCACTGGTCGTGGCCGGCGCTGTGATTGGCTAGCATGATAGGGGCATTTGAAAGTTGCGAAGTGGTTTTTTTTTTTTTTTTAATTTATATTTATTCAAATTTCTTCTCCATGTACATTCATTCAGTTAAAATATTATTGAGTGTCCAATCACAAACGATGACTTTTCACCTCAATTTTAAATACTAGCAACTTTCATTTATTCATGAAATATTGTAGCTTTCGCTATTCAGTGATTTCAAATGTAGGAGTTCCTACATGTACAAAAGGGAAAAGGGATACCTTAAAACTAACTTATAAACTATATAAAGAGCGGATCAATGCAGCTGAAGACTGCAATGATTTTTGTCGAAATGCATCAATTATCTTATTGGACATAACATCCAAAGTGTCAACTTCGGCTAATTGATGAAGTTCACTGGTGCTGAACCAGGGAGGAAGTTTCAGAATCATTTTCAGAATTTTGTTCTGAATCCTCTGAAGTTTTTCTTCCTGGTTAAGCAACAGCTTGTCCAGATCGGCACAGCATAAAGCATGGCAGGTCTGAAAATTTGTTTATAAATTAACAGTTTATTCTTGAGACAAAGTCTAGAATTCCTGTTTATAAGTGGATACAAACATTTAATATATTTGTTACATTTAACCTGGATACTTTCAATGTGATCCTTGTAAGTAAGGTTTTTGTCAAAACCAAGTCCAAGATATTTCACTTGATCCTCCCACTTTAAATTTACCTCATTCATCTTTATAATGTGATGACTTTTTGGTTTAAGAAAATCAGCCCTTGGTTTGTGAGGGAAAATAATAAGTTGAGTTTTTGCAGCATTAGGAGTAATTTTCCATTCTTTCAAATAAGAATTGAAAATATCCAAGCTTTTTTGTAATCTTCTTGTGATGACACGAAGGCTTCTGCCTTTGGCGGAGATGCTTGTGTCATCAGCAAAAAGTGATTTCTGACATCCTGGGGCAAATCAGGCAAGTCAGAAGTAAAAATATTGTATAAAATTGGACCCAAAATGCTTCCTTGAGGGACGCCAGCACGTACAGGTAGTTGATCAGATTTGCTATTCTGATAACATACCTGCAGAGTACGATCCGTCAAATAATTTTGAATAATTTTCACGATATAAATCGGAAAAATAAACCTTTTCAATTTCGCAATCAAACCTTTATGCCAAACACTGTCAAATGCTTTTTCTATGTATAGAAGAGCAGCGCCTGTAGAATAGCCCTCAGATTTGTTGCTTCGAATTAAATTTGAAACTCTCAACAACTGATGAGTAGTTGAATGCCCAAGGCGAAATCCAAACTGCTCATCAGCGAAAATTGAATTTTCATTAATGTGCGTTATCATTCTATTAAGAATTATTCTTTCGAATAATTTACTAATAGATGAAAGCAAACTAATGGGCCGATAGCTTGAGGCTTCAGCAGGATTTTTATCCGGTTTCAAAATCGGAATTACTTTGGCATTTTTCCAACTACTGGGAAAATATGCCAAATCAAAACATTTGTTGAAAATTTTGACCAAGCTACTTAAAGTTGCTTCTGGTAATTTTTAATTAAAATGTAAAAATGCCATCCTCACCAGGGGCTTTCATATTTTTAAATTTTTTGATAATAGATTTTATTTCATTCAGATCCGTATTAAAAACTTCATCTGATGAAAATTCTTGTTCAACAATATTCTGAAATTCTATTGAAATTTGATTTTCAATAGGACTCAAAACATTCAAGTTGAAATTATGAGCACTCTCAAACTGCTGAGCAAGCAAGTTTTTGGAAAAACCCCATTAGTTAATAGAATATTATCACCATCTTTTAAAGAAGGGATGGGTTTTTGAGGTTTCTCAAGAACCTTTGAATGTTTCCAAAAAGGTTTGGAATAAGGTTTAATTTGTTCGACATCTCTTGCGAACTTTTCATTTCGCAGGAGAGTGAATCTGTGGTCAATAACCTTTTGCAAATCTTTTTGAATTCGCTTCAGTGCAGGATCACGAGAACGTTGATACTGTCTTCGGCGAACATTTTCAGACGAATCAGAAGCTGAAGATCGTCATCAATAATGGGAGAATCAAATTTGACTTGGACTTTAGGAATAGCAATATTCCTAGCATCCAAAATTGCATTAGTTAAAGATTCCAAGGCTGAATCAATATCAGCTTTGGTTTCTAAAACAAAATCATGATTTAAATTATTCTCAATATGATGCTGATACCTGTCCCAATTAGCTTTGTGTCACTAAAGGACCACAATACTGACTTTGATTTGTCAACACCAAATCAATTGTTGATGGATTTCTAACAGAAGAAAAGCAAGTTGGCCCATTCGGGTATAAAACCGAATAAAGACCAGAAGTGCAATCTTTGAACAGAATTTTACCATTGGAATTTACTTTTGAATTATTCCAAGATTGGTGTTTGGCATTAAAATCACCGATGATCAAAAATCGAGATCTATGCCGAGTAAGTTTATTCAAATCCCCTTTGAAATAATTTTTATTTTCCCCAGTGCATTGGAATGGCAAATATGCAGCTGCAATCATAATTTTCCCAAAAGAAGTTTCAAGTTCAATGCCCAAACTTTCAATAACTTTTAACTTAAAGTCACGTAACGTGCTATAAGTCATACTACGGTGGATAACTATTGCAACACGCAAACGAGAAATCCGTGAGAGAGGCCCTCCCAATTTGAGTTGTGTGGGACAGCGCTGAAATCGCGTGGAAATCCCTCCCGATTAGAACGGTCGCCAAAATTCACGCACACCATCACAGGAAAATGACGAAATGTTTCAATTTCATTGATCAAGAACGTAAACACTCGACGGGCAGTTGTATCTCATACGACAGTGCAGTGCACAAGTATGCGTGCTCATTTTGTATTGCCGATCAGCACAAATTCACTTAGCAGTGTGGTGCAGGAGTGACATGACTCAAAGAAATAAAAAAACAGAAGAATTGTTTAATAACAATTATTGTTTAATTGTTTAATTGTTTAATTGTTTAATTGTTTAATTGTTTAATTGTTTAATTGTTTAATTGTTTAATTGTTTAATTGTTTAATTGTTTAATTGTTTAATTGATTAATTGTTTAATTGTTTAATTGTTTAATTGTTTAATTGTTTAATTGTTTAATTGTTTAATTGTTTAATTGTTTAATTGTTTAATTGTTTAATTGTTTAATTGTTTAATTGTTTAATTGTTTAATTGTTTAATTGTTTAATTGTTTAATTGTTTAATTGTTTAATTGTTTAATTGTTTAATTGTTTAATTGTTTAATTGTTTAATTGTTTAATTGTTTAATTGTTTAATTGTTTAATTGTTTAATTGTCATTTTGACATTTTGACATTTTGACAATTTGACAATTTGACAATTTGACAATTTGACAATTTGACAATTTGACAATTGGACAATTTGACAATTTGACAATTTGAAAATTTGACAATTTGACAATTTGACAATTTGACAATTTGACAATTTGACAATTTGACAATTTGACAATTTGACAATTTGACAATTTGACAATTTGACAATTTGACAATTTGACAATTTGACAATTTGACAATTTGACAATTTGACAATTTGACAATTTGACAATTTGACAATTTGACAATTTGACAATTTGACAATTTGACAATTTGACAATTTGACAATTTGACAATTTGACAATTTGACAATTTGACAATTTGACAATTTGACAATTTGACAATTTGACAATTTGACAATTTGACAATTTGACAATTTGACAATTTGACAATTTGACAATTTGACAATTTGACAATTTGACAATTTGACAATTTGACAATTTGACAATTTGACAATTTGACAATTTGACAATTTGACAATTTGACAATTTGACAATTTGACAATTTGACAATTTGACAATTTGACAATTTGACAATTTGACAATTTGACAATTTGACAATTTGACAATTTGACAATTTGACAATTTGACAATTTGACAATTTGACAATTTGACAATTTGACAATTTGACAATTTGACAATTTGACAATTTGACAATTTGACAATTTGACAATTTGACAATTTGACAATTTGACAATTTGACAATTTGACAATTTGACAATTTGACAATTTGACAATTTGACAATTTGACAATTTGACAATTTGACAATTTGACAATTTGACAATTTGACAATTTGACAATTTGACAATTTGACAATTTGACAATTTGACAATTTGACAATTTGACAATTTGACAATTTGACAATTTGACAATTTGACAATTTGACAATTTGACAATTTGACAATTTGACAATTTGACAATTTGACAATTTGACAATTTGACAATTTGACAATTTGACAATTTGACAATTTGACAATTTGACAATTTGACAATTTGACAATTTGACAATTTGACAATTTGACAATTTGACAATTTGACAATTTGACAATTTGACAATTTGACAATTTGACAATTTGACAATTTGACAATTTGACAATTTGACAATTTGACAATTTGACAATTTGACAATTTGACAATTTGACAATTTGACAATTTGACAATTTGACAATTTGACAATTTGACAATTTGACAATTTGACAATTTGACAATTTGACAATTTGACAATTTGACAATTTGACAATTTGACAATTTGACAATTTGACAATTTGACAATTTGACAATTTGACAATTTGACAATTTGACAATTTGACAATTTGACAATTTGACAATTTGACAATTTGACAATTTGACAATTTGACAATTTGACAATTTGACAATTTGACAATTTGACAATTTGACAATTTGACAATTTGACAATTTGACAATTTGACAATTTGACAATTTGACAATTTGACAATTTGACAATTTGACAATTTGACAATTTGACAATTTGACAATTTGACAATTTGACAATTTGACAATTTGACAATTTGACAATTTGACAATTTGACAATTTGACAATTTGACAATTTGACAATTTGACAATTTGACAATTTGACAATTTGACAATTTGACAATTTGACAATTTGACAATTTGACAATTTGACAATTTGACAATTTGACAATTTGACAATTTGACAATTTGACAATTTGACAATTTGACAATTTGACAATTTGACAATTTGACAATTTGACAATTTGACAATTTGACAATTTGACAATTTGACAATTTGACAATTTGACAATTTGACAATTTGACAATTTGACAATTTGACAATTTGACAATTTGACAATTTGACAATTTGACAATTTGACAATTTGACAATTTGACAATTTGACAATTTGACAATTTGACAATTTGACAATTTGACAATTTGACAATTTGACAATTTGACAATTTGACAATTTGACAATTTGACAATTTGACAATTTGACAATTTGACAATTTGACAATTTGACAATTTGACAATTTGACAATTTGACAATTTGACAATTTGACAATTTGACAATTTGACAATTTGACAATTTGACAATTTGACAATTTGACAATTTGACAATTTGACAATTTGACAATTTGACAATTTGACAATTTGACAATTTGACAATTTGACAATTTGACAATTTGACAATTTGACAATTTGACAATTTGACAATTTGACAATTTGACAATTTGACAATTTGACAATTTGACAATTTGACAATTTGACAATTTGACAATTTGACAATTTGACAATTTGACAATTTGACAATTTGACAATTTGACAATTTGACAATTTGACAATTTGACAATTTGACAATTTGACAATTTGACAATTTGACAATTTGACAATTTGACAATTTGACAATTTGACAATTTGACAATTTGACAATTTGACAATTTGACAATTTGACAATTTGACAATTTGACAATTTGACAATTTGACAATTTGACAATTTGACAATTTGACAATTTGACAATTTGACAATTTGACAATTTGACAATTTGACAATTTGACAATTTGACAATTTGACAATTTGACAATTTGACAATTTGACAATTTGACAATTTGACAATTTGACAATTTGACAATTTGACAATTTGACAATTTGACAATTTGACAATTTGACAATTTGACAATTTGACAATTTGACAATTTGACAATTTGACAATTTGACAATTTGACAATTTGACAATTTGACAATTTGACAATTTGACAATTTGACAATTTGACAATTTGACAATTTGACAATTTGACAATTTGACAATTTGACAATTTGACAATTTGACAATTTGACAATTTGACAATTTGACAATTTGACAATTTGACAATTTGACAATTTGACAATTTGACAATTTGACAATTTGACAATTTGACAATTTGACAATTTGACAATTTGACAATTTGACAATTTGACAATTTGACAATTTGACAATTTGACAATTTGACAATTTGACAATTTGACAATTTGACAATTTGACAATTTGACAATTTGACAATTTGACAATTTGACAATTTGACAATTTGACAATTTGACAATTTGACAATTTGACAATTTGACAATTTGACAATTTGACAATTTGACAATTTGACAATTTGACAATTTGACAATTTGACAATTTGACAATTTGACAATTTGACAATTTGACAATTTGACAATTTGACAATTTGACAATTTGACAATTTGACAATTTGACAATTTGACAATTTGACAATTTGACAATTTGACAATTTGACAATTTGACAATTTGACAATTTGACAATTTGACAATTTGACAATTTGACAATTTGACAATTTGACAATTTGACAATTTGACAATTTGACAATTTGACAATTTGACAATTTGACAATTTGACAATTTGACAATTTGACAATATGACAATTTGACAATACAATTTGACAATTTGACAATTTGACAATTTGACAATTTGACAATTTGACAATTTGACAATTTGACAATTTTACAATTTTACAATTTGACAATTTTACAATTTTACAATTTTACAATTTTACAATTTTACAATTTTACAATTTTACAATTTTACAATTTTACAATTTTACAATTTTACAATTTTACAATTTTACAATTTTACAATTTTACAATTTTACAATTTTACAATTTTACAATTTTACAATTTTACAATTTTACAATTTTACAATTTTACAATTTTACAATTTTACAATTTTACAATTTTACAATTTTACAATTTTACAATTTTACAATTTTACAATTTTACAATTTTACAATTTTACAATTTTACAATTTTACAATTTTACAATTTTACAATTTTACAATTTTACAATTTTACAATTTTACAATTTTACAATTTTACAATTTTACAATTTTACAATTTTACAATTTTACAATTTTACAATTTTACAATTTTACAATTTTACAATTTCAAATGCATCAATATTTTGAATTATTGATAAAACACCAATACTTTTTCTGACAGCGGTATAAGAAAAGTAACCAAACTGCGACTGCTGCCGAAAGCCCCAAGTGTTAGAATTATAAAAGGTATGGATGATCTTTCACACATGATGGCAAGAATACGAGGTTTTCATTTGGATATTTATGAGATTAAATCTTTTAAATATATAAAAGACTGACCATCTAGCTCACCATATTGTCTGAAAATATTTCCCATATCATTTTTAAAATCCGCCTTCTATTTTTAGGTTTTTACCTGTTTTTACGAGACAAATATTCGGCATACCTTTTAGCATTCATGTGCCTTGGTCAGCGCCTTTCTTTGACAGTTTGACAGTTTGCTCAGTTTTTTCTCTTGCAAAGAGCGTTTTTTTTTCTTTGTCCGGAACTCGGGATCAAATTTTCGAAGTAATCGTCTAGAATCGGTTAAGATATTACAATCGGATTGTTTGCCTGGCCATGCAGCGCAAAAAGGTAAGTTTAAATTATAATAAAACATGGATTTGAGCGAACTTGAGATTGAAATTCACTCAATATTTTCAGCACCCCGGTTAGTTGGAGGTTTCATGGCAGTGTTCAGGGCCAAGTTGCGGATGGCAGTGTTCAAGGCCAAGTTGCGGATAAGCTGTGGCCATAGCTGGAAAAAGTGGATTCCGGTGATAACGGCAAAAGTAGCATGGAGTGATCCGCAGCCGCCTGGAGGCTGACAAGACCGCATCCGATGTCAGCCAACCAAGTGAAAAAATAAGTGCAAAACATCCGTGAAAAGTGTTCAAAAAATATTGTAGTGTTGTGATGCTTTGTAAATAAAAAGTTTTCAAAAAAAGTTTATGTTTGCATTTTCTGAGGAAAAGGGAGGGAAGCCATTTTGCTGACGTATCTTACTAATACAAAGAAACCTATCGCACTAACACACTCACAAGGGCAGGGGGCCAAAATATTACCCATACATGCTTGAGTTGATGCATGTGTTCGTAATTTCATTAAAATTTGAGCATGAAATATTTCTTGCGGAGCTCCCTCTCGAAAATCTTGAGGGATTTCTCGCCTGTTCGTGTCTGGAAGTATTTACCTCGCGGTTCGGGAGGGTTTCCTCGCGATTTTGAGCCGAGCTCGGTTGCGTGAACTCCACCGCCATTTCGATTCATTCGGTTATAAGTTATAACTGTATAATCTGGTTCACTTTTCAAATAAGTGCCAGTTTTTAAAAATGTTTCGGTTATAACAGCAACATGCACGTTATGAACTCGTAAAAAGTTGAAAAATTCATTTTCTTTCGCTTTTAAAGAGCGAGCATTAAAATTCATAATATTGATGGAATTACTTAGATCCATGATTAAACTTCAGGGTAAGAACAACATCATTCGCAAATTTTAATCCAATCTGGATTGCTTCCATCATGGATGTAGCATTACTCATTGTTTGAATCAAACCAAACAGTGAGTTTTGCAAAAAAGTCATTTTTTCAAACGTAACATCGCCGAGATCAGAAGATCCCAAAGCGTTGCAAGCAGAAAAATTTTCAAATGAGATTTGAGGTACCTGCCCAATTTCAGAAAGATTGGTAGAGGATTTAAAATTCGTGGATGAACCCGAGCCCGAAACGACGTTAGCATAAGAAATGCCATTGTTGTTACCTAACTTTTCCACGGTAGGGGTATTTCTAGCATTGTTCGAGTGAGACAGCACGAACGTTTGATTTAAAGATGCAGATACAACCTGACTTTGAGAAAATTTCGGTTTGGATTTCGGCTGATACTTAGCACGAGAATCCAAAACCTTTTTTCTGATGGGGCAATCCCAGAAATTTGATTTGTGATTTCCACCACAATTTGCACATTTAAATTGGGTGACTTCTTTCACGGGACAATTGTCCTTGTCGTGAGAAGAATCCCCGCAAACCATGCATTTTGGAACCATGACGCAATGATCAGTACCGTGACCGAATGCCTGGCAACGCCGGCACTGGGTCAGATTCTGGCCATTACCGCCATGTTTCTTAAAATGCTCCCACTTTACCCGTACATGGAACAAAAACTGAACTTTGTCCAAAAGTTTCAAATTGTTGATTTCATTTCTGTTGAAATGAATCAGATAAAATTGTGAAGTCAAACCAAAGCGAGAAATATTCCCGTTTGATTTTTTCTTCATTGGTATTACTTGAGATGGGGCAAAGCCAAGCAACACCTTAAGTTCGTTTTTGATCTCATCCACCGACAAGTCGTTGGAGAGACCTTTCAAGACCGCCTTGAATGGCCGAGCATTCTTGGTCTCATACGTGTAGAAATTGTGTTTGTGGTTTTCAAATAACCAACAAAAGTTTGGTGATCTTGTAAAGATTCCGTCAACAAGCGACATTCTCCTCTTCGACCAAGCTGGAACGAAACCTTCAAATTGCAAGTTTCCTTGCAATTCTTCAGTTGCGTTCGAAAGCTGGCCAAATCGGAGACGGAAGTCACAACAATTGGCGGAGCCTTTACTCGTTTCTCGACGGCAGAAGACTCAGTACGAGGAGAAGGTTCCTTGTCATCAGTTTCGGATAAAACACCGAAACTGTTTGTCAATGGAATTGGAGGATTGACCTCACATTCAGAATCAGAATCAGACCTCAGAAGAGGCTGTTTTCTTTTTCTGTTTCCGTTAGCCGGTTTAGCGTTCAAACGCTTCACCGACGTAACGACCAAATCTTCAGAAGATTTGCGTTTACCTTTTTTTTTTTACTGTGAACAGACACGGACCACTGCGACACTTGCGTATCTATTGTAGTATGATCTGTTCTCAGGTTTTCTGTTTTGCTGCTATACACAGCCTGCCGAACGATCGTCTTCCGTAGCGCTATTGTTTGAGCGAGACAGTTTTCGACGAATTATTCGAGCAGTTGCCCCCTCTCATTCCCCAAACCAATCACTCAATGCCATGCCACACGAGCACGAGAGACCGATCCGAAGACGTGGAGATGAGCGAGATTGAGGGGAAATCTCGTTTATTTTTGACCCATCTAGAGATCGTTACCGATCATATAGCCCAATCTTCAGCTCGAATTTTGCCTGAGGGCATGTGACCGAGTCGAAAGTAGCATTTGAAGCTCTTCTCTGTGTATTGCTGCAGAGTTCTTCAACGCTCAGACTCAGTCGCCAACAGATCGTCCGAGAGATTGGATGTGATGGGTTTTGGGGAGGCTTGGGACTTGACAAATCAATTCCCGCAGCAGCCGAAATCCCCTCTCGACTGCCACCTACCCCTTTTGCCTCGCCAGATGGGTTTCAAGCCATCGACCTTCCGCTTACAAAGCGAAACCCGTACCACTAGACCACGGGAGCTCGGCGTTTACCTTTGTTTTGACGCATTTTGCAAGCAAAGTTCTCTTAAAAAGATGGCTTTGTTTGTAAAATACAACAAAATTTCAGGTGGGGTTAGTCTTGAAAAGACTGTTTAGAATTTTGGAAAATAACTCAGGTAGTCTTTAAAAAGACTGTGAATTTTGTTTTGAAATAACTCTGAGCTTAGGTAGTAAAAAATACCGCAGCTCTAGTGTCCGTTCACCACGAAGGTTCGCAAGACACTCAAGTTGCGAAGTGGTGATGATTGGTTCCTACTCTTCATCTGTGGTCCACGGAGCAATTCTTGGAGGTCCTGGTCAATAACAGAGTAGCAACTACAGGTAGACACCAATGCTAGTTTATGGTTGGTGTAAATCTAAAATGAGATGCTGCGTTTGCAAAAATTTCAAAAAAAAAATTCCACAAAGTTATTAGCGCCTGACCATTAAAACTGACCATTTTTGAGCGGCATTAACACGCAACGAAATATTGAGTTTACGAATCCAATCAAAATTAAAATTGAAAAAGAAAATTTAAATTGTTTTGTTTTCAATTTGTGTTTTGCACTTTTTCTATTAAAATAAAAATCAACCAATTTACAATACTTCCCATCGATTGAACGCCAACTGAAAATTCTTCTGCTCGATTGGTACTTCCGTTTGACAGTTCTCGTGCTTCGATTGGTACTTTTGTTTTGAGATGGCCGTTCTCTAATAAGCCCCAGGCTCTCTAGTTTAAAGAATACGAGTTAACTCCCCTCATAAACTTTTGATCGCAATCAAGCCAAAAAGTTATCAAAACCACCTAAACGTTATTGCTCATCACGACCAAAATAGCCGACATCGAAAAGCGAAAATTTGAAACGGGGATCGTCCTCTCCGCGCTCGTCAACTGCCGTTTCGATGACAATTATGATAATCCGGGCTAATGAATCTTGATATCGTGAAAATAACAAACCCCTGCCTTGGCCAAGCTTACCGAGGAAGGAAGGAAAAGGCCGCTTCAGCAGCACCATGAGAGAGCTAAATTGCAACGATTCCACTATTTGTGGAGTCATTTATTATTATTAAAATATTACGAGGAATTATAGCCGCTGCTGCCACGAGAATCCCCTGTCCGTGCTGTTGTTGGCCTAGGGAATTGCTGCCAACTGCTGCTACTGCTGCGCAAACTGAATGCATCAAATCGTACAAGCTGATTTTGATGAATGGTTCTAGCGGTGGCGGCGGGTTCATACCGGAATTCCACAATCGCAAAACGCGCTGCTGCTGCGGCGGACTTTGCCGGCGTTCATCGTCGGTGGTGATTCAGACCTTTGCGATAAACTAAAACGGTTGTGAAAATTTACGATACTGTTTAGATTAGCACTGGCGTAGTAATTTATACTCGCGGCGAAGCTCGGTTTCTTTGTTTTTGTTGCGCGGCTGATGAAATTTGAATTTGGAAATTTGTTGAGTCATAGCGATGATAAATCCTCATTTATTGAATTGTTCCGGGGAAGTATGATGGATGCAAACAAATTGTAAACCGGGTAGAGCAAAAATGATAAATATTCATAAAAAACTGTAAGTCATTGAAATAGATTCCGACTTTGCCATTTTTGTCAACCTACAAGATGATTACTCATCTCGATATAAGTAGTCTACGTATGTTTGCCGTTAAACGAAATCTCAATTTAATCTACAATGTTGAAAAACTACTAAACTAGTAAAAACGTAGTATATGGTCAACAACAACAATAACTTAATGGTACGACCTCTCGACAACAGTTGGGATGGTTGATGCCCCTGCCCAGAACAATAGACTCAAAGATTTCAAAAGATCTAACCAACCAAACACATTTTGCTGATGCACTGAAAAAAATCAGAAAGTGAATTTCTCGACGAAGCATTTAAGACTCAGCCGCAATCACTAAAGGATTGAAAGAAAATTGAAGCGGTTGGATGTATTGAAGGGGTGGCAGCGCGGCGGTGGCATAACGGTCTCTTTTCAGGGTTCATTTATTCTGAATTGGAAATGAATGGTTTAATGGTGCATGCCCTTTTTTGCCTCCGTTCAAGGCGGATGAAGTTGGTGACACGATGTGTTGCAGGGAGGACTATTGTTTGAAGAACAATTTAGCATGCCATTGTTAGGCTGCTAAATAAATAGAACTGTTTGGAGAATGTCTTGGAGCAGCAGAGTTCTTAACACAATCGCAGTCAAAACATTTTATTTAAGAACTGAAAAATAACTGCAGAATTGAAAAGAGATTTCAGCGACTTTAAAAAATGAGATTACAGACAGTAATTTGTGGCAGGTGCCTTAAAAATGTATCCGAACTATCCGGGTTGAAAGAAAATGTTAAAAATCATCGATATTTTGAGTTAACTCAGAAAAATAACTTTTAAAACTTCCGAAGAATTCATGGAGTTCAAGCTTAAAGGTCATAACTTCATACTTAGAAGACCAGAGACTATGATTGTTTCCTAATTTTAAAAGGCTTTCCATATTTTTTTGTTTTTTTTTTTTTATTTTCATAGTGGTCGTAAGTAACGACGATTATCAATCAATGTTTTGCGTTAATTTGAATCAAATAAAATCATGGCGGTTTTTCGGAAACGATTCCTGCACATTCCGACAATCAAAGCATCATTTTGTTCATTTATCATCAATTTGATAGCAAACAATGCCCACCAACCCAGATCCCACCACAGTGATATCGTTCCAGTTACCGCCCGCAGGCACGGATTTTGCCCATCATCATTATCATCAGTTGCGGCATTAGCGGCGTCGGCCAAACTCAACCCAATACATTCCATTCAGCGACCCCTCTCCAGGAGTTGAAGATAGGGGTGGGTGGTTTGATGGTGGTTGAACGGAATGCATAAAACAAGCCAAGGGATGTGCTGTTGCTGCCGCTGCTGCTTCTGATGATGATAATGAATAACTTCCATTCAAGGCACAACACAACGTGAAAGGCATCAAAACAATATCTGGATGCCGGGGCCGTGCCACATCCATCTCTAGAAAGACAAAAAGACCTCGGCCTGGGCGGCCAAAGAAAGTGGCTTGCCAAAACTCTCGGGCTTCACAGCCAAAATAGCATAATGAAAGGAAGTTTTATGCGCCAATTGAAAAGAACTGAGAACTGAAACGGCTATCAATTATCATTAATTTACAATACACAATGAAAAACAGAGAGGAAACCGCCACCACCATCCACCCCCTTTCACTTTCCACCCGGCCCAAGACTGGGGGCTGGGCTTTTCAATAGAAGTATAATGCAATTGCCTCTTAAGTTTAAGAGTGGGCCATTCAAACCAAACCAGCTCAGACCAGCCCAGCAACGGGGCGCGAAAAATATGCTTTTCGTGGATCTGCGAGTGCGAAATGCGCGACCGAAAGTCGGCGAAAATTGATCGGGCCAACCAGGCAGCGAGCGGTTTCTTAGCTTTTCGCCCACAAAACAAAAAAACAGTCAAGGAAACATTGCCGGAATTTTCATCTCTAAATCAACCCTTTCGGAGAAAAGACTTTGCATCACGCGAGGAGGACTCATATAAGGGGGATGTTGGGTTAAATGGTCATACAAGCTAACATTTTCGAATTGCCAAAACCAAAAAAGATATTTGGCTGGTTTGCTGAAGTGTTCGAACAACAACACAATTCTGGATCGACAGGGGAGAAAGAAGCGTGGGGACACACCACCATACGCTCCAAGATGTTTGGTTGTATTCGTTGGGAGCATCATGCTAAGAAGGTTTGGTACTCCGGGACCCTCTGGGATGGGACATTGTATTTCCACGAATGCCCTGGACACTATTTGCCGTGGTTATAGCGCCACAACTCGCTCTCTGTAACAGTATTCCTAATTCCAGTCCACGCTCACCAAGTCGTCATGGCCTAGTGGTTAGCATTTTTGCTTACCAATCCAAAGGACGGGGGATCGAACCCCGCCTCGAGCGACTTTGATTTTTCGTTCAATATCAATTTTATGTGTTCTTAACTTTCTCGTTGGGAGCAGAAGGGCATCGAACCCAGAACCATTCGCTTACAAAGCGAACACCGTAGCCAGTCAGCCACGGCCGCAATGACGCTTACGTCACATAATCAATGAAAACTATTGATTTTGCATCTCAAAGTCAAAAGTTTTTAGAGATAAATTCGTCAAAAATCAAGCAAAAAAAGCTTTTTTTAACTTTATCATGTTGTTTATTAAAAAAAAAATGACGATTTCCTGGATCAATATGAATGCAGTACATTTTTGTGGGCCCATATTTATAATTCGAAGTGAAATAAGGAGCAATTTGAACTAATTTTTTACTATTTTTTTCGTACTATGAAAACTGAGGCAAAAACCTATTGAAAACGGGCGAGCCCGAAGGTTTCCGCAACATCGTCTTTTTGGGACACACTAATAAACAAGTTGTAGTTTCATTGGTTTCAGCTAGAGCATCCAATTTCCCGTCCCAGGAATTCCCGGGATTTCCCAAAAAAAAGTATTTCCCGTTTCCCGGGAAATTTATAATTTTCCCGGGAATTCCCGAAAATCCAGTGCAAGTATCTATTTTCTTATCTTTTTGGTACATTTTCTTAAACTATTATAAAAAAATAATGAAAGAAATCATTTTTATTTTCAAAATCAGATCAAATCAAACCATCCACATTAACGACCCCCGGGTCTTTTGTGGTCTCTATTGCAAGTTTCTGCTCGAACCTAGGAGTCCGAAGGCTTGAATGGGGAGAGCACCCAAACCTCTTTTTACTCCAAGGAACCTTCCACCCCAGTGTTTGAACTGACGACCTTTGGATTGCGAGTCCAACCGCCGCCAGCGATTCCACCGGAGTAGGCTTGGTTTGGTGTGTTGTTTGTACTTATGGCATGGAGACAACCCCTACACCTGGAATGACTTAACGGCCTAACAAACAAGACCGGGTCCGACATTTTACTTCCTCATCCGATGGAAGGTTGCAGCAGATGGGAATCGCACCCAGAATTTTTATTTAATTAAATTCAATTTACTGTTCTCATAGAACTTACCAGTTTGACTGAAAATTTCATGTCAAAATTTATTTTAGATGATATCAATTTCTGAAGCATTCACAACTGTGAATATATCTAAAGTTTATTGGAACAGGTCCTATGAACATATGAATGACAATGGCTTATAGGACCTTTAAAAAAAACTCTAGATATCCCGTTTATATGTTGGGCAACAAAAAATATGATATCATGGAATGAAAATAAACTTTTATAATTTAGTAAGCTTTTTAAACGAAAATTTTTGTTATATAATATGAAAATAAGGTACATCTTCCCGCAAAGATCAAAATTGAGTTTTTTCCGTTTTGTTTATCATGACCAAAGGCGTCATCCATAAAGTATGTCACGCTCTAGGGGGGGAGGGGGGGAGGGTCTGAGAAAGTGTGACATTGCGTGTTATAAGTATAGGGAAAACGTGACAAAGGGGTAGGGGGGTAAATTTTGGCTGATTTTAGCGTGACGTACTTTATGGATGAAGCCAAATTTGAATAAAATTTAATCTTTATCATTAAATGTCTCGATGAGGATTTTTGCTAGAAGAATTAGGTTAATTTGTTTAAAAGTGTTCGAGAAATTACAGTTAAAAGTTGAAAACTTATAGAGCACTAGAGTTACCAAGGGCATAAGAAGTTTAAATATTAAATTACTAAACTACTTTTTTTGCTATAAAAATTGTTTTAACCGAAGTCATTTATTAGGACGAATCATTAAAAAAAATCATTTTAAAAGGTGGCTAAAAATATGCAAACATATATCTAATACTCGCTCCAACCATTTGAAAACTCTGAGTTGTGATAACATAAAAATTGTATTTCAAGTAAATAGCAGATTCTAAACGTAAATTCAATGCTTATCTATTCATTCGTGAGCTCAAACCAGTAAGATTTGTTCTGGTTAAAAAATTTGCCATGAAATAAATATTTTCTATATTATACATGATTTTTTTTTTTCATTTCAACCAAATTATCTAAAATATTCTTTATCATATTCTCTCAAACTGGTCACCGAGGCGTATTTAAAAGCAATTTTATCGTTTTGGAGCATGGATTCATTTTACTCACTTTCCAAACACTGTGTTTAAAAAATAATACGTAGCTACTTCTTATCAAAACAAAATACTAATATTTTTTTGATATTTTGAACGAATTGAAAGACAGCTTATATATATTTAGAAAATTTATATATTTTCTTGAAGTTGTATGTTTTTTTTACAAGCAGCCAAGGCATTAATTGAACCTAATATTTATTTTGACCAGTAAAGTTGCTATTCTATAGAATTTTGATTAATTTCAAAGTTCATTTTTTGATTAATTTCAAATTTCAAACCCCGGGCAATTGGACGCTCTAGTTTCAGCGCTAGAAGTCATTAGTTTGAAAAAAAAATGCACTCCTGGAGAAAACCAAAGTTTTTTTTTATCATTTGTTAGAAAAAGTTTTCCCGTTTCAATTCAGCTCAGTTCAGTTTTTTCCTTGATTGTTTTGATGATATCAACAGCTCCACCAAAATTAGGCTTGGTAAAAAAATGGTTTTAATTAAGCACTTATTTGTGTACGATTAAGGTGGAATGAAACATTAGGCATTTTGTTGTTCTGTTTTTCATTAAAACGATTGTTTTAGTCCCCACTTTGCACAAAACGCTTAATTTTTTTAACCCTTTCATGGTTGAATTAAAAAATGTTTTTTTTTCTTCTGACGATGAGAGAATGATTCTCAAGACCATACGAAAATTATGGGCTAGTTTTCAAAATTGATTATTGATCAAATTTTCAGCATTGAAAATATACTTTCCATAAATGATATGATCGGTTTGAATTGTTTTGACCATGTTGCAATCACATTTTTTTATTTGAAAATATTCAACATGTTTTGAAAATAAATAATATTTATATGTTATAACACCACCGGGTTCGGTGATGTAGAGTTTAGCGTGGTAACCTCGCACCCCAGTAAAGGCTGGGTTCAATCCCAGACGGACCCGGTGGCATTTTTCGAGACGAGATTTGTCTGATCACGCCTTCTATCGGATGGGGAAGAAAAACGTCGACCCATTTGCGTAAAAGCGGTATTGGGTGACTCACCACACATAACCTTCGGACGCCTAGAAATGAGCAGAAACTTGCAACAGAGACCATAAAAAAACCCAGGGGTCGTTAAAGTGTATTGCTTTGCTTTTTTTTCTAACATGGATTATACACTGAAAGGTCTATTTCAACCTAAAACTCCCATCGCGATTTGGCCCTCATTGTGTAGAACGGGAATTCGTTTCGCGCCTTCCGGAGGCCAAAGTGAAGGGCCACCTTCCAGCAGACAAGCAGGGTCGGAATGGTTGGCGGAAAGTGAAATACTCTTCCAGCATAATAATAGACTCTCATTATGCTTCTTTCGAGGTTGGCGGTGTGTGCATGTGCACTTTTGCGATAGCGAAACCATTCATTCCATATCTAATATTCAAATGAGCCATTGTTCTTGCTGCCCGTTGTATGGAGGACATGGAGGACCTCCGAAAGGAAAGTGCGGTTTTCGTGGGGCATGGTGGTGGCATGGGGAACCAGCCGAGAGATGCTGGCTGTGGCGACACTTATGCTGTCCCGCCAAAAGTTCGTGAATTGGAGGCCCAAAATCTTGACTTTAGTTCATTCTGTGAATGCGCAATGATTCATTAAATTTCGTGGATTTTTTTTTGTTTTCAATTCTAGACATGTATTGATGATCAAAAACTCATCATACACTCAAGTATAACTTTCAATCTCGGGGGGAAATCATTTGGATCTTAAAAAAATGCAAAATTAATAAAACGTGATTTTGCTGACCTTCTAGTGCAAGCGACATCCGGACAAACTCTAACCATCCATCTCAGCTTACATATTTTCCAATACAAATCTCTTCAAACTTTGCACCGGATCAAACATAAATCAATTTCGCCCATCATCCACTTGTGGTGCGTCCCTTGGATTGCAAAGTAAAGCGCAAAATTTTAACAGCTGCCTCTCGGAAACCCTATATTCGAGAGAAGGATCAGTTTTACCCGAGGAATAGTCGTCTCGTCAGTCACACAAGAAGACACACTCTCGCATGGATCAAGTGAATATGAGAAAGATGTAAACAATTCCTGCCACCGACGACGACGACGATGTCGTCGTTCGGCTCAGCCTTTCCAAAAGCCGACCCCGTGGGTGTTTGTGTGTGTATTTTACGGTATAATGCTAAAATCTAAGCAAATGCGAGAAATGAAATACCTAGAAAGTGGAGATTTAGAACAAGAAGCCTAGCCTTTGTTTACCTCTTCCTCGCTGTCTTCCTCCCTCTCTCCCACCATTAGATTTGACCCCAGGATTTGACTTTGCAGAGTTCGGGTCGAGTTGAGAGGAAGCTGAAGAAGAAGAAAGTAAAATAGTAAAAGAACACAAGTGCGACTCGAGGTAAAATTATGTAGATTTTGTTTTATTTGTTCTCAATCTACCATAAAATATTTATTTATGTTACTCTGTTTTATTATCCGGCTTTCCGAAAATTCTCCGAAACGCGCTGCGTTGCAACGAAGCATGTTGGGCGCGTAGGACTCTCGTGTAGTCGGCATAAAAACGACATGGCATGGCAGCTGGAAATCGGGAACAAGGTTTTTGATCTTCGGGGACAAAAGGGTGAAGTTTAGCTGGGGATGGGTTTGATAGTGTTTTATAATTTAAGATTTTATGACAGTACAAGAGCAATCTGAAATGGGAACCTCTAACATGTATGTATCCTTTGGGTAACATCTGACAATCTGGCGTAACAGCCTATAGATACAATTTCAAATCTCTTGTACAGATAAATCTCTTTTAACCCTTTTTGTTTCGTAGATTTCTCTTACACCATACAATATTTTTGCAAGCTTAAAAAGATTTTGTAGATCTGAACAAAACCTGCACATTGCTTTTAAATCATTGCAAAAATGTTGCGTCGTTTTAGAGAAATTGACAAATTAGAAAAACATAACACATCGCGTAAAAGAGGTTTCACTGTAAAATGATTGCAGATATAACTGAAGCTGTGGAGTCGACTAACTTTTTATACGACTCCGACTCTGATTTCAAGAAACGTTGCTACTTTTACTGCAAAATTAGTTACTCCAACTGACCTCACCCTTCTAATTCCCAAACGCTTTAAAATCCGAACATCTCATCTTATTTTATCAATTATTTGGACATAATTTCGCGAAGAGTAGTAAGGGGCCAAAATACGAACCGGATAAAGGTACGCACAGGTCTTTTTGATACTTATTTTTTACCTCAAAAGCTCATATTCGGGATTTCTACTTGGGACATTCTCCGCCAATTCACACAGCAGTTGCCCCGACCTCTCTTCGATTTGCGTGAAACTTTGTTCTTAGGGGTAACTTTTATCTCTGATCACAAATTCGAGGCCCGTTTCTTGATATCTCGTGATGGAGGGGTGATACGAACATTTCCATTTTTGAACATGTGACAAAGACATGTTTTGCCTTTCTTACTAAAAAAAGGTTTCACTTTATGGCTGGACGTCATTTTCATCTTCGTTAATAAGACGATACAGCATGATTTTTATTCGGAAAAATCGCTTAAAAATCACACTGCATCGATTTTCGATTCACTTTGACTGAATTCGTCCATCTCCAACCCTTGAATTTTGAGAAAACAAATTCTGTGGAGTTCGAGTGATTTCCGTGTGTGGTAATTTTTTTGCAAAATTTTATGTCGCGAAGTCCTCGGCTCCCCTATTTTCGATTTTGATTGTGCCAAGTGCATTTGAAAGCTGGTGTGCTGAACAAGGGTCATTTTAAGACCGAATTGAAAAATATCCATCTGTTTTCGAATGGTCCAGACTTTTCAACAAAATACACAGTTTTCAAATGAAAATATGGTAATTTTTTTCATTTTCATATCTTTTATTTATCTCAAAAATTGCATTTCTCATGCGCTACAACCTCCCAAATTTTCATCTAGATGCATAATATGGTTCTGGAGTTAGAGCCGTTTGATTAACCTACCATAAGAAAAAAAATCCCTGAAAAAAAGGTTAAAGCCCACCTGGTGACCTTTGCCAACATTTTTCGTTTCTAACTTTATCCGAAATTTCTTTCTACATTCATAGTACAGACCATGAGTGAGCATCTGAAACAAATTTGACATCGATCGGCAATCCCAAACAATTTTTAGAACGATTTACTTGTTGCCCCTCTTACTAAAGAAAGGTATAGGTTTTACTTTATGGCTGGACGTCGTTTTCATCTTCGTAAATAAGACGATACAGCATGAATTTTAATTGAAAAACTCGTTAAAAAATCACACTCCATCGATTTTCGATGCTTTGTCGCCAAGTCGACAAGTTGTCAAGTTGAGCTTCGAATACTGGTGCGAGAATGCTGGCGCATATTTTTTTGGCTTGACTTATACTCGTTTTGTAGTAGCTTGTCTACCGATGTTTTCTTCAACATGTAAGATATCGTAGCTTTTCGGTTTCTTTTGCCCTGTTCGTTTTTGCTAAACTGTTAAATGTTTATGCAAAAACTTTTGTGACATAGGACATTCATCCGGCTACAAACAATTTGTTTCCCGTGTGCTCCTAAAATCGCCTAAAAGTAGACTTTATTTTTTCGTGATTTCGTAAGTTTATTTAACAGGATTCATTGGATTCCAATAGGAGCTTTCTAAGCTTTTCATCGTTTATATCGTTTTCAAAGTTTTCAATGCTGGCGACGTCAATGGCTTTCTACCTAAGATACTCGCAATTGAGTGTGTAGTGGTGCGGTTGTAAAACTAGCTATCTCTGACTCTGTCACTTCACTTGTACCTCGGTTTTTCTTTGCACCTGCTTTGTTCGGTACGATGCTACGATGAACCAAAATACCAACACACAAAAGGGCTCGTACCTAAGCTAGAAAACCAGAACCGCGGTGTGCGTTGTCACTGGCGCATAGAAAGCTTGCTATACGTTTGTCATAAACGCTTGTTTGATTAAGAATATGTACGGTTAAACATATTCTTTTGGTGAAAATTGCGTTTTTTTTTTCGTTTGGCAAACATTATAATACTTTGCTTTCATCATAAGAATTTCTTTTGTGCTGACGTTATAAATAAACAAACATAAATCCAGAAGGGTATTTTTCAAACATAGACCATTTTTTTTATTTTAAGATTTTTTGTTTTTTTTTTTTCTCCAAACTTTGCAGGGTTGCTTTAAAGGGTTTAACAATGTTCTGCAAAGTTGTAGAGCAGACAATTTAAAAAAAATAGGGGTTTGCTCATAATCATCACGAGTTACGGCGATTTTACGAAAAAAAAGTGTCAGGTTCACGAAATCTTTGAAACCATTTAACTTTTGTTTATCCTAGCCAATTATCTTGCTTACCATTAACATTCAAACTCTCAAGCCCTCAAAAACGGTAAATTTAACTCGCTGGTTCTCGGGCATAACTCAAACAACTGGGATTTTTTCTAGTGGTTTGTTAGGATATCTAGCTGATCCTAATATTTTGAAAAACTTGGTTTGAACAAGCCTGTAATTTTTATGATCAAAAGCATATTTCCAACGTTTTGTTTTGCGTGTGAAAAAAAAGTTTTCGGTCGCAGAAATTACAGATTAGCCCGGGTCAAAAAAAAATAAAATTGCTCAAATCAAAAAGTATATGAGATTGCCCGAAAGAGTACCTAAAATGGGACCTCCAGCCCAAATTTCAGCACATTTGGTTGAAAATTGGCTTGCCTTGAGCAGGAACAAGTTTAAATGGGAATTAACCCGTAAAACTTGAGCAATTGGGTACATTTCTCTGTACAAGTCTGTAGTTAAAATTTGACGACTTTTGCATACCATAGGGTCCAAGGGGATGGTCTGGGAAACAATTCCTCTGAAGGGTGCAAGATGATCCGAGGCCTCTTATCTTGCCTAGAAGCAGATTCATTCCGGCGTCGCCGAAATTCTCATGGTCCCAGCAAAATGTACAGAGATAAATCAAAGCACACTAAGAAGGCTGCCTCGATCAGAGGACACCATATGTCAATCAGCCACCGCGTGGCAGGAGAGTTTCTCCAATTTTGGCTTTAAAAGTGGTTCTGTCAATGTTATAATATTTTATTTAGTCAGATATTTGTTCAAAAACACTTTATAAACGTCAAATATCATTTTAAACTCCAATTTTTAGATACCCTCCTGCCACGTGGTGGCTGATTGACATATGGCGTCCTCTGATCGAGGCAGCCTTCTTAGTGTGCTTTGATTTATCCCTGTACATTTTGCTGGGACCATGAGAATTTCGGCGACGCCGGAATGAATATGCTTCTAGGCAAGATTAGAGGCCTCGGATCATTTTGCACCCTTCAGAGGAATTGTTTCCCAGACCATCCCCTTGGACCCTATGGTATGCAAAAGTCGTCAAATTTTAACTACAGACTTGTACAGAGCAATGTACCCAGTTGCTCAAGTTTTACGGGTTAATTCCCATTTAAACTTGTTCCTGCTCAAGGCAAGCCAATTTTCAACCAAATGGGCTGAAATTTGGGCTGGAGGCCCCATTTTAAGTACTCTTTCGGGCAATCTCATATACTTTATGATTTGAGCAATTTTATTTTTTTGACCCGGGCTATTACAGATTCGTTCAAATCAGGTTCTGCAAAATTTTAGGATCAACAAGGCATTCTTACAAATCACTTGAGTTATGCCCGAGAACCAGTTACCATTTCTACTTTTTTGGGAGGCTTGGGCGTCCGTGTAAGTTGGACATTAGAGTGACAATAAAAAAAAATCGACAACAGGGATCTGATTCGATTCCATTAGCAAAAATAAGTATCTGTGGCAATTTTGAGCCAAATCGGTTAAGGTTTTGGGGTTGCTTTTGATCGATAAAGTTTAATGCGGAAAATTGCAAAAATGTATAAGCAAAAACATCGCTTCAGTATTTTTCTGCCAGGTTGCGCGGGTCTCGTCGAAAATTGTCCAAATGTGGGATTCTTGCAGGAAAATTAGTTGCAATTTTGTCGAAGGGTGCCAAACGATTCGAGTTGATCCTAATTTTTGGTAATTTTCCCCATACATTTCGCGATTTTCCCCATATAAACTTCAACGATAAAAAGCGACCCCTTAACCTTAACCGATTTGACTCAAAATTGGCACACTTACTTATTATTGCCAAAAGAATCGAGCCAGAGGGTATCTCTTGAGATTTTCCCAAAATTTTCAATTTTTCTTGTCACCCTATTGGACATGCGTTGGGCGTTCCAGTGTTGAAGATTTTTTGAAATTCCTCTTCTTCTTATTTTTAACCATCTGTTTTCTCAAAAAGAAATTTGCTGGGCAATGGTACGCACTAATATTTTCCAACATTTTTGTATGAAAAAAAAAATTAACACTTTGGATAACTTTTGTATAGGATTGATTCAAAATCACTGAAAAATAGTATTTCTGCCAATATCGAACAAAAAATATGACTTATGCAAAAATAAAATGGTTTTTAACCCTAAAACTAAACTTCAATTCTAGAAGTATTATTTTCTTCAAGTAATTCAATGTTCAATAAAATTATCTTTATTTGGGGTACAAACGACTCCCATTTGAAAACTAGATTAAACATTAATTTAACCTATTTGATTCAAAATTGAGACAACAGAATTGAGTCATGGAGTATTAGAAGAGCTTAGAAGGGAATTGATCCACCACACCTGAAATTTGTGATAATTCTTTCGCTGCTAGTTTTGGTGTTGTATATAGAAATGTATCTTGGACTCGGATTTTTGATATTAAAAGGCAAAAAAGACGTTTTCAGTGAAACGTCCAGCTCGTTGGCATTTACAACATTTTAAAAATATTTTGTTCAAACCATTTCGAATCAATTGCGTCATTTACCATACTCATTAGGAAAGGACATCCAATCTATCCTTACCGCCTCACTGTTGCTGCTTGTAACCCGAGAAGGGGAAAACACCGAAAATTGGACCGCCAAGGGACCTTGACGTTCTTGCAGGCCGCTCCGATCCGATGGCAATTAAAGTAGTTAAAATTAGAGAATCGTAAATCCCGGTTGCAATGTTGGTGCTCCGCTGCAATGGTTCAGCAAACTCCGCAGTCGGAGAGAAACTTTTTATCGATTTAGGGCGCTGCGTGTCCCTTCTTCCCAGGAATTATGGACCCTTCCCTGCCTGCCTGCTTCACAGCTTGAGTAGCTGTTAAAAGTTGGTCTAAAGTTTCACTGCTCTGCTGGTGGGGCAAAGCAGGGACCAAGCAGGGGTCGTAAATAATCTCAAGAACAAAAGGGGGTTAATTAAATAGAAAAAAAAGTGAATTTATGGTAAAGGTCCGACGAGGGGTAAGATATTTAGAATTGATAGTATTTCGATTTTCGCTGGAAGTCATGGAAATCGGCTCGGTTGGGTTCGGTTTATGGAGCTATAATAATTTTGATAGCATTCGTGATTTCACGCTTTCCATTGGCTTTACGAATGGCGTGGTACATTTGAAGGATTTTCATGTAGTCACGAAAATGAGTTGAGAGTGGTACACTCTCAGCTACGTAAAGAATAGAATTTCATAATAGTTGATTGTGAATTTGTTTTTGATAATATAATTTTGGCTTTATGAACAACTCCGTTGACATTCGTAAGGAAAATATAATGGAACACTTCGAACAATTTTTACCTTTTTCTATAAAATGTTCCTTGACCACTATTCGCTACTAATTTGTTTTTTTTTCTTCTATCTAGCTTATTTGATTGTTAAGACATTATTGGATATTTCAAAATATAATGTTCAAGCAATCGAGTGTAAAGCAATTTCAGAATAGTATAATGGATAGCTAGCAGCAACATCAAGCCATGGTACGATTGGTCTAATTTCGACGACTTCCTTATAAATGCCTCAAATAGTAATTACGCTTGTGAGCAGTAGCAACTCCAAAGTAGAACCTCGGCCGGCCGGCGCGCAGCAATAAATTAGACGAATGAAACCGTTAATAAATCCGGTCACTCAACACCATTTCAAAAGTACCCAATTTATGTATACACGCAGTGACGACGGTACAGCAAGCGGATGGTGACCGACCTGAAGTCTCCCAGGGGCCCCTCACACACTAGACCGCGGTCCGAAGGGACGATCCTCGAAAACTTTGACTCAAAACAGTACACACATACACCAAAGTAATGAAATACATTTTGAAGAATTGCGTGCACCATTAACAAAAGTGGTACTAAACGTAATTGCTACTCCCATTTCCGGAAACTCTCTTCCCTCCGAAGTGGCAGCCCAGTTTTAGGTTTTAGTTTTAGTACCCGGACAGGGTCCGATTTTGTGTGATTTACGATCCGGCCAAACCAGACCAACAGCAGCAGTAGCAGCAGCAAAAAATGTGAGCAATAAAGGGAAAGACGCATCCAACAGCAGCAGCAACAGAAATAATGTTTAATGAGCCGTGTAAGTTATATTTTGTTGCTTTGCAGTAGGGCGAGTAAGCAAATCGAGTGCCAAAGCCATATGAGCCGAAAAAAAAAACTGGAAATTTTGAATTTGTTGCAGTACTGCAATTGCAATGTAACATTTTATTATAATGCGTTGCCAGATGGAACGAAAACACTAAAAGTGGTTCTGGACAGTGCAAATCTGTCAGATCGTTAAAAAATCTATTTTATAAACTACATTTTCGTAAATTGAAAAAAAAAACCTTGAAAGCGTAAGCTAAAATTGAAAACGAAAATTATATTCTGTTGTGTTACATAGAAACATGTTTCATTGTTTGAACTTTTTAAAAAAAAATATAGACAAACTCAAAAAGAATCGTCACCCGGCCTCTAAAAAAACGTGAGCTCAAAGAGAAACGCACGGATCAAAGGCCGAACCCGTCGGCATAATAAACAGATTAACGCCTCATCGCCACCGCCCTGGAAGTTCCAGGAGTTTGCCGAGTCCGTATTCTTCCGAGCTTCTATTGCCGATGGGCAAACGTAGAAACGCGGCCGTCAACGCCATCGTCAAGCGACTGCTGCTGTTGCTGCTAATGAGAATGAGTAGAGAACTTATTTGTAGGCAACAGAACAAATAGAATAAAATCTCTTTCTCTGAAGTCCCTGTGTGAACAGCAAAGTTGTGAGGGAGAAGCATCTCAAATATTTAATTTACTCTGACGTACGAACTTCCTCTTTCGCAGGCTAATAAACTATGCCAAGAGGCGCAATAGATCAGACGGGACTTGACAAATGGGTATAACTATTGAGTTAGATCTTCGGGGGAAACTGTATTGTTATTAAGACTTTTCTTATTACCTTACGAGTTCAGTTTTTGATCCTATCACTGCGTTAATAAGTTTTTGGGTACACTAATTGATTTTTGTAATAACTTGTTTTTTTATGACAGTTGTGGCTAAAATTTAGCCCATGAACCGATTTTAGTAGCCCGCCACTCGTTTTAAATATGAGACATTACACACAGGGGCGCCAACTTTTTTGCATTTAATAAATTTCATCAGACTGAAGATTCAACGGGATAGTACCTATACAAATAATTATTTTAAGAAATTGCTTGCCATGCACAGGGCACAAATCGAGATTTTTTTTTGTGATTTTAACAACACGGACTGTACCCACCTAAAATTGCATATTCTCCAGATCGATCAGTCTCAATGCGTTTATGTAAAAGCTGAAAATAATATAAAAAAAAACAAAATTAAAAACTAACTTATTACTCGATAAAGTCGACGAAGTACTTCTTCAAGAAGGGTTTAAAATGCGTCAAATGTCCACGGCGTAGATATTAGCGGTTCTGTCACAGACGGACGGTCAGACCTTGAACATGCATTCCCAACATAAAACATAAACAGAAAGCTCGTAGGTTTCAATTCGACTAAACTGCATCACTAATTATCAGTTCTGCACCAGCTTTATTCTGGGGTATGATGTAGGCCAAGCGGGGGATTCACAACAACACCCCCTTGCTCTAGAACAGGGGGCTAGAACTTGTTTGCCAATTTCGAGAAAACAGGTAACTATTAAACAAATCTCAAAATGTTGAGAGCTTGCTGGAAAGGCCAGCTATTGTTGAACACATCGAGTTTTGTGCAAAAGTTAACTGTTGGCTCGGAATTTGCAAAATAGTTCTAGCTATCAAAAATTTTGATTTGTTCTAATGCATATCCGCCCTTTCTCGTGTTGCTCCAGATATTTTATATAGTATAGTCTTGATTTAAAATTTTAAAAATATTGTTTTCGGAAAGATCGGAAAATTCGGAAAAAAATATTGAAAATCGGACCATTACTTGCAGAGATATCGACAATAAAAAATGGTGGGTTGTTTGGGTGAGACTTAGAAAACATCAATTTTCCTGCTTATTAACATATTCATGGCAATATCTCAGCATATCGGCATTAGAAAATGGTGGGTTGTTTGGGTGAGACTTAGAAAACATCAATTTTCCTGTTTTTTAAACTTTGCATGGCAATATCTCAGCAACTAAGGGTCGTATCAACAAAGTCCAAAAAAGCAAAATATAGAGAATTTTCTCAGCTGTTCAAAAATATTTTTTTCAATAATGGACAAACATGGGCACTATTTTAAAAAAATGAAAAACTGCGACTATTTTCAAAAATGTTACCTAAAAATGGTTATAACTTGAAAACGGTGCACTTTATCAAAAATTCACTAAAGTACTTTTTGATTGCAAATTCGATTTTACATCAAAAAATGAAGTTGAAAAATTTTTGCGACTAATATTTCGATTTTTTGAAAAAATCTGTATTGAGTCAAAAAATCATAACTCGGTCAAAGATTTTTTGCCCATTCAGGAAATTTCTGAAAAGTTGGCATTTGATGTCCTCTAAAACATATCAAAAAATTAAAAAAAATAAAAATAGTGTTTTTTGCAAATCATGTTTTAGAGACAAAAAGTTAAATTAAAAATCACCAATTTTTTTTTACCGTGTACCATTTTTTTTCAGTGAAGTCCATATCCATACCTACAACTTTGCCGAAGACACCAAATCCATCAAAAAAATCCTTTAAAAGATACAGATTTTTGAATTTTCATGCACCATTTTCCTATGGACAGCTGCCAAATTTGTATGGAAATTTCTATGGACAAAATAATGATTCAAAATGGCTTCTTTGGGCATACCGAAGGCACCAAAAAAGTTTCAGCCTGATTAAAAATACAAAAAATAAAATTCAAAAAAAAGATCGATTTCGTATAGAACTGCTCACCGGGTGACCTTCGCCAACATTTTTCGTTTCTAATTTTATCCAAAATTTCCTTCTACATTCATAGTACAGATCATGAGTGAGCATCTGAAACAAATTTGACATCGATCGGCAATCCCGATCAATTTTTAGAACGATTTACTTTTTGCCTTTCTTACTAAAAAAACTAACTTAATCCACCTATGTGGTTGATGCCTTCCTCACTTTTTACCAAAAATGGGTATATCCAGATCCAGAAAAAAAGAACACAATGTATAACTTATGTGGTCATAACTCGAGACAGGGTTGCCAGATCTTCAATGTCTTGGACTCATTGGAAAGGCCTTTCAATTACCTAACCAACGATGGGTCGGATGATGGATCCAGACATAGTTTACATACATTTAAGTGAGATCCGGCTTCAAAAAAGTACATAAATATCACTTAAGTGGTCATAACTCGAGACAGGGTTGCCAGATCTTCAATATTTTGAACTCATTGGAAAGGCCTTTCAATTACCTAACTAACGATGGGTCGGATGATGGATCCAGACATAGTTTACATACATTTAAGTGAGATCCGGCTTCAAAAAAGTACATCGATATCACTTAAGTGGCCATATCTCGAGACAGGATCCAGACATAGTTTACATACATTTAAGTGAGATCCGGCTTCAAAAAAGTACATCGATATCACTTAAGTGGCCATATCTCGAGACAGGGTTGCCAGATCTTCAATGTCTTGGACTCATTGGAAAGGCCTTTCAATTACCTAACCAACGATGGATCGGATGATGGATCCAGACATAGTTTACATACATTTAAGTGAGATCCAGCTTCAAAAAAGTACATCGATATCACTTAAGTGGCCATATCTCGAGACAGGATCCAGACATAGTTTACATACATTTAAGTGAGATCCAGCTTCAAAAAAGTACATAAGTATCACTTAAGTGGTCATAACTCGAGACAAGGTTGCCAGATCATCAATGTCTTGGACTCATTGGAAAGGCCTTTCAATTACCTAATCAACGATGGGTCGGATGATGGATCCGGACATCGTTTACATGCATATATTGAGATCCGGGTATTTGTGAAAACACATTTTTATGCATAACTTTTGAACTATTAATCGAAACTTCAAACAATTCAATAGCGATGTATGGGACCCTAAACCAAGTCGAATGCAACTGGTTCGATCAAAATCGGTTCGGCCAGTGCTGAGAAAACTCAGTGAGAATTTTGGTCACATACATACATACACACACATACACACACACATACACACACACAGACATTTGTTCAGTTTTCGATTCTGAGTAGATATGTATACATGAAGGTGGGTCTAGGAGATTTTAATAGAAAGTTCATTTTTAGAGCAGGATTATAGCCTTACCTCAGTGAGGAAGGCAAAAGGTATAGGTTTTACTTTATGACTGAACACCATTTTCATCTTCGTAAATGTTACAATTCAGCATAAATTTCAATCGGAAAAATCGTCAAAAAATCACACTGCATCAATTTTCGACGCTTGTCAAGTTGAGCTTCGAATACTGGCGCATATATTTTGTGGCTCGAGTTATACTCGTTTGTAGAAGCTTGTCTACCGTCTAGCTTTCTCTGACTCTGTTACTTTCATAGAAGCTGAATGGCAAACTTCCCTGCACCGCTATGCTATGCTCGTTTGATTAAGAATATGTACGATTAAAAATATTCTTTCGGTGAAAATTGCGTTTTGAATTTCTTTTGGAAAACATATCATTTCCAATACCTTGTTTTCATTATAAGATGTTTTATATCATTTCACTTTCACATAGCCAATGTTATGCATTGAAAGAAGTTCTACCATTGTTATATTCTTTTGTAAGAAAGGCTCTATCTTTATTTAATCGACCTAATATTATAATAGATGAACTGTTGTTTGTAATCGCTCTGTTCTATAAACGTGGTTTTAACCAAATATCAATTTGATTCAAGCTATTTTTATATTTTTCCTAATATTTATTTGGCATGATGGACAATTCTCAAATAACGACAACAAAAAAATTAGCTTTGACCCTTTTACATTTTTTTTGCAACAAATAGAATGATGAAAACAGTACCATTTTCTGAACAAACAGCGAAATGCGCGACTTTTTTAATGATTTTGTAAAATTGCGTCCTCCATATAGAACATACGGATGATACCGGATAACGGAGAAAAAATATACAAAATTGTGTTGTGCAAAGTACGAAACTACTCGAATAAAATGTGCAGTATAAAATGACTCTAATTTCCATTTTTTGTCACAAACCAAGGAAGAGTAAACATTTCATAAAAAAATATAAATTAAAAAATCAGAAAAGAAAAAAAAAATGGTACCAGCCTAATCAGAAAATCAAAAAATCCTTCATCCATATTTCAGCTAAGATTTCCAACGCCGCCCAATTTGCTTTCATCGCGATCGACGAAATGCGTGTTAGAAGATTTCCTCAACGTAGAGGTAGGTAGAGAAGTGAATCAAGCTGCTTCCAGTCATGCGGCTCGGCACGATTACTATAATTGCACTAATAATATTTCTCAACTTTCTTCCTCCACTCCCTTTTCCCATCCTCTTTCCAGTAATCCGATAATTGCCCCTCAAGTCCACCTCCAAACAGGCGCCCCCCTCTCGCGAGTAGTTATTTTTCATTCATAATTACGCTGCATGAAATATAATCAGAAGTGTATGATAATTTAGTTAATTTATTCGTTTTTTAATAGCATTCGGCAGTTTTGGCCGCCACCAGCCAGCAGCAGCAGTTGGAAAAATGGAAGCCAAAAACTGCCTTTGGCCAGTGTGGTGCCTTCAAATGATGACGACGATGGCCAGACAGTGTGTGCGCCGCCATAAATTGCGTGGAAAAACTAGGGTGCCAAGAGGCGAGCATTTTCCGACCTTCGGCTGGCCAAGTTTTGTGAAATGCGAGTGTAATTTTATTTTTGAAATGTATGGTAATTTTATTGCCGTCGTCGTTTTTATTGAATTTAAATCGCGCTTTCTGGAAGCTGGTGCCCATAAAAACGTGTTACTAGTTGGACTGTATGGACTCTGGGCGCAGTTTAGATTAGAGAATGTTTGGTGCAAAAAGGCCGTGGCGTTCTGGGAAATAAAATCTGGCTTACAGATGCGAAACGAGTTTAAATCGTGGATGATGGCTATCGTAGCAGCTAAGGGAAAGGGAATTTATCATCGAAACAAGCAGCCTTGGGGAGGGCATTCGAAATTTTCTTGTTGAATGTTGCTTTTTGAAACATTCTGAGAAATACATTATACAAAAATCAGTCAACTTGGAAGAACCTAAAAAGGGAGTCTATTTGAAGTATTTGATGATCAAATTTTACAGTCCTAAATCCGTTCCAACTGAAACCAATCTAAAAAATCAAATATGATTGACGCATTCTTATTGTAACATCACGTTTTCTTATCGAGATTTTATTTTTACTTGGCCTATATACCATCAAATAAATATCACATTGATTTTTAATTAAATTTTTGGAACACGTATTGATTTTCCTATAAGGGGAATTCTCCGATAACTCACACAGCAGTTGTCCCGACCCTTCTTCGATTTGCGTGTCCTAAGGGGTAGCTTTTGTCCCTGATCACGAGGTATAAAAAAAATCCTGACTTAGAGAGAACAATCGGAGCCTTTCATATAATTTGAATATGATTAAATTAAAATGTGATAAAATCGTAAAAGAACATTTTCTAATGATAATTGATCCACACGTTTTATTTATATCTTTCCCTCTCCATCACTCAATCATCCACCTAAGATTTTCATATTTTTCCAAGATTGTTCTTGAATTGCCCAAGGGGTTTCCAGCATAAAGGATTACTGACCAGTCTGAATGGAATTACCAGGATTACTGGCAATATGTCACGAATTACTATGATTTCCCAGAATTACTTGGGATTTCCAGAAACCACGCAGAATTGCTCAATTTTCTAAAAGTAACTTGGAATTACTGCCTAGCTTCCAGCATATCCAGGTTTTTAAGCGAAGATGGCGTTCGAATGGTAAACGCCCGAAATGTCAAAATCGCGCAGTAGCACCAACATTAGAAAAAAAATGTGGCTGTCATGTCATGGCACACTTTTTCCGTAATGTTGGTACCACTGCGTGATTTTGACATTTCGGGCGTTTAACATTCGAACGCCATCTTCGCTTAAAAACCTCGATTGAGAAAAGTTTTTGGAATTGGATCAAATGACAGCTGTCAAACGCACAAAACCACGTGCTTGGCAATAGTGCGTCCAGCCCGGGAATTCCAGGCACAAAAATCCCGGGATTTGTGTATGTTGTACGGGGAATCCCCGGAATCAAACAAAAATCTTTATTTGGCCTGGAAATTACATAAGTATTACAATTTATAATTTTAAAGTTTTCTATAATTTTACATTGATTGGTACCATTTTATTTGTTGTCATTTTTGTTTTCAGCCATCGTAAACCAATTTTTTGAGCTGTTTCAGGCATGTCATATAGAAATAAATAGAAAAAATATTTTTAAGATACTTATTTAATTTGAATTAGAAATGTGGTGCATATAAAATTCAAGGTACAACAAAGAACAACAAAAAATTGTTTAAGTTATCTAAAAACTGCTATTCTTGTTTTGATTGATATTAATAGTATTGAGCTAGTTCTTTAAATTTAAAGCTTGAAAAACATAGCAAATATAAAAAAAATTATGACTTTTTCAAAAACTTCCCGGGACTTCTGCTTGGAAATCATCGAACAATTTGGTAAACATCAACATCAGTTTGACAACCGATTTTAGCGTTTGAGTGCATTTAAAATTCAAAGCACAACAAAGAACAAAAAGAATCTTTGAAACTATCTCAAAGTGCTATCCTTGTTAAGATTGATATTAATAGTATTGAGCTAATAGTATGATTTTAAAGCATGGAAAACATCAAGGGTTTCCAGAAGCGTTCATTACTTGCCAGTCTGCCAATTAATTACTCGAATTACTGGTCCAAAATGATTAATTACACAAATTACTTAATTACTTTTCACTACGAAAAAAAAAACATTTTATTTGTATTTAAGTATTCATTTGTACGGTTCTAAACTACATTATTCAAAATAGATCATTTGATAATTCTTTCAAAAATTATTCTGTTTACTTTGTTTTTTCACGTATAATTTTTATTGAAAATAGATATAGGCGATTAAACGTCAAAAATGTCCCCAACTAGAGGGCGCTGAAACTTTGAGTGATGTTTACATTATATCCTACAGCGAGTTAATTGGTTTGAAATTTGGACTTTTTTATTTTATTATAAAATTGACATTCGTATTTAATTAAAAAATATTCGGTTAAAAATAAGTAGCTCAATTGATATCTAGAGTTTTTTAAAAGGTCTTATAAACATATGAAACACAATAGCATATAGGACCTTTAAAAAAATATCTGGATATGAACAATAATAATTGTTTAATGGCCAATTTAACCTGTTCATTATCTGATTCGAAATTTCATTATGTTTAACGTTTCAATCAACCGAACCCTTATCAATCAATTGCAAATGAAGATTATTTAAATTGACTTACGTTTTTTAAAGTCATGTTTGTCATAAAAGCAAAAAAAATTGTACTGTTTTACTTCAATATATGAATTTAATAATTTTTTCAGCTTCCAAAGTCGAATGCCATTAATATAAAGAATTTGTTGTACAAAAGGCCCCCTGATTATTTGAGCTAAACAAAAACTTTGACAAATATTTGCAGCGGCTCTTCTTGAGAATTGTGAAATTCATCAAAATCATTGGTTTGACATTACTTTGCATTTTTTACTCAAGCAAATTTAAAAAATCTGTTACTGAAAATACAGATAATGTGGAACGTGACATTAACATTGGATTCAATTGCATCTGAATATTAATCGATTTTAATTTCACTGAGTTTGATTTTTACCATTGAAACATTTGGGTCAGAAATATTTGGAAATTTTTCGGGAAAATAGCTAATCTCTCAATAGAGAGATATTTCTGACTGTCAATTTCTGCAGATGATGAAAAAATATTTAAAAAAAACATATTTTTACTATTATTGATTTTTAAATGGCCATCACTTGAAAACTTTGTTTATTTCAAGGATAATTAAGTACATTTTGGTTTTAAAAATTTAATCCACAAAAACTTCAAATAATTTTGACTGCGTATTAGAAGGAAAAGCATAAAAAATTAATCGATTCTTATGTAGTTCTTGCAAAAAAAAACATATTTTTATAATAACTTAATAAAAATGAATAGATTTAGGATTCACAAAATTTTTTTCACTGGGTAATATATCATGGCCTTTCGTTGTTAATTAGTTCGATAAACAACATGATAAAAATAAATTTTAGGAGAGAATTATGGTGAATAAGGCCTTCCACATACAGAATCAGTTTTTGTAATCTTTGTGTTTCACTCTTGAAATCAATAAGAATCTGTTATAATCTTCTATATATATATAAAATTCGATGGTTTTGTTCGAACGCGAATCAGTTGAACACGGAACGTCGGATCGAGGTGCTTTTTGTTGCAGTAGGTTCGTGTAAGCCCAAGGAAGGTTTATATGCTAAAAAATTGCCACTTTGGCCACTCTGGACCGATTCCGGAGCATCTGCAGATTGTATGGGAAAATTTACGTAGAAATCAAATTTTGATCACAGGAGGCTGAACAAGTAAAAAAACTAAAAACGTCAAGAAAAAAGGCAAGACGAAGTTTGTCGGGTAAGGCTTGTAGATTATATAAAAAAGTAAGTAGTTTCGTTATAAAAGTACAATTCAAAAAAATCAATTACTGTAATTACTCAAAAATTACTTTAATTACCAATTAATAACTTAAAATTACCCTAATAACCATGAATTACTTAGTAATTAAAGAATTACCTAATTACCAGCTGAAAATCAAAGTAATTATTAATTACTTGCCAGTCTGAGGCCTTGCTGGAAACCCTTGGAAAACATAACAAATATAAAGAAAACATAGATTTTCAAAAAAGAGAAACTCAAAACCCGGGAAAATTACAGACTGTCCAAGGGAAACTGTAGGACAATAAAACTGTAGGGAATATTAGACACCCTACTTGGAAATCATCGAATAATGGGGTAAATATCAACATCAGTTTGACAACTGATTTTGACGTTTGAGTGCATTTTCATCCGAATACATTTGAATTGGCGAACATCCGAATTTTTGGACATTCCGAATCCGCTCTGTACTGTACTACTCTGTAAAACTGTAGGGAATATTAGACACCCTACTTGGAAATCATCGAATAATGGGGTAAATATCAACATCAGTTTGACAACTGATTTTGACGTTTGAGTGCATTTTCATCCGAATACATTTGAATTGGCGAACATCCGAATTTTCGGACATTCCGAATCCGCTCTGTACTTCTTACAACCATAAAAGGCATCAAGGAAAAGCAAAATGCATTCTGCCGATTTACCTTTAAAGAATTTAAAGAATAGTGACAGATCTTGTGTCTAAAAAATGATTAATTTTACCACAGAAAGTGATGAATTTTCACCTGAATTTTCATCAGTTTTTTAAGAATATTCATCAGGTTCGCATTGTTACACATTTTTAATGTAATATTACTCAAAAAAGAGGTAATGTTCAACCTACCAAATTTTCAACATTCCAAAATTCAACTTTTTTTCTGTGTTGAATTGATGGGAAATACACGAATTACTGAGTAACTATGGAATTACAAGAATTACTACGGAATTACTAGGTAATTCCAGAATTACAGAAATTACTGCAGAATTGCGAAGTAATTCTGGAATTACTGAATTACTTACTCAAAATCCGAATGATCCCGTACTAGCTATAACTATGGTTTCTTACATGAAAATTAATAGGCATTAAATAGAATCTTAAAAAGTTTATCGAAATTATCTTTTTAACAGTTATTTTCTATTATTTTATTATTTTTCGAAGTATGTTTTCACAAACAAAAATCATGGAATTACCAGAATTACTGGGATTATTAAGAATTACCAGGATTACTCTGGAATTACTCAGTAAATCCGGAATTACAGAATTACTTGCTCAAATTCCAAGTAATTCCGGATTAGTGACCAGTCTGACACGATGCTGGAAACCCCTTGGAATTGCCCTCACTTTTCCCAGTAGTTATTCTTAAGAACCCTTGTAAATCCTTACCCACCACCCACGGCTCAAATAAATCGAGCGACCGCCGGTTAGTTCCTTCCTCCCTTTCTCCCCCGATACAGTCCCTCAAAATATAAAGAGGCAAATTGTTTCCCTGCCGTTAGCACCGAGGTTAGCACTCTGTTTACGCTTTCGAAACCATACCTCATTTTTCATCCGCCTTGACCCACCCACTCCGTTTTCTCCCACTCCCTCTTGTTTTTGCTTTGCTTGTACTTTTTTCTGTTTTCCCATGCTGGAAATTGGAGAAATTTCTAAAAAGTTTAGGCTTGAGTAATATTATTACCAAATTTGCGTTTTTTTTTAATTTTGCTTTAAACAAAACTTATGACCGATAAAATTCAAAACACTAATTTTACTTTGTAATATTTGTCAGCTAAAATTAAATGAATTATGAAAATCTAAAAAAATACATTTTAACCCTGTTAAACTATAAAATTTTCATTGAAAATATTTCCCAAAATAATCCGATTAAAGTTAGGGCTGGTTTTCAAACTAGATTCAGATTCATTTTATGAAAATTTCAATCGAAGCAAAAATAAAACAGGTCTGCTATCAACATAAAAACGAAGGGTGCATCTATTCGAACAATTTAAATACCACCGCATCACTAAAGAGCCCCTCGGATTGTCATTATAAAACGTGTTCGCCCTATCAAGTGTCGTGCGTACGTGCGTACGTCCGGACCGTTGTCATTGCCTCTTTCCAAGTTTGGATTTGATGGGATTGGTGTGCAGTCGAAGTTGCTCGAGG
This sequence comes from Culex quinquefasciatus, assembly GCF_015732765.1. Lineage (NCBI taxonomy): Eukaryota > Metazoa > Arthropoda > Insecta > Diptera > Culicidae > Culex > Culex quinquefasciatus. The sequence continues at coordinate 47,741,696 of NC_051861.1, forward strand.
ACATTTTTCCCCGGTTAATTTCGGGTTAGAGATAGTAGGTACTTAATCGGTAGACACGTGCTTTTGGGATTTCGGGTTGTGGAGGAAAATCGCAAGAGACATGTTGAAAACATATTTTAGTGAGTTGTAACTCATAAAATTAGAATTTTTAATTCGTAAGCAAATCCTAAGATTACATTTTGGCAAAAAAAAACTCAGATCAATTGTTGTGTTTCGTCAAATATCGAATTATATTTCACATTTTCCACAGATTTTGAAATATTTAAAAATATGTTCCTCAAAGATATCCGAAAACAAATCAATCGTAACTTTTTGCCAGGATTATAAACTTAGTTGTAGGTATTGTTGAGGATTATTGAGAAAAAAATAGGTTCACGAAAAATAAGTGCCGATTAATTAATCAACTTTTTTTCCACAAAACTCAATTTACCAAAATTTGTATTTTTTGATTTTCGAGATTTTTTTATATGTTTTAGGAAACAAAAAACCAGCAACTTTTGAGCCGTAGAGAAGTATGGTCAAACAATCTGCCACCAAGTTATGAATTTTTGAAAAAAAATAATGATTTTTGAAAAAAACGTAATTTCATGCAAAAAATGTTGACAATTTTGTTTAAGTGAAATTTAATGTGTAATCGAAAAGTAATTTACAGTTTTTTTTATAAAGGTTTGATAACTGCCCACCATTGAAAAAACGGCTAATATCCACTTTTGGCAAAAACGAGATATTAGCACCAGGTGATAGAGGATGTTCCAACGCATCTTCTGGAACTTGAATTTTACTGCAATAGTGTTTAGACTTGGCTGCCGATGCGAAAAACCAAACGGCTAATATGCCACTCTTATGGGAAATTGCCTTGACGGAGATTTTGTGACAAACACTAAAACGCGTTTCTTCTCGGAATACTTGATTTGGCATAATAGCCGAATTTTCAATTATGGGCAGATAAGGGCTCTCTTTTTATGATATAGCCACAGAGTAACCAAATGTTTGATCACAGAGTTACTCTGTGGTTTGATTTTAGCGAAATATTTGCAGTTTTTCAATTTTGTTAGTTGGGTGCAAGCTTTTGCCCAGACCAGACGTATTTACCGCGCGTTCTGCAAAAGTTTGTTTTTTGCCCGTGTGCAGCCACACTTCGGTGTGAGGAAAATCTTCTCTTTCATTCTCGCTACCAGCAAACAATTGCCAGCGACGATGACCTCCGTGCGACCCCGGGAAAATACCTTCAAGGTTGACCTCAGTGTGTTCCCCAAGCGCCCAAGCTTCGAAGAAATTCACTCCTTTGTGCACGATGTTATGGGACTACGCATCGACCAGGTGAAACGACTGCAGATGAACCACGTGCAGAATGCTGCTCACGTGAAGTGCGATACCCTGAAGACCGCTCAGGACGCTGTCGAGGAGCACGATGGACGCCACGAGATTGAGCTAAACAAAGTGAAATACAAGGTGCGATTGCAGATGGACGATTCGACGGTGGAGGTCAAGGTCCACGACCTGTCAGAGAACGTGCGTGACGAGGAGCTTATTGGTTTCCTGCGACACTATGGGGACGTGCACTGCATCAAAGAGTTGGTGTGGGGGGAAAACTTTGCGTACAAGGGCATCTCTTCCGGCATTCGCGTGGTGAGGATGACACTGAGGAAACATATCCAATCGTTCGTGACAGTCCAGCAGGAGAAAACCCTGGTCACTTACAGAGGTCAACCCCAAACTTGCCGCCATTGTTCTCGTCTGTCGCATCCCGGAATCACATGTACGGACAACAAAAAACTCGTGGGACAGAAGAGTGACCTGAGTGATCGGCTCAAGGCCGCGCAGTCAACCGACTCGACCAGTTACGCCACCGTTGTGGACAAAGGGACCGCTATTATCAACTCGCTTTTGCCGAACTTCGTCGCCACCAACCTCAACCAGCTCAACCAAGCCGCCTCTGAGTCGAAACAAAAGGAACTCGACACCACAGCGCAGCAGCCGTCCTGCTCGCACCTGAGTACCGCAACTGATGGAGTCGAGCAATCCTCCTCCTCAACAATCACTCCAGCCGTGGCAGAAGACGACTCGATGTCGGACGAGACGATCGTACCGGTCGCGAACGAGACGGAGCTGATGGATCAAGATCTGCAGCAGCGTGGGTATGATGATTCAGCTCAATTCGATGCTACCTCTCCTGTCGATGTGTCAGGAGTCCGTTCAAATCCTCCCTTCCTCTCCCTATCAAACAAGTGCATAGTAGTGTTTCTGAATCCGACGAGTCGTCCGCTGAAAGGTCAGAGTTTCAGAAAGTGAAACCAAGACGCGGTCGGGGTCGTCCGAAGAAGCCGAGAACTGACTCGGTCTAATAACATCGATTAAAACATCCCTACTAACCTATCCCATTTACTAATCTCGAGTCGGTTGCGAGTATTCAACCCCACAAAACTAATCATGAACCATCCTACAATGAGCTATAATATCTGCACAATCAACACTAACGCAATTGCAAATAACAACAAAATTGAAAGTTTGCGATCTTTTATCCGCCAAACAGATGCAGATGTTGTACTGCTACAAGAAGTCGAGAACTCAAATTTGACTATCCCGGGGTTTGAGGTTCTCACGAACGTTGACGATTCCAAGAGAGGTACAGCTATTGCAATAAAAGCAAACATTCCCTATTCAAACGTCCAGCGTAGCTTGGACAGCCGCATCATCACTGTAAAACTTGGAACTTCGACCACTGTTTGTAATATTTACGCACCATCTGGAACTCAAAATGTGAGCTCTCGTGAGAACCTTTTCAAAAACTCTCTACCATTCTACCTCCAAAATTCTGCTGAGCACCTTGTTTTGGGTGGGGATTTCAATAGCGTGATTCGTAATGAGGACTCAACTGGTACTAGTAACTTTAGTATATCATTCAAAACATTAGTTGGAAATTTGGACCTTCACGACACGTGGAGTTCTTTAAATAGGAACCAGTCAGCATTCAGCTTCGTTCGCTCAAATGCTGCTTCTCGTCTTGATCGAATATATGTGTCCTCCTCTCTTGTTTCTCACCTTCGAGTCTCTGAGTACCTGGTGACGTCATTCTCTGATCACAAAGCTTTTAAGGTTCGATGTTGTCTCCCCGATTTGAGAGTGTTGCAAGGAAGAGGTTACTGGTCAATCCGTTCACACATACTCACAAACGAAAATGTTGAGGAGTTTGGTCTGAGATGGAATCGATGGTTGAGGGAACGAAGAAATTACAACAGCTGGGTCAGCTGGTGGATTAAATGTGCAAAACCCAAAATACGTAGTTTCTTCAAGTGGAAAACGAATGAAAAATTCAGGCAATTTAATGCAAATAACGAACATCTCTACCGGCAGCTTAAGGAAGCTTACGAGGGACTCTTGGGTAACCCAAGTAGAAGGGAAGACATAAATCGAATAAAATCTCAAATGCTACAAATTCAACGAAATTTCTCAAAAGTTTACGAGAGACTGAATGATCAAACTATTGGGGGGGAAAGAATATCTGGTTTTCAACTTGGGAAAGAACTCGGCGGAAAAAGACAAGCTTTATAAAGTCCATTCAACATCAAAATCGTCAGCTAACTGATCCCGCTCTGATTGAGAATCACGTGTTCGAATATTTTAAATCCTTGTACTCAAAACAACCTGTAGAACCAAATGTTAACTTTCCGAGCAATCGGTCGATTCCAGCAGGGTCAGATTCAAATGATCGTTTGATGGATGAAATAACAACATCAGAAATCTTTTTTGCTGTAAAATCTAGTGCCTCGAGAAAGTCGCCAGGGTGTGATGGGATTCCAAAGGAATTTTACTTGAAAACCTTTGAGATCATTCATCCGCAACTCAATCTAATTTTGAATGAAATGCTCCAAGGAAACATTTCTGAGGAACTTGTTGAAGGAGTAATTGTACTTTGTAAGAAAAAGACAAACGAAAGCTCGATCAAATCATACCGACCAATTTCTTTATTGAATTTCGATTACAAGCTGCTTTCTCGCATATTGAAGCAAAGATTAGAGAAAGTTATGGTAGAAAACAATCTCGTGAATTCTGAACAAAAGTGCTCGAACTCTGAAAGAATCATTTTTGAGGCAGTGCAAGCAATCAAAGACCGAATTGTTGAAATTAATTGCACTAACAGAGCTGGGAGACTTATTTCGTTTGATCTTGATCATGCTTTTGATCGCGTTGATAGAGGGTTTCTTCTGGGGGTTATGAGAAGTATGGGTTTTAACGAAAGATTTCTGCTGCTCTTGGAAAGAATCATGTCCGCTTCGTACTCTAGATTGCTCGTCAATGGGAAACTCACTCAAAAATTTCCCATTGAACGCTCTGTTAGACAAGGTGACCCATTAAGTATGCACTTGTTTGTCCTCTACCTTCATCCTCTCCTAGTAAAACTCCTCTCCCTCTGCAATCACCCCTCTGACTTAGTAGTAGCTTATGCGGACGACATTTCCGTGATTGTTCGTGATGATTGTATACTGGACACACTCAAGCAAGCATTTGTTGAGTTCGGAGAGTGCTCTGGAGCTGTGTTGAACCTCCACAAAACATTGGGGATGAACATAGGCAGGAACCGCTCACGTGAGATCCCACCGTGGCCTTCCATGGCAGAGTCGCTCAAAATACTCGGAGTGACTTTTTTCAATTCACTGAAGGAGACTACAAAACATAATTGGAACGAGCTTGTCCGGAAGACGTCGAGGCTGATGTGGTTGTACAAGCCACGGTCACTCACTCTCGTGCAGAGGGTTGTCGTAGTAAATACTTTCGTAACGTCGAGGCTATGGTACCTGGCCTCCGTTCTGAGTATTACAAATGTGATGATCGCTAGAATAACTTCGCAAATTGGGTATTTTATCTGGGCACAATACCCACACAGAATAGCAATGGAGCAATTGGCGTTACCCGTCTGTAAAGGAGGGTTAAACCTGCATCTCCCTGTGCACAAGTGCAAGGCGTTGTTGGTCAGCCGGTACATCGCCGATCGAGTACACCCCTTTGCACGGAATTTTGAGCAGCAAATGTCCAACCCACCTAACGTAATGGGTATCCCTGCACTCTACCCGTGTTTGAAGGTAGTGGCCAAGTTGCTCCCGTACATCCCCACGAACCTGACTGCGAACCCGTCGGCGAGTACTCTGCATGAGTACTATCGAGAGAACCTGCGAGTACCGAAAGTTATGGAGGAGAACCCCAACATCGACTGGAATCGAGTATGGAGAAACACCCGAAGCAAAGCACTCAACTCAGCTGAAAGATCAACCTACTACCTTTTGGTCAACGGAAAGATCCCTCACGCCGCGCTAATGTTCAGACAAAACAGAGCCATGAATCCGAACTGTGAACACTGTCCTAATTCCATTGAAGATCTTGATCATAAGTTCGCAACGTGCAGTAGGGTAAGACATCTTTGGCGTCACCTTCGTTTAAAGTTGGGGACAATTTTAGGTAGAAGGATTCAAATTAAAAATTTCTCTTGCCAGAGCTAAAACACTGCGAAGTTAGGAGCAAACAAAAGGCGCTGAAAACATTTATAAATTATGTAAATTTCATTCTAGACCCTAAAAGCTCGCTATCAATTACCGCACTTGATTTCCACTTAGATTGTAATGTATGAAATGATGCTGTAACTCAAAAGTCTGAATAAACGTTTTTACAAAAAAAAAAAAATAGTGACCATGAGTGACCATTTCTGAAAATATATTTGTTTTTAAGTTCCGAAAATGTGCTAAAAATTGTCTAAGTGACATTGAAGATTGGACCTCTGGTTGCTAAGATACAACGGGTTAATGAAAAAGAAACAGGCAAATTGAAGTTTTCTAAGTCTCACCCAAACAACCCTCCATTTTCTAATGTTGATAACTCAGCAACTAATGATCCGATTTTCAGTTTTAAAACATGAAACATTCGTGATTTTTTTTCGATCTTTCCGAAAACAATTCTTTTATTTTTTTTTATTAAGACTAACATTTCAAAAGAGCCAAACATTCAATATTACGCCCTTTTGACTTTGTTTATTGCTTTTAAAAGTAAAAAAAATACTTTTTTCAATAAAAAGAAATTAAAATATGGCCCAACATTTTATAAATATAAACAATTGATTAAAGCCTTCAAAAAGTCATTTCGAAACTATTTTATTTGCCAAGTACAAAAAATTTCACCAAAGCTTGACTTTTTAACACTAAAAATCGAAACAATAATTTCCAAGACATCGCGAGTTGAAAGAGAGGGCTAATCAGATGACACTGAGAACTCATTTTTCACAATATTTGTATTGTTGTAGGGGAAAGTGGGGCAAGTGTAACAAGCTAAAGAAATGCTCGTTATATCCCATTAAAAACGTTAAAAAATCTGTCGGATTTTTATTATAATCATCTTATTCTAGGTCTTGACTAAGACTTTGATAGAACAAGTTTAAAAAAAAAAACATGTTTTTCAATGTAAAAAAGTGATTTTAAAATTTTTGATTTTACGTACGTTCTACTCAACTAGTGGGGCAAGACGAACAACCCGTTGCACAGTGGGCGAAATGGAACCCAAAATCGGACTTAATTGAACGCGGCTGGTTCCCTGGTATGAATAATACTGTTTCTTATGTAAAAAAAATCCGGGGAATCGATTGGTGATGGTTTTATCCACCGCAGTAAACGGAAAAGGGTCCATTTTGCCCCAATTCCCCATTTTTAACATTTTTTCTTGAAAATCGGTCTGCATTTAGAGCGGAGGCTTTATGCGGCCTTCCAAAATGCACTTAACTTATGTGAAAATGTCCCAGAAATCCAGTAAAAATAACCACTTGCACCGCAAAAATCATCTAGGGTCCATTTAACCCCAATTCCGCTATAAAAGCATTTTTGGCCATTTTCGAATGTTAGGTCAGATTTTAAAAATCTGAAAATATTTTTATCGTAAAGATCAGAAAATTTTACATAAGAATGACGATTTGCACTTGAAAGTTTGACACATTTATGTTGATATAGAAATTAAACTAAATAAAAAGATTGAAGAATCACTTTTGGGCCAATTTTCCCAAACGCAGAATAAACTGCCTTTCACATACATTTTATTTTTATCAACATAAATGTGCCAAACTATCAAGTGCAAATCGTCATTCTTATGTAAAATTGTCTGATCTTTACGATAAAAATATTTTCAGATTTTTAAAATCTGACCTTACATTTGAAAACGGCCATAAATGCTTTTATAGTGGAATTGGGGTTAAATGGACTCTAGATGATTTTTGCGGTGCAAGTGGTTATTTTTACTGGATTCCTGGGACATTTTCACATAAGTTAAGTGCATTTTGGAAGGCCGCAAAAAGCCTCCGCTCTAAATACAGACCGATTTTCAAGAAAAAATGTGAAAAATGGGGAATTGGGGCAAAATGGACCCTTTGCCGTTTCGTGCGGTGGATGAAACCATCACCAATCGATTCCCCGGATTTTGCCATACTAAAAATCCATATGGTACACTTGCCCCATCTGGACAAGATTTTTTAAAAGCTCTCTACAAAAATAACCAAAGGTTAAATCATACTTTATAATAGGTGCAAGTCATTGGTAGTGACACTACTGATCTAGGAAAAATAGCATTTTGATAAAATGAGCCTTAAAACGAACCCTAAGCCTTATTTTGTTCTTTCCAAATATTATAAGAAAACAAAGGTTATGAAAAAACTTCATTAAATCTTATGACCCGTGGCGTTTACGTCGTTTTGGCGGTTATGTGGTAGTAGAATCAGCTAATTGCATTGCTAGCAACAATTCTTCATACTGGAAATAATCAAAATTGTAAAAATTGCGACCGTACGAGCGATTGTTCCTCTTGCCCCATATAGTCGTCTTGCTCCACCTTCCCCTATCTCAACACTAGCGCTCGATAAACAAAGTCAAAATAAGGGAAAATTGCGGGAAATTTTCTCAGCTTTTCAAAAAAAAAATAAATTTACATTTCCATTCTGTTTAACCACACAGAAAAAAAATATGTGAATTTACTCGAAACGGAAAAAATGAATCACATGTAAACTCAGTTGATGTAAACTTGAGATTCGACGTAAACGGTTGAATCAAACGTAAAATCATGCTTTTACGTATAATTTGTCGCAAATTTACATCAAATTGCATTTAAATTTAAATGTTTAATGACGTGCAAGAATGGTTCAATCATAAATGATGTAACACTCGGAAATATTTTTTTGTGTGCAGTTCTCAAAATTGTATTGATAAACTGATAAACTACAAAATGGCCGTCTATTGATAAAATTTAATTCAAAACAAAAAAAAAACTAGATTAAAAATCTCGAAACTGGTTTTTTTAATGAAAATTTGAAGAATTACTCGAATATTACATTTCTAAAATCCCTATCCGTAATTCCGTTTGAACTGCATTATTTGATTACCTTTTCATGTTGTTTGAGCAACATTCTTATGGAGTTTTCCGTTTTAATATGTTTGAATAAAAGTTCAAATGTATTTTCCGACAAATAAGTTCGTACGGTTTGTGATTGGTCTTAAACTCGGTGCGCGCCTGGTGACAGTGAAGACAACTGCTTTATCCGTGCTGTAAAAGGAAGTGTCCAAACCTCCTGCCATTTCGTCGCGTGTGTTCGATAAGATTTCCATCAACCGGATGAGTGCCTACATTCGCGTTACGGGCAGCTTTATGCCGCAAGTGTGCCGAGTGCCGATAGCAATCAAGTTCTGGATCAAGAATGTCTCAACACCTCTGAAGGTCCAGCGGAAGCATGGATACAAGGAGCCGCTTGAGAAAAACATCTTGGATGTGAAGACTCCGTTGTTTGGTGAGAGCTTTCCATTATTATTTTCAAATAACTCTTACATCCAATCTAACATTCATACATTTCACTGAAGACAGCCACGCCAAATTACCATTAAATACGCGGTAGGGTGTTCCCTTGTTCGTTCGCTGCGAGTTGTTGATTGCCTGCTTCTCTAAGGAAGGTTCGACTGGGGGCATGCTTAGTAATTTCTCGTCGCTCCATACCACTATGGGGTTTCAGGCGGCCATAAATCGAAAAACCGACATACTCTAATTATTTTTTTGGTATTTTTTTTCGAAAATAAACATTCTAACTAAGAAAAATCCGGAGTTTGAAAGTTGTAGGTTCAAAATTCACTGAATTGCAGACCTTCAAAGGCAAAAATGGCAAGAAAAAACATGTGTTTTGACAAAAAAATGATTATTTTTCATAGTTGTACTCTGTAGCTGTTTATGTATTTTTTCCTGCATCATTATATATATTCAGAAAGGTAATTGATTCAACTTTTCAATAAAATTTTACAAAACACACTTTTACAGGCTAAACAAAATAATAAATATCAAAAAAGATGGATTTTTGTTCAAAATTTAGTTTTTTTCAACTTTGTTAATGGAGTACTTTTTTTGTGTGCATTTGTGCGATCTGAAAATTTCCCAGCTTAAAATTTGAACCTAACCTGTCTCCAAATTTCAAAGTGCACTTATGTGCACTTTTTGAGTTATGCCATTTTGAACATTTTGATTCATGCAAGAAAATTAATGATTTCGCGCATACGCTTGGTTAAAATCACAATATTTACCTGCGCTATGTATGTTTTGGAATTGATTTGATATTCATGACTTTGTTGGTACTTAGGTACGTTTAATAAAATTAGAAATACCTATGGTAAGTATTTAACAGCAACAATTCTTCGAATATTCATATCAGTTAGTTGTTGTGTTCTTTTAAAAATATGGATAATAATACCGTAGTGTCCATGTTCGATGTAACGAAGCACCATTCTGAAAATGTGAAAACTGCTTTCGAGTATATTTGTAAGAATTACAACATTGCAGAACCATCACATGATCTACTCAGGGAAAAACTACACATGTTGTTATGTAGCTTTAAAACGAGGTATACAAAAGCCCATAAAGGAAGTTCATTTTTTGAGTCATCTAACAACAATTGGTTACATAGTTTCAGGCCCGTAGCCAGGGGGGGGGCTTCCGGGCTGCAGCCCCCCCCCCCGAAATTTTTTCCAATTTTTTTAAAATTGAACTACCTTAAAAAAATCTTAAATCAATGATTGTGTGTTCTCTTCCCAGAAATAATTTGTAAGATAGAGAATCAAGAATTGATTGATCAAACTAAGTAATTTGCCTGTCCATTGCCGGGCTCAGTTTTTGTAGATTATGGATCCAAAATTTGGATATTTAAAAATTGAGCTGCAGATTTGAACATTGTTCCATTCAGTAACATCTCATTTATCTTGTAGTTTTAGCATTACATTGGTTATGATGGTCCAAATCTGGGCTTACTTGGGGCTATCCCCTGAAATCAAAGATTTACGCATCACTAGCCTAAGTTCCAAAATTTGAGCTTTTTCTGACCACTGACCACCAAGTTTGGGCAAAATCGTCAAATTGTATGGAGAAAAGCAACTGTTTCAGTTTTTGACCAATGGAAGGCGCAATAACTATCCAGTTCTTATCAATTTTCAGAACTAATATCTTCTTTAAATTTGGAAAAACTTTCCCGAAGACACCTTATTTTTTTGGGTTTTTTGCTAAAAAGTTATTAACCTTCGAAAATAGCAATTTCTGGCCCTGCTCTAAAGGGCTACATATAACTAATTACCGTCATCTGGGGCGAATCGGGACTACAGTCTGAATAGGGACAGCAAAAATCCTTAGATCTTGTTGTCTTATTTTTGATTGTAGAACTTAAGTATGACCCCTGAAGAACCATAAAATAATTTAGAATTATTGGATTCAATGTGGCGGTCAAAATGGAGGTCAAGAAATATTTCTGGTGTTTTTTAAAGGTCTAATAAACCAAATTTCCAGTTTTTGCTTTTGGGTGCTTTTGAAACCGTCAGGGTATTAAAAACACCCAAAAGCAAAAACTTGGTGTATTGGACCATTAAAAAACAGATGCCGAATTTGATGTTAAAAACAAGCAAATAAAACATGCCAATTTCATTTGTTCCTGATTCGGTTATCCGAAGTCCTTCGAACTTCGGATAATCGAAACTTTGGATAATCGAGGCTTCGGCTAGTCGAATTTGGATTGTAAAATTAATAGCCCTCCTTTATTTGCATTAAAACCTATAAACTGTTAATACATGTTTTTCTCTACATTTTTCAAAATTTATCATAATTTCTCAAAAATATTTAGATTTTGTTTTCAAAAACGAAAGCATTTAATATGAAAAACATTTGAGTGAATTTTGACTATTATCAGAAATACAATTCTAATTTTATCGTTTTGGTTTTAAGAATATGGTTAGTTACATATATAAGACCTTAGAGAAAAATGCTTGAGAAATATCTGTGTGTATTTTTTTATTACTTTTTCGTAAACCTTTTTTCCGAAACCACTCGTCCAAAATGCTTTCTTTTGGTCATATTTTTTAGTTTCCACCGTGGCCAATCTCCAATTTTTATTTAATATATCAAAAATCGGAAGATCAACTAAGTGAATACTTATTATCAACTAATTTTCACTTTGTGCATGAGCTTGCGATTTTTAAAGGAAGAAATAAAATGATAAAAATATTCAAAACGTTAAAAAAAATTAAGCTTGGATTCAAAAACTCTGAAATTAAATTAATTAAACATCACTTTCAAATTATATAATTTCTGATCAATAATTAATTTTTAAACTATCTAATTTCTATTTTTTGGATTTTACAGATTAGAATTTGCATTTTGAAAATTTTAAAATTTCTTTATTATTTTTTATAATTTCTTATTTCTGAATATCAATTGTAAATATTTTCCAAAGTTTATGTTGCCACCTTTTCAAAATGGACCAAAAAACAGAGAGCAAATACAATATTTATAAAAAAAAATAGCTTCACAATTTTAATGGAAATAACTTATTTCGATTAAGTCTTTTTAGGACCAGCGACCAGGTCGGTCCGGAAAACAAATTTGAAATGTTTATCCTGCTTTGATAATCATATACGACATGTTTGGGCTCGTTTAAAAATATTTAGAATTTTTGTAACATGTCGCGGAACCGCGGAAAGTTTTTTCTCACGAAAAAAGGATTTCGCCATCAGCTAGATATTTTGAAAACTAATGATGCAAAACAACTGTACTGATTTAAAGTGTGTTTTGAACACTTTTAAAATAATAAAACCATAGCTTGTAGTTTTGATTTGTAACCCTCTCAACTTTGGTCAGAGTTTAGTGACATAAACTTCAGAATAATATTCGCAACGGCTAATTGAAGATTTAAAATTTTACACTTTCAAATTTCTAAATTTTCATAATTTTTGATTTGAATTTTTTGGTATAAGACAAAGAAATGCCAGAAATCAAAAATAAAAATAATAAAAACATAAAAATTTAAGATAACAATTCAACAGAATAATATCAAAAAATCTGAAATTCCAAAAATTAAAAAATCTAAAACTGAAAAATTAATAAAATAATTGATACTTACGAAATCCTAAACTAAAAAAAATATCATTTTAAAATTAAGTTATTCAAAATCCAATAAATTATGTTTTTTCAATCTTAATTTTTGGATGCTTTAAATATTTTTATGTTTGAATTCTAGTATTTTTTTTTGTTTGATTGCCATAAGTCCACTGCGACCATTTATTTGATCTATTGTCGACCTGCTGATCTATTTTTAGATCTGCAGAGGCTGCCAATTTGCTGTTCTTGGGTATTTGGGGAACAAAGCACACGCGCTATTGTTGAGCAAGTGTGTTGATCTGTCCACACGCCGTAACATTTTTTCCTTTCCTCTGTGCTGTTGTACTTTCCATATGTGTCGCTAAAACTGAAGTGCACTTTTTTATTACGCTACTTAGGATGTGTTCCCAGTGAAATCCCAAAAGCAAGGGACTCTTGCTAAGCAGTTTTTTTTTTTTTGTCCCTCCAAGCACATTTTGCGGTTGGGCCCAGCGCACTCCGCAGATGCAAATATACAGAGCACAGCCGGTCCTCGAAACATGTGAAAAGTACGAGGAAAGGTGGTGCCAAGCCATGTGGGTTTCAAACCACGACCTTCCGTTTATCAAGAATTCTAGTATTCCTAAATTAATTTATATTTACCAGAATTTTTGTAATGGCTTTTCCCTTATTTCAGCATTTTAAGATTCAGCGTTTTGATAGTCAGCTTCATGAGGCAATTCTTCAATATTATTTAAGCGAATACATTATTTTCAAACGTTATTTTCAGTCGCATCCAAATAAACAAATCAAAATCTCATCAACACATATTGCTCCCGAAGAAATATCAAACGACGCTTTTTGTTTCTGTTCCTTTTCAGCTGCGTACCGCTTAAGAGAAGTCTTTTCGTAAACCTTTTCTTGACTGTTCCTTGAGATTTTTTTGTATGGAAATTTAAGAGTCTCCGTACTACAGGACATTTTTAAAATTTTCGTTTGAAAATAAAATATAGTTCTTGTAGCAAAATTCAAACTAAGATTTGATTTACAGGAAAAATGTAATTGATTTAAGAATTCTTACATAAAGTAATCTTTACTTTTAAAACAAAAATTTAAGATAATAATTACACATGATAATTTCAAAAAATCAGAAATTCCAAAATGAAAAAAATCAAATACATAAAAATATAAAATAATTACAACAAAAAAATCCTTAAATTATAAAAAAACATTTTTATCATTTTTAAATAAACATTTTTCAATCATTTCAATAAATTATGTTTTAATAATCTTATTTTTGGATGCTTCGAATATTGGTATGTTTGAATTCAAGTGCAGACTAAGATTAGATTTACAGGATTAAACTAATCAATTTATGAATTCTTACATAAAGTTTTCTTTATTTTTAATTTAGCAAGGTTTCGTAAATATAAAATTTCTAAACCATAAAATGTGCAGGATTTTGTTCCTAGAGTCAAGATATTGCTTGAACAAACATCGATTTTAATAAATGGTTACAATCCTAAATTATTAAACATGTATATAGATTAAAATTTTATTAAAAAATTATCTTTAGAATTGAGATCTGATTAAATTTTTTTGTCATGTTTTAAAATTTTATTTTTGCTCAAATTCTGGACCAATTTTCAGAATACAATGAGTAATGAATTTGAAAATGGCGTTTAGTCGGAATATTAAAGTTAAACATGATTCGTTTTAATGTTTGATGCAATCGAGGAAAATTTTAACGGTTTCATATGCATTTAAAAATGGTTACATATGCATTATTAACAACTCTTCCAGTGAATATTTTGGCGTTAAAAATTAATTTAATACATTTTACCTTAATTCTTTAACACATTAGAATTAAACACAGGCACTGTTTTTTTTTCTTCAAATATATATTTATTATAGGCCTACACAGAAAAACATGTGAATTTACTCGACACGGAAAAAATGAATCACATGTAAACTCAGTTGATGTAAACTTGAGATTCGACGTAATTTTTTTTGTTGCCATGGAGACACTTCAGAAGCTGAAATTTCAACGATTATATTTTTTTGTAATTCATTAAAATTATTTATTTTTTTAGCACAGGGAGCTTCGCAAAATAAGAAATGGCTTCAATAGCTAAGAACAATTAAAATAAAACATTGTTTAAGTTTGTTTATAAAATTTTAAGAAAAACAAATATTCCAGTAATGAGTTTTATGTTGTGCTAGAAAAAATGAAAAATGTTAGATAAACCATCACAATTATCACACAGCTGAAAATGTAAATCCAGACGGTTTAAAATTTCTCTCAGTATAAAATACAGAAAACATAATACTTTTGGTTAGATAAATAGATATTTCTTTAAAAAAAAATTTATGCTTTCAAAAATTTGATTCAAGTTAAGTATATTTTAAATTTAGCGACGTTTATCACGAAATTGGATTACAATTAAACAATTCAAGAAAATGTTAAAAAAACACTTTCTCTACTCCTTTAATACAAACTAGCTGTTAAAATAAAGAAAAAAAATGACGAACGAGTTTCTTCAATAAATACATTGATAACTTAATATGAAAATCTTCGAAAACTTTTTTGCATACATTACATTAAAATTTTACAATTCATCTCAATAATTATACCACAAACCAAGTGATGGTATAAATGATTTGCTGATTTTTATACTCCTTGAATTTTTGCACCCAAGCCCCCCCCGAACAAAAATCCTGGCTACGGCCCTGCATAGTTTGATTTAGAAGGATTTATCGTGGAAAACGTGAATTTAACAAGTGGATCAACGAAAAAACGAAGATGTTGTGGACGAAGATTAGATTTTTGACAGATGAAGTGCATTGAGATATATCTAGTCATGTAATATTTATTAAGTGTTGGTCAATAAATTTTTAATAATCAAATTAATTGCATTTTCATAAACATTCCTTTGTTTCCTCCTTCTGTGATGGTACAATGTTCCAGAAAATCCTAAAACATCGTAATTTTTTTAATTTGGGTGGTGAGGGGGAGGGGGTCAAAGAGAGGTAGATTTTGACTCAAGAGGAAGGGAGGGGATTGAAAGTAAACGAAAACTATAACAAAGCATAAGCCGCCATTCCGTGCATCAAACAGACAGAGCAAGGATATTAAAATTCACCATTTCAATGCATGTGGGCTCAAATGTATAAAAAAAATCGAAAATTTAACTTTTTTTTTTGAAAAATATCAAATTTCATTTGTTTACATGATAATAAGTACAAACAACACAAAAAAGTCACAAAAAAGTGAAAAAATATTTTTGGCCGCTCGCTTCTATGGAAATACCCCATAGTGCATACCCTCAGTGACGTGATGGGAGCAAGGGCGTCTATGCAAAGTGTCCCTACACCCGCTATAAATTTCCGGCGCTTAGGGAGGTACTAAAGCACTAAAATTCGTGCAAAAAATACATATGTACGTGGGTGTACAGATTCCGGAGTAAAAGAGGATCGAATTGTTCACCTAGCGCTCACATGTGTTTCGGGACCAAGTTGCCTGCGGCTATAGGGATAATACATACATACATACATAGCTTTTCATGTTGTTTGAGCAAGTATTTTAACATTTTGAGAAATAGTAGTTTATGCAACTAGTTGCAAAAAGAAGATTTTTTCAGCACGAATTGGCTAAATACGAGTGCTGAAAAATCAAGTATTGTAACGAGTTGCTTACAACGTTTTTTTGCAATTCCGAAAAACGCTTCTTGAATGGAATTGTATGTCAATCATTCATGTGTTAAGTCAATTCACCGTTCAAAATAATAAAAAATTATTGAAAAATCTTACTTTTCGATACTAGTGTTGAAAAGTTCAACTTTTCAGCACTCATTTGGTATTGGAAGTTATTTAATTTTCCATTCAGTTATTTCTGGTAGGGAAAAGTAGGCCGATTCGTTTTTCAAGAAGGACAGGAAAAGTTGAAGGTTTCCCAGCGGAATTGCAAAAAACATATTCTGATGACCTTGAAGAAGCAAAGCACAATAACAAACACGTTTTTGACTTGAAACTCAAAAATTGTAAAGCCGATTTATTTTTTTTTTTATACCCGCTAAGATTTTTTTTAAATCGTAGCAATTTCTCTAAGTCGGGACAACCAATTACTTCGAAAAACGAATTTCAATCCAGTTTCATGTAAATAACACCTATTTAACAATCTTGTTATTATTAAAAAGCTTCAAGAACTTCAAGCACAAGCCGTTCATCAATGACAGACGTATTCGATGTGGTGAAAAATATCATTAAGGCTCTGGAAGGCGTCATCCAGTTTTTTCACTAACTGCAACTGCTGCACTAAAAATGGCATGAAAATACCAAATTTTGGTATTACTTGTGCAAATACCAGCGACCAAAATGTGCCCTTGGTTGCCCAGTAATAGATGATAAAATACCATGAAATCATATTAAAATCATTCCACACACAAGACTTTGGTATGATTTCATGGTATTTTACCATCTATTACTGGGCAACCAAGGGCACATTTTGGTCGCTGGTATTTGCACAAGTAATACCAAAATTTGGTATTCCCGTGTTATTTATTTCTGCTCGGGATGCCACTAAAATTCTCTTTGTCCAGTTGTCGCAATTGCAGTTGTGTCAAGGTTTCACGATCTGATCGGAACAAATTTTGGTATGACGAGCGCCATCATTGCACACTGTTGCACAGAGTTTTTTGCGGTTTTTGTTGATCTCAGGATTAAAATCGAATTTCGGGGTTCTGTGAAGGTCGAAAGGTGAGACAATGCAAGTTGCATTACATGACGAGATTAAATCGTCGCCATCGTGCTAACTTGACGTACGTGCATTTTGGGCCAAATTGAGTTAAGAACGCCATGGCCATGTGCAGCTCACAATGCCTCACCTTTTGACCGTCACAGATCCCCAAAATTCGATTTCAATCCTGAGATATTCAACAAAAACCGAAAAAACTCCGTGCATTTTTGTCACTTTACATATGAAAGTAGTTTCAATCTTGTCGTGCTATCTTGTCACTCCATGAAAATTGATGTAAGTGCGACAAAAGGCCAAAGGGATTTCAGGCCAGGAAAGTCAGGATGCGTTTGTCGCACGTACAAGCTAGACTACCGTAAACATTTGTAATTATAACTCGGGACTCCAGCAACCAACTTCAACCAAACTTTGAGACAATGCACAGAATGGTCAGCCAAACAAAACGTGTTTGTTATTGTTTACATTGCGTGCTCTCGTTTTTGTATATTCAAGGTTAAATATTAAAACGCGTTTTTCTCGGAACGTCGAAATGGCAGGTGCGACAAGATAGCACGACGACGTCGAAATGTTCTTAAACTAATTGCATTCTTTGCGTTTATTTTATTTTATTTTTTTCTTTACGAAAGATTTTAACCATAACCACAAGGATATTTCGGACAACAGAAAATAAACAAAAACGCCACGCTTTAACATTGACATGTTTGATGTGTATTTCCTCGTTTTAAACTGAATGTTAGTTATTGTATTGTATTTAGTTTTTAAAAATTTACCACTTTATTATGAGTTATACTTTCCGTTACGCTATGATCTGAGATAAAGTGCTTGTTTACTGTTTTGTTTTTGCAGAATGTTATGTGTGTGTTGCTTGCTTTTACTTTAGATACAAAGTGGTGTGTTTGTGTGTGTGGATTAGGTCTGCTTGTATAAGTTAGTACTTGCTGTGATTTGAGACTCTCCCTTTTCTTGAAAAGAGAGGGTATTTGGAGTGTTTTTTTTTTCTCAGTATGTGGTTCAAACGATAAATAGTACTGCTCAACAGGATCTTGTCTCGCGGACAGGATCGGTTCAACAATTTCAACAGACGGTGAGATATAGATAATACTCATGCATTGCTTTCGCAACTGCTTTAATACCTACTTTTTTTTAGCTGCAACTCTGTATTTGTGTGTGCTCTTTTGTTTATAATATTTTCTTAGTGGAATTCATTCAGATTAAAAAAGGGGTTTTTATTTTCACTAGAATCTAGGTGGACTCGTATGTATATACTTTATATATAAAGATTAATTTCTTGAAATACATTAAAAATGTTGTAACAAATAAAACCATTTTCCCTAAACATTCCTGTTCGCTTGTTCAATAAGTTGTGTGTTTGCGCTCTCTTCCCTAAATATTTCTTCTCTTATCTCTAGGTTAACTTACCCTCCTAGTACACGCTATGTTTTATCATTTCTTGTAAAATGCAAAAGTGGGAAACTCTTCGCGCTTCCCTTCAACGAGCGCGCGCTTTCTAATTTCTTTACAGTAATTTCATAAAAGTACACATCTATCAAAGTTTATTTATGCTCTCAGGGAGACAGTTTTTTGTTTGTTTTCTTGCTGGGTTTAACTTTTCAGTAGGTTTGTTGCTTGCTGCTAGTTGTAAAAGTGGATGTTTTGTGAGTAGTTTTTGGGGCTGGAAATTGACCTAATTACTTGTTTTCAAATTACGTGGCTGCGTTTGCAAATTCCTATGCTGTTAGACACATCGTGGTTAAGAAGGAGAAAGGGGGATTTGAGTAGTAATTCCTTGTTTGTTTTCGCTCTCTATCTCTGTGGTATCAGTTTTAGGTCACTTATTTCAAATAGTTTTTGTTTATATTTTGTTTCGATATAAAATAGCTAACACTCTACTTCAAATATAGGACTTCGGATGCGCGAACCGCTCCGGCTCTAGAATCGTAGAAAAATGTGTTGTTGTTGTTGCTGTTTAAAGTTTAACTCTGTTTCGTTTTGTTCCGCTTGCATTACCACAGTTTACTTCTCTCTATGTTTCTCTCGCTCTGGCTGTCCATTTCCCTATAAATCCAAGATATTGTTACTTTTAAATATGTTTCTCTATAGTCGCATCGTCACGACGTGGGATTATGTTCTCTTCTAAAATATGCATCTGATTTCGTTAAATAACACACACATAGTTCCATACATTTGCATAAAAGGTATAAAAATCAATATATTTTCTTGTTCTTGTTTTTTGGTCCGATGGGTTTCGCTAGTGAAGTTATCATTTCCATGTTTCGAGTTGCATTTTAAGCATAATTGAGGGTTGATTCCAATACACAATATTCTTACATTTCAGCAATGTAGAGTTATCTCTGGTTTTTACTACACAAGAATCGATTACACTTTCTTTTCCTCAATAGTTCAACGCTGCTTTATACACACACCTCTAAAGAAGTAACAACAAAAATCTGCTATAAAAAGTTTCCTAGCTGTTTCGCAACTTCTCGTTCAATCACTTTTCTATACACAAACACGTGTTGTTATCTCTCTCATCGTCATCACTTCCCTCTTACCAATAGATAATTGTAGTCGTGTCGCAAAAGTAGTCATATTTAAAGAAATAAAACTCAAACTTGTGCAGCTCCCACTCCTCTCACCCTCAGTGAACCGCGTCAATGTCCCGCTGGGCGCGCGAAATCTTCAGCTTGTCCTTGGGCGTGTTGTTTTCGCCCGACTCGAGCGCGAACATCTTCATCTTCTCCTTGAAGGACAGCTTCTCCGGCACCGGTTCGGCCTTTTGCTTCTGCTGCTGCTCGGCCAGCCGGCGGGTGCGGGGGTCACTACAACGAAAAAATAATGTTTCAAATTTAAATTTCTAAGCGATTTGTTTGGAAGAAGTACAACTCACCGGTAAACTTCCTGGGCACCGATCACGCCGGGAGTGGCCTGGACCTGCATGTTCCAGCTTTCGCCCGCTTCCGGGGTCGTCGGAGTGTGCAGCATTGCCGGCATCGTTTCGTCGATGAAGCGCTGTTTTTTTGTTTTGGGAAAGGGAGAGAGCGTTAGTTATGGCACAATTACGGGGAGGTTTACTATAAAATTAGCGCCACGTAGTGGTGAGTAGCGAAAGGGCAGATTAGTTTGCTATAATATAACGACTCTGAATCTGTTCTACAGAATACCCAACAGTAGGCTGGTAAAATTACATCATTGCACAAGTTGAAAATCAGAATGTTTGGCGGATGCTTCTTTGGTCAGCGAACAACAAGTGTCAACGATCAAAGGAGGCAGGTCACCTCAAACGATGACAGAATGTGAGACGCAAAAGCAAAGGACAAATCTGGAGTTTTTTTCTTTGAAAAGGTCTAATAAACCAAATTTTCAGTTTTTGCTTTTTTCGGAGTACAGATATTTGAAGGGTATTCAAGTTATGCGATGAAGTAAATTCTTATATGTAGTCTTAATCCAACCAAAATTTTAGGAAGTTAAAAACATTGAAGTCCGTAATAGAAAAAAGTTGTGATAAAACAAATCTAACAAGTACTCACATCCGGATCCGGTCGCTCGTGGATCGTCCCCAAATCGCCTCCGTCGCCCTGCTCGCCCGCCCGACTGCTTCCAATCAGATGACCCGCCTCGGTATAGCTGCTTCCGATGCTGCCTCCCGCTGCGCCTATCCCGTTGTTGTTGTTCATCATGTTCGCCAGCACGGCGTCCTCGTCGTGGAACGACACCCGCCGACTATTGAGCAGCGCCGCGTTGTTCATCATCATGGCGTTGTTGTTGTTGTTGGCGATGTTCTGCTGTGGCGTCACGGGACTCTGCGCCGTCGTCAGCAGGTTGTTGCTGCTGTATCTTCCCAGCGTGTTGTTGTTGCCGTTGTTCGGATTGTTGTTGATGAGGTTCTGCTGCTGCTGCTGCTGTTGTTGTTGCTGTTGGGGAGCGTCGGTGGTCACCGTGTTGTTGAAGGTGAGTTTGCTGGAGCTGCTGCGTAGCTTTTGCTGCTGCTGGGACATGATCACGTACGAGCTGTTGCGCTCCGGCGGAGGTGGTGGCGGGACGATGCCATTGTTGATGTTTTGGTTGTTGGGGTCTTGCGGTCCGTACCCGTTGACGGCCGCCTGCAGGTCGTTGAGGTCTTCGTCAACGCGATCGGCGGCCAGGTTCAGCTGGGCCATGTCCAGCGCCATCTGGGACATCATTTGGTTGGCGTTGGTGTTGTTCATGGTGATCTCGCTGAGGTTCAGGTTTTTGTCGTGTTGAGCGGCAAAGCTAGCAGATTTGACGGCGGCGCTCTTGGAGGGTGATGAGGGCGTGCTGCTGTTGTTGTGTTTAAGGATGCTCTTGGGCTGGATGGAGGCCGAGGCCGAAGCTACCTGTTGCTGGAAACTGGCGATCGTGTTGGCTACCGAGTTGGCTGATTGGCCGTCGTTTGAGCCAGTATCAACGTTCTGCGCCGACGGCATCTTGATGTCCACTTGCTTCATCTTGGTCAGCGGAGCCGTGATGGTGTTTGGGGCTTGCGCCAGTCTCAGCACTTCTTGCACGCTTGCGGAATCTTTGCCGTACGGTGACATATCATTGTCAAAGTCCTGGTCTTCTTCCATGGCGCGCCGTTCAAAGTCACGCTCAAGTGCAAGCGTTCGCAGCTGGTCCTCCTGCTGAGGAGTTCTGTGCGGCAGCGACTGCAACTCGGCGATCTGCTGATCACGCCAGGCCCGGATCTGCTCCCGTCGCAGTTCCGTTTCCTTTTCCTTCTCCTCGCGCTCCCACGGGTTCGTGCCCGGGGCAATCATGTTTTTATTTTGCGTCGTTGGCACTTGGGGTGGGTAGTATCCGACCTTTGGCGGTTCTGACGAGCTGTACGGGGCATTCAACGTAGAGTTGCTTCCAGGACCGGTTTTGTACAGCGGATGTGTCGCGGTCGGCGGAAGTGGCGGGTGTTCTATCCCTTGATCGGGACGAAGCTGCTGTTGCTGTGGCTTTGGGGCGGTCGTCGGCGGCAGCATCTGCTTGTGGGAGCTCAGTGGAGTTCCACCGGGGTGAGGACTAGCACCGCTGAAGCCCGGATGTTGCTGGGCTTGCTGCTGTTGCGGCATTTGAGGGGATGGCATCATTGAAGAATCTTGGGGATTTTGGGATCGCTGCTGTTGCTGGGGAGGCACAATTTGATTGCGCCGCTTCAACAGTTCGTTCATCTCGGCCAGCTTCGCTTGGCCACGAAGCAGTGAAGCATGCTGTTGTTGTTCGGTCGGGTACAGCTGCGGAGACATCATTGGACTGCCATTCTGGTAGCCAAACGTGCCACCACCTCCGGCAATCATGTTAACATTCTGCATACTCTGGCTGGCGGAGATTCCACCCAGATGTTGCTGCGACGGATGTTGATGACCTTGCTGCTGTTGGTTTAGCTGCTGCTGCTGCTGGAATTGATGGGCAATGTTCGGCATTGACGGCGCCATCATCTGGTTCAACCGAAGACTCTGCTGACCCTGGGCGTCGCGCACAAACTGCTGCTGCTGCATCTTTTGCTGCAGTCGATTGTACATGGTTCCACCGGCTGCGCCGGCCAGGTTCGGGTGTGATATGTTACTACTAAGAGGTGGCTGTTGCTGTTGCTGCTGCTGGTTGGGCATTCCGTACGACATTGAGTTGGTTGGTGTTGTCAACAATAAGGTGTTTGGGTTAGTACTGTTATTGCTATTAAAATAGGCAGATGCTGGACGGCTTAAGATGGGTTGTTGCTGCTGCTGTTGTTGTAGCTGGTGTTGGCTGCTGCTGCCGCTGCTGATGGACGCACCCGGCGAGTTGAGTGATGTTTGGAGCGGCATCTGGGGTCTGTCAAGTGGAAAGTAAAAAATAAGGGTGAGAATTCGGAACAAACCATCACCATCAATAATAACCAATTCAAGATGGAATGATTATTGATCTTGTGTCTATTTTACAGTCTAGACTCGATTATCCGAAGGCCTCGGAAAAAATTCAATTCGGATAATCGAATCACGAAAAAAAAATTCTTTGTCTAATTTTTTACTGACGATCATTAGTTTGACTACTAAACTACGCTAAAGTGATTTAGAAATTTTTAATCAAAGATGGCGGCCAATAGCGGTGACGAAATATTGAAAAATTGCATATTTGACCGATTCTTAGCAAAGCTACACCAAAATGTCACTTTTTTCAATTTTCAATGTGATTTTTATATGAAAAATTTCATTTTAATTATGATCTAATAATTGCAATGTGCTTTAAATGCGTTTTCTTATCTGAAATGCCAAATTGACCAAATAAGGTCTGCAAGTCATTGAATGGGAGAGAAGTTTTTTTTCATAAATCTGCTCCTTTCGTTTTCCCGTCACAAAAAGAAATGGCTGGCAAAAACTCAAATCACAACCAAGTCTACCAGTTCAAGGAGCAAATGATTCGTTTTTCAATTTGTGATAATGTGTAGAAGAGCAAAAGTTTTAAAAAATCAATCTGGCAAAACTGTCGATTTTTTTGGTGTGCCTTTTAAAATTCCAGTTTTACGATGTTGTCCCGTCACGCTACATTTTTATTTCAGGAGAAGCACAGGTATAATATTGTTCATTACGCATGTCATTTCTATGTTGGAAAATCGATTATCTTTTCAAATATGTAATAACATTGGGGGGTTTCTTCTTTAATCGTGCCACTACAGCCAAAACGCTGAAAAAAAAACTTGGGATTTTTTTTAAAAGGAGCCGAAGAATCGGTCATTTTTAATTAATGGGCTTAATAACTAAAATGAAATAGCAAAACTTGAATTTTATTTATAAATCAAGAAAAAGAAAAACACGAAAAAAAGTTTTTCTTCGTGATTCGATTATTCGACAAACCTTCGGATAATCGAAACTTCGGATAATCGAGGCTTCGTATAATCGAGTCTGGACTGTATAGTTTATTGAATCTTCAATAAGTTTTAGTATTGAAATTGTTTTTGAGAAATGAGTTGAGTGAGATTGGATGGACCAAAGCGGCTGAAATTTGAGGTGAGATGCTCGAATTTAAAATTTTGTTTTTTTAAATACTCAAATCAAAAACTGACAAACATAAAAATATTATTATCTTTTTAAAAATAAACTTTTTGAAAATTGGTTCTCTTCATGCACCCGGAACCTGTTTAACGAGTCTTCACCAAAATGCTGAGCCAATTTGATCAAAGCAGTGTTGAGATATCTTGGCACCCGTTTTTTGAAACTGTATATTCTTGACATACAGTCTGTAGGTATTTTGTTTTTGACAAAGAACTTTGTCCTAAGGTTTCTATACGTGGTGTCAATCCAAAATTTTCGCGAAGCGAAAACGTTACGTGACGAATTCCCCTCTCGGCAAATTTCCCCTCTTTTTGGTGCACGCTGGTTGGATGAACGAACGTTTCCCAATCAGTCGATCGAGAGACGTGAGATTGATGTATCTAAAATCTCCCCCACTCCACCTCATAATTTTCGGATCGTCGACGAGCCAACAAAACTCGGCTCGGTCGGTCCCGAAAATTCATTCTATTGCTGGACGACGACGAGGACACATCAGAAGCAGATGGCCTGGTGGCCCGGTAGCAGACGGCCTGGAGGTCCGGGAGCAGATGGCTTGGAGGCAAGGACCAGCTAAGACATGCCAGTCGCGTGAGTCGATCATTGGAACTGTCCACCACCTGGAGTGGCCGGAGGCCCCGCGGATGTTCCGATGGGGGGACATTTTCCGGACCGTAAGAGTTGTGGCAATATGGGTATCAAACTTTATGGTTTTTGATACTGGACATGAAATTTGACATTATGGCAGTAGTAGCCACAATCCGGAGTGGCCGGAGGCCCCGCGGATGTTCCGATGGGGGGACATTTTCCGGACCGTAAGAGTTGTGGCAATATGGGTATCAAACTTTATGGTTTTTGATACTGGACATGAAATTTGACATTTTGGCAGTAGTGGCCACAATCCGGAGTGGCCGGAGGCCCCGCGGATGTTCCGATGGGGGGACATTTGCCGGACCGTAAGAGTTGGGGCAATATGGGTATCAAACTTTATGGTTTTTGATACTGGACATGCAATTTGACATTTTGGCAGTAGTGGCCACCACCTGGAGTGGCCGGAGGCCCCGGGGATGTTCCGATAAGGGGACATTTGCGGAACCATAAGAGTTGGGGCAATATGGGTATCAAACTTTAGGGATTTTGATACTGGACATGAAATTTGATGTTTCGGCAGTAGTGACCACAATCCGGAGTGGCCGGAGGCCCCGGGGATGTTCCGATAAGGGGACATTTGCCGGACCGTAAGAGTTGGTGTAATATGGGTACCAAACTTTATGGTTTTTGATACCGGACATGAAATTCGACATTTTGGCAGTAGTGGCCACAATCCGGAGTGGCCGGAGGCCCCGCGGATGTTCCGATGGGGGGACATTTGCCGGACCGTAAGAGTTGGGGCAATATGGGTATCAAACTTAATAGTTTTTGATACCGGACATGAAATTTGACATTTCGGCAGTAGTGACCACAATCCGGAGTGGCCGGAGGCCCCGGGGATGTTCCGATAAGGGGACATTTGCGGAACCATAAGAGTTAGGGCAATATGGGTATCAAATTTTAGGGATTTTGATACTGGACATGAAATTTGACATTTTGGCAGTAGTGGCCACCACCTGAAGTGTCCGGAGGCCCCGGGGATGTTCCGATGGGGGGACATTTGCCGGACCGTAAGAGTTGGGGCAATATGGGTATCAAACTTTATGGTTTTTGATACCGGACATGAAATTTGACATTTTGGCAGTAGTGGCCACAATCCGGAGTGGCCGGAGGCCCCGCGGATGTTCCGATGGGGGGACATTTGCCGGACCGTAAGAGTTGGGGCAATATGGGTATCAAACTTTAAGGATTTTGATACTGGACATGAAATTTGACATTTCGGCAGTAGTGGCCACAATCCGGAGTGGCCAGAGGCCCCGCGGATGTTCCGATGGGGGGGACATTTGCTGGACCGTAAGAGTTGGGGCAATATGGGCATCAAACCTAATGGTTTTTGATACCGGACATGAAATTTGACATTTTGGCAGTAGTGGCCACAATCCGAAGTGGCCGGAGGCCCCGGGGATGTTCCGATGAGGGGACATTTGCCGGACCGTAAGAGTTGGGGCAATATGGGTATCAAACTTAATGATTTTGATACTGGACATAAAAAGTTGCATTTGGCCATTATCTGAAATTAAGCAGTTAAAATATGCTAATGCTAAGCAGTTAAAATATATTGCTTATTAGGCAGGAAGTAATAAATAGACTACTGCAATGCACATTTTTTTGTGCCACTGTGAAAATCTGTTTCTGGAAATTTAGAATATCTATCTCGTAATCATAAAGAGCCATGTAAAGGGTAGTTTTTAATGTCTGCTGTTCAAATTTCCTTTACTGCCGCCGATTGCTTGCAACAGCCTTGCAAAAACATTCCCGCATCTTGGTAACTTTCGAGTGGTGAAGGAAAGTAAATTGATTTCACTTCGATTTCTATTTCAGCTCCACTTGCAATTTCCGTCCCCTTAGTTCGATAGGACGGTTATTATAAGGGGGGAATTTGGACCGGACATTCTAATCAAAAATTTCAACAATCATCTTGCAAAGTTCTTTGTCATACTGGTCATGTGTAACATAACCACCTGCACCTTTTTTATTCATAACTTATTTTTATGAGGACCTCTTAGGTGCTCAGATCCAAAAACTATAGACATGAGAGGAATGCACCAACCACCTAAAGGTGGGTTAAGTAACGTTTTTATTTTATCATATTTAGAGGATTCCTAAATGCACACAAATTTATACAAAACCACCTACCTTTCGCCCAAATTTGGGTGGCTCTGGTTCTGCGCCCGGTACACACTAAGGTTCTGATAGAATCCCTGGTCCTGGACGTTGCCACCCGCCAAGTTGTGAATACTGCGCGACTTGTTGACCGACGAACCTACGGAATGATTTTTGATTTAGTATACTGAAATATGTTTGTTAAAAAGTTCCTTTAAAATAGTGCTGAAATTGATTAGTTTCGTTAAAAATTGCAATCGTTTGTAATCAATGTGATGGAGTAAAACGTGCTGATTGATTTGTGCACTTAAAATTAATAAAACTCAAGAAAAGAAATGAAACACACAAAAATGTACAAAAGTTAACAGAACTCAATGAAACAATCGCTCCAAGCGCATCGAACGCGAAAATCTTACCAATGTTGCCGACGCTGCCGCCCCCGCCGACGTGGTGCAGCGCGGGAACCGACTTGCTGTTGAGCAACTGCTGTCCGGAGGTTGAGGGTACGGGTGGTTTGGTGGGGTCGTTGCTGGTGCCTACGCGTGTCATGTCTCGTTCGGACATTCGTCTGCCACCTGGAGACGGGGGTTCCAATTTGGGGGGTTTTGGGCGAAACGGGGGTTGATTTTAGAAACGAAGTGCCAAATTGACTTGATTACGATACTTGTTTTTAACTTTCCAAACATAAAAACGGAACAAAACTACCTAGCTTGGTGGGGGCTGAGCTAACGGAAAAGGAGCACTTGTAACCGACCATGTCCAATTTTGTTAGATTTTTAGTCAATTTGTGGGGAGGGGGTTACACTTACAACTCCACGGGTTACTTCAAACGAGGGGGCGGGGGTCATGCAATAAGTGGTTTGGCAAGCCGTATCTACTGGAAAGAACTCTTCTCAAACTACCAAAAATGTTACGACAATCGAACGTTGCAGACGGGAAAGGTGACGAGGGCGGACTGCACTTGTGAAAGTGTGCTGCTTGCTAGAAATATTGTGATTTCTAATGGTGCGGAGCAACAACAAACTCTACGATGCTTGTGCTTGTTCGGAAAACAAAGCTTATCAGAACATACACGGAGAAAAATGAATTCCCAAAATCGTGAACAAGCGTTCATGAAAATGGAAACCACGAATAAAGTGTTCAAATCCCATGGTACGATTTTCAAAAACGTACCATGGAATTTGAGCACTTTGTTCATGGATTCCATTTTCATGAACGCTTGTTCACGATTTTGGGAATTCATTTTTCTCCGTGTAGTGGTGCTTTGATGGTCACTAATTCTGACAGAATAAAAAGCAAAGTGGCAAAAAGAGCTTCGTAGCTACAGTACTCTTAACTGTTGTGAAAGTTCATAGCATCTACTGAATTCTAAAACTGAGATGAAATCGATGGTGTTATGGTGAGTTTTTTTTTGGACTTCTATCTTTAATTATCTATTAAAAATTGTTAAAAGTTGTAAAATGTTTTGTTCTAATCAAGTAACTGTGAAGATTTATAAACTAAGCTGCTTGATTTACTCTACGAAATGACACCACCGATTACATCCAGCTCTACATAACTTGTCAAGCAATTGTTTTCGAAACCAATTCCTGTTCTTGGTTGTGAGTTTGTTCGGTTTCCCCACTCTCAGTTTCTACTCCCCAAAAGGCAATTTCAAATATTTTACGTATGCAAAAGTGATTTTATACGGCCAGAGCCAAAAACAAAGCTGCAATGGATAATGGTGAATGTGTTGTTTTGTGCGCTAAATTTTCAGAACGGTGATTCATACTGGCCGGTATCCACGCTGACGACCCCGGTGACGATTCCAGCGGCGGTTGTCAACTGTTGACAGGCGCGGACACTTTCCCTCTCCCATCCGGCGGTGCAAATCTACGATTGACGGCTTTTAAAATTTTAATCAAATTTTGCTGCCTCTTCAGCTGGCGCAGCGTTTGCTTCGGCGGTGGCTGGCACGGACTGAGTGGTCGCTGCGTAGCCGGACGAACGGAAGGGAGCAAATTTGGACAGCTACCGCCTGTCAGGTACGTCAGCCTTAGCTGGATCCGGTTGCTCTCGATGTTGGTGCAGTTTTTGCTGCACCGTTTGACCTTTTTGAGGATGAACCCGTCAGGTTGTTGGTGGTTCCAGTTGTAATCGACCACCTGATAGTGGTTCAGATTTACGGAGCTTCTGGAAATGGGTTTTCTGCGTCCATCCAACTTGTCGTCGCGAGATTCAGTCCCGACTTTGTGCACGGAATCCTCACACGACGCACTTTTGCGAAGGTTGCACTTCTTGTCCAAGTCGTCGCTCATCGATCCAAACTCACTCCACTGCTTCAGTTGACTCAAGATTTCCTCCTCTTCAACGGTCGTCAACTTTTCCTTTACAACCCGTTCAACCCCCGCACAACTCCCAAGATTAGGCGTTGAAGATGACAACCTCTGCGACCTAGCGTCCATAGGTTTTCCCAAGTCAAAGTTATTGTTTCCATCTTTTAGCGAGTCGTAAAACGCGGTCAATGCCTTCACCTTGCCGTGGCCAATCCGGACCGGTTCCGCTGGTTGTTTCTCGACGCTCCAACGGACCTGGCACGAGTACGAATCCGATTCGAGCGGTTTCGAAGTGTGACTGAACTCTTCTTCGA
Organism: Culex quinquefasciatus; assembly: GCF_015732765.1. Taxonomy (NCBI): domain Eukaryota; kingdom Metazoa; phylum Arthropoda; class Insecta; order Diptera; family Culicidae; genus Culex; species Culex quinquefasciatus. The sequence continues at coordinate 47,771,259 of NC_051861.1, forward strand.
CGAGCTTTCGAATTAGGGTGCAAGTGGTGGGTACGGGAGATTGACGATGGGTTTCTAATTCGACTGGAACGATGGATATGAAGTTTTGGAAGGAATGGGGCACGTTCAAAACACAATACAAAATGAACGATCATGCGATGCAGTTGTGACGGGAAACGACAATATTTTTAGCGCAAAAAAACGAATTGATCTGTTTGATTACTGATATGGCTTGGAAACTGTTTTTGAGGATTTGAAACAACATGACACTTAAAATCAAAAGTAACAAAAAAAAAATCCAATGGAATTCAATAGCAATCTTGAACGATTTAATAAAAAAATAAAATATTTTATGAAATGAATTAGTTTTTCATACACAGCTAAAATTCCGGTGAATCCACTCAGATTTCATTACCGAATTCGGTGGTTGAAAAAAAAACGAAGACCGGTAGTAAGAAGAGCAATTATTAGCTTCTTAACTAAATATATGTAAGATTTTAGCCTATTACGACATCCAAAATCTGTAGGAAGGCATAAACAAAAAAAATCTCGATCCATTTAAAACGCAACAATAACTAAAAATATTCATACATAACCATTTTGCGCAATAAAACGTTTAGCAAACACAGCAAAATAGAAGTTTAATTTTTGAACGGAAACTTGTGTGTGAAAAAAAGCAAAGCAATCTACTTTAACGACCCCCGGGTCTTTTGTGGTCTCTGTTGCCAGTTTCTGCTCATTTCTAGGCGTCCGAAGGTTATGTGTGGTGAGTCACTCAAAACCTCTTTTACGCAAATGGACCGACGTTTTACTTCCCCATCCGATAGAAGGCGTGATCAGGCAAATCTCGTCTCCGGGTCCGTCTGGGATTGAACCCCCGTCTGGGATTGAACCCAGGCCTTACTGAGGTGAGAGGCTGTAACCGTTGTACTAAATTGGTTTATTTGATTCTAAAAAACATCACAAATTTAGCGCTTTGCGCAAACTCTATTTATATAACATTTTCATTTATTATTATTACCTTATTAATTGAATTTAAAATACGATTTCAAAGATAGCCCCTTTGTAAAGACACTCACTGCTTCACAGTGAGTGACGGAGTGCAAGCACTCGCGTTTACCCCTGATGATTAGGCAACCCCCATGACGTGAGTTCGCTGCGCGCGCTTTGACGAGCGGTTGCTCAAACCGACACGTGATTGGAACTCAGTTACGATCTTAAGAGGCCGCACGTGCAGATTCTGAACCAAGGGTTTGACTCGATTATCTTCGTGAGAATTGGAAAAGGAGAGCGTGTAGGCCGTGTACCTTCAGCGTACCGAGTGGGAGCGGGACACACTATTAGAGAGCGATATTTCCCGAATAGGCTAAGCCCAACGCAACGTTTACGTGCATCCGGTGGATTCGTACGTAACTTCGGCGATCAGTTTCCCAGGCTCGAGTCTGAGAAATTTTAGTGACTCGATCACATTCTCCTAACCCGTGGAACGATTCGGAAGTGCAGTGAATTTGCTGGAGTTGTAACGTAGGTAATCTGCGCGAGGTTCGATCTCCGGTGTTAATTTAAAGTTAACTTTTCAGAAGCTAGGCCGATAGAAAAGTAGTGCGATAGATAGCTAGCTTTTGTGACCTTTGTGCGAGAACCTGCGAAGAAAGGTAATGTAGTCAGTGTGCGAAATAGTGCGTGCTCTAAAACGATCGTTTCGACGGTCCGTGTTCTCTTTAGGCAGCGTGGTCACAAGTTTACTTGTCTCCGGCGGCTTCCTCGTCCGCGGACAGGATTGCTGGCCGAGCTACAACCCTGTGGCCAGCCGCCACGCCGTCAACATCGTGGCAGAAAAACCCCCGGTCGTACCGCAACCTTCGACCGAGCCACTCCAGTCACCTGTGGCCTTTTCGACGTAAACGCCTGGCCGCACCGCAACCTAGTTGCCGCGGCGATCTTCGTCGACTCGTGAGGATTCTTCACGAATCACCGTTCGAAGCTGCCTGGCCCCCAACAACCACGTGGTCCGTAGCGAACGCCTCGAACACGCCGTGACGCTGTCACGGACCGAAGGTCGGCAGACCTGAAGACCGACCACGTGGCAAATCGATCGGTTCCCGACGCCTGGTAGGTGAGTCGATCATCCGCCACACAACCATCGTGATCGCACAACAGCAGCAGTAGCAGGTAGCAGAACTCGCAGAGCAGCAGTCTACGGCGCCGGCAAGGGCGAAGTAGAGGAGAAAGAACGCGCACGACGACGACGACGGGCTCGTAAGTACAAACTCTGTGTTAGTTGTCCGTGTGCACATGTGACGTCCTTTGAACCACAGAGTTCGCAAGCATGTACAACCCGCGCTAGCCCGCACCGCTAGCCCCCCCAAAAAAACGCCCCATTGTTGAAGATCTCCGGAGAAGAATTAAGAGCACGCACACTGTAGGATAGGGTGGTCGTAATTAGAAGATGGATTGTAACTATTAGGGAATAAAACTGAACTCAAAAATGTTAATCTGCGATCTTTAAATGCCGTCTTTAATAAAGCCCCTATTTAACCCGACTCAAGTTGCTTTGGTTGATGCTTGGGAAAGAATTTAGTTATGAGCGCTTGCGCTACGCTTCAGCGGTCTGCCGCGCACCGGTCACTCTGCGACACCTGGTGGTGGGATCAGTAACTATCGATGATGAATGAGTATTGATGTTGGGAGCATTCGTTGAGCACGTTGGTTTTATGTCAATTCGGGCATTATGGGCTCGGATAATACTGAAGTTCGGTAAGTCGGACGCAGGGAAACTGCGGGGAAAGCTGAATCGTTCTCCAAAACTCTTCTCACGAGTAAACTGGACCTTCCTAAGGAAGAGTCTCAAGCTGGGCAACTTTAGATCAGGCGGGTGGTCCTCTAACGAGGTGGCGCTTAAGCTATCCGCTTCTTCCAGTGCGCTTCGGCGATCTCGCACATTTCCCTGTAACAATTTCTTGGAATTTTTCCCTGTACCGTACCATGACGTTCTGGTCCAACGTCCGTACGGTTACAAGGCTACCACTCTAACCACTGCGAACCGGACCCGGCTCTTTCTGTGTAATATCTAAATTGAGATGTAAAAAAAAAAAAAAAAAAAAAAACAGAAACTGATAACGATTTCACCATTTCGTGATTTAAAATTACACATTTTTAACACAAAATATGTCAACATACCTAGTAAATTGAAAGAATCTCTGACCTAGCCTGCTAAGTTGGTCGATTTTCAATGTACTCGTTCATTTGAATCAAAAAGATGTTAAAATTGCCAGATAATGTAATATTTATCTGCCGAAATATGTAAAAATCTGGCACAGATAACACAAAAATCTTTATTTTAGTTAACACTTGATTTATCTGGAAACCTGGCAACCCTGTTATCACTGAGTGATTTTTCCAACGTTAAATGAATCTGTCTGTGTCCTGGTTGCTCCAACTGATGCATTTAAATAAAAAAAATGCATAAATATCAGTCTGCAGTAACGGGATTTCTGAACAATTGATTTCTGACTCTAGGTTCGGTGCTGAAATATTAACAGTTACCAGTGTTGGGATCTGAGTGAGACGAAGGAAAGCTTTTCTCACACGCGAGCGAGTGAAAGAACTTGCAATCCTTTCCTCTCCTCACTCGCGTTCGCGAGCCTCCTAGTGCTAGCCTTTCTTTCCAAGATAGCAATTTATTTGTCAGGTTTATGAATGCGAACGACACGATGGTAAAGAGGTGTAACTTCAATAGTGGCACGGGTATGAATCTTCGAGCAATTTCAATATGGCGACTTGTAGCAGAAGGAAGTGAGGCATTTTCGCTATTTCTCACTGTTCTGTGTTCTGCGTGCACGTCCGCAAACATCGACCACACACATACTAACACAAAGCGCCACCAAGAGGCAAAAGGTGATTACGAATATTTTTGGCACTTTCGTTAAAAATATGCGGTTTTGCAAAAACAGTGTAGTTCAACTGTCAAACTTGTAATTCGTTGCTGATTTGTTCGAAAATTTGTTAAAAATAATAAGTTTTTTTGTAGCATCCCTTTTGGACGGACATTTCTGTTGTCACCTTCTGGTTCCTTGGATTGGCCATGGATAATTTCACAGTGTAATAAACAGGGCAGCTACCACCACGTGGCGCCACTGTTTCGAATGAGAAAATGATACAGGTGTTTGAAACCTTGTTCAATCTTGGTTCAATCAGTTCGTTCTGACAACACTCAAACAACAACAGTGAAATCAATCCATACCCAAACCATTGTTTGAATTGTGCCATTCCGTAAAAAAGAAATACAAGTAAATTTACATGCATGTGCTAGTGAAAACAGTTTTTGCTGGTCAATTTTAAATCTTGATTCCAATTTGTAAGAAGATAGCAGTAAGATTTCAAAATGTATTTGTTGCACGAGCAATGCAATGTTTGTAAAAATCTAAACCATGTTTACATGTGGCGATACACGTGGTGAGGAAAAGGAAATGAAAATTACATGACACATATTCTGTAATGCTTTCTTCGAGGGTTGAGATTGTAAGACAACTTTGAACACACTGAACAACATTAAGAAAGAAAAAAATTCAGCAGCAGCGTGCATCGCACTTACTTTGAAAAAACAACAAAAGAATTCTGGTATGAGACTTGTATACGTTATGTTGGTGTTTTTTTTGGTTTCCGAATCGCATCGCATCCTCGCCTTAAACATCAGTTATGAAACAGCTTTCGTTTCCGGCGACGAGCAGGTTACCTTTCAGCGGACTTCTACTACTGTTAACGCTGTGAGGATGATTAGCGCCGGATGACTCCTTGAGCAATCGAATGTTCCGCAGCAATTTACAGTGGTCGTCGTCACCGTTTGCCACACTGTTGGTGTTGTAGTTATTGTTCGATTGCGACATCCTCCGCCTGGCCCTCGTTCTAGGCCAATCCTGCGGCGACGACGACGTTACAAAATTACTACACACGTACTCCCTAATGGCCTCCACGTGGCTCTGCCGGACAGCGTCGTCAATGTCCTCCTCCTCCTCCTCCGAATCGTCGTACTCCTCCTCCTCGCTGTCGTTATTACTATCATTATTGTTATTGTTACCACGCGTCGCGCTGCTATTGCTATACTTGTTGTTGATGTTCTTATTACTGAAACTGATGTTGCTATTGCTACTGCTGGCACTGGGTTTGACTTTACAAAATTTGAATATAGGTTCACTTGGTGATTTTTTGGTCCCCCTGGCGAGCCGACTCCGGAACGAAGCCGTGCCCGACAACTCGTCGTCCTCGTCCTCATCCCCGAGGACACCTTCGTCGTCGTCGGCCTCGCCATCGTTGGTGCCGCCGTTGGCATCCTGGTAATGATGGTGATAATGACTGGAATAGTTGTCATCCTCGTAGGTCGTCGTGCCGCCGTTGATGTCCTGTTGACTTCCAGAACGAGCGTTGCCATTGTCGGTGATGATGTCGAAACTGACTGTCTTACGGCAGGACGAGTTGCTGCCCCGCCGGCTGCCCGGGTTTATCATGATGCTGGCAATGTTGCCAAGGGTTGCCGAATTTGACACCGGCGTGGGTGCGGGCGGTGGTGGTGGGGCGGCCACATACGGTGGGGGCACCGGTGGTGGTGGTGCAGAAGGTCGCAGGTCCTCTTCGCTACTGCGGGTGGTGTAGAAACGAGTTTCCTGAAGGGTGGGAGTGTTTTGGGGGGTGAGGAACAAGGGGGATGATTTGGTAGTAAAATTAGTGCGTGTTGGAACGGATTTCATTTTTCGTTGGACGATGTCGTTAGGAAATCGTCCTGCGGTGAATGTGATGTCTGCCATCAAATCAAAACATATAGAGGCCGGTTCGATTGAGATTATCTACGTGATTATGCAGGATGATGTGGCACATTTGCTCAAATTTCATACTGTACACGTAATTTTAACATAATTTCACTTCATAAAAATAGAATTATCAATCATTGGTACACCATAAAATAATAAAAATTTCTCTCATTCATCGTAAGGAACTCAATAAAAAAAAAACGTCTAAGAAAACGTTGAATAAGGAGATTTTTTTAAATTTTAATGTGGAAACGCTTGGTGGTTCAGCACAATATTTGTCGTACCGTGCGTCTCCATATAATTTTAAAAATACAAAATGTGTGTCTATTTAACGTTAAATTGTTATTCCATCTATACTGCCTACTGAAAAATTCTAGTTGAAGAAGTGTTAGCTAAAGAAAACGAAACAATCATTCACAGAAAATTTTAAACCAAATATTCGTCTAGTGTGATATGCATCTAGAGCAGTAGATTAAATCTTGACCTTGAATACACAAAAAACTAGAGCACGCAATGTAAACAATAACAAACACGCTTTGTTTGGCTGACCGTTCTGTCCCGAAGTTTTGTTGAATTTGGTTGCCGGAGCCGCGAGTTATAATTAAAAATGTTTACAGTAGTCGGGCATGTGCGTGTGTCAAACTGCTTCTGACTAAATTCCCGTTGGCTAGTTGTCGCACTTGTAGCAATTTTAAGGGGTTGTCAAGATAGCACGACAAGATCGAAACTTTTTTCATATGAAGAGTGACATTAATGCACGGAGTTTTTTCTCGGGGTTTGCTTTTCTCAGCTTGCTGTGGGATGTTTATGCGAACATAAACAGCTTACACTAGTGTTTTTTTGAATTGTCAATTTGATGATGCAGATTATTATAAAAATTAAATGCAAAACAAAGAAAAGGCTAATCTCACTGCTCTAGAAAGACACTGCTCCAAACGGGAATCAATCGAAAAAAAAACAAATCACATTTTCCTAAAATTCATTCACAATGTATCGTAGACAGTCTACAATGTCTATATGAACAACATTCGAATTGTGAGCTTCACTAGTCGGTGTTGCCTCTAATTGCGAAAGCACCTGTTACACAGACAAACAAAAAATGCTCATTAAACCGGCACAAATCGCAACGCCGACATCATCACTAAACGAAAAAAAAAACTAGAAAGAGAACCTCATCCCGCGCTCGAAACAATTCCTACCCTTTCCTCGTCGTCATCGTCGTCGATGAACGGAATGTCGTCCAGATTCACGTCCGCCACGAACGACAGGTTGGACTCGGTCGAGGGTCCTTCGATCCGGACCTCAAACACGGGCACGTGCGCAACCACCGGCGATTCCGGTTCCGGTTCGACACTTTCCTCGATCTTGATCATCTCCCGACTGCTGTTGTGGCTGCTCCCCCTGGAGTCGTAATCCTCGACGTAGATCGAGGGTGGCGTGTCGTAACGGGTGGGTTTGCTGAGTGTGATGGGAGGAGGAATGCACGGCATCGTTGGGATTCCGGTGCTACAGGCGGCCGCCAGTCCCCTTCCGATGCTACCCAAACTATTGCTTCTGGTGCGATTGTAAAAACTGCTGTTCAAACTGACCGTTGACCGGCAGTCCCGATAGCGCGGGTCAAAGTGAATTTGCTGCAGCTGGTCGTTGGACAGAATGTCGTCATTGGACAGGGACACGCTGAACCGACGGCCCTGACTGATGTCCGGGTTGGACATCCGGCGGTACGCGTCGTGATACGAGAGGTACGGCGTCGAGGTAGTGTGCGTCATGACCGGCGTCAGCGGTTGGCGCAACGAGCCCCGCCGGGACATGGACCGCGAGCTGCCGTGAAAGTTGAGACTTTCGTTCGACCGGCCAAAGTGGTACCGCTGGTTGCCATCGTTGTCGTACACATTGCAGTTGAACTCATTTTCTATTTCTAGGTTATGTTTGTTTGTTAGTAGTTGGCAAAGCATGCAAAGTTAGCGATTGTTACAAAAAATGGGAACCATGTTACCGTATTTTTTGTTGATGACCATACATTTACAAGCAGCATGGGAATGTTTAGCAAATGTTACCCTGTTAGTATTACAACTCTAGCTCGTGCGAATACTTGGCGTACCGCCAACAACAAGTACTTACCGCGCTGGATAACCGGACTTGGCTGCTGCAGCAGGGTGGCCAACCCATGGTAGATGGCACCCTGTTTGGCCACCTTCAGGGTCACTACGGGCCCCGTTCGCACGAGATGATCCGCCGCCCGTTCCTGGGTGATTCCGATCAAACTTTGACCGTCAACCTCCAGCAATTGATCGCCGGCCTGCAACCGACCGTCAAGGTCAGCCGCTCCACCCGTCACCACCGACTTGATGTAGATTCCCAACCGCTCCTGGCCAGCACCTTTCGCGGCCACGATCGACAGACCCATTCCGTTGGCGTTTTTGTGCAGCTTGATAAGCTGAATCTCCGGCTGGGGCAACTTACTGGACATGACGCTCGGTGAGCGACCCTGCTGTTGTTTTAAAGATTTTTTTAGATTAAAAGAGTCTAAACAGTTACTCTAGATGACTCACGTTAAACTGATGCATGTAAACCGTCCACAGCCCAATGCTCGTAGGTTGCGACGCCAGCCGGCACATGTTGGCCATCTGGAACGGACTCAAAAAGTCCACCAATCCGGCGGGAATGCCCCGCACCACGTCACAGCTGAAGCCATCGTCCGGCAGTAGCAGCGCCAACGGCAACTCCGGCGATTCCTCTAACCGAATCTCCCGTCCGTCGGCCCTGCTCAGCTCGTCCGCCACGGATTCCGCCATCCGGACGGCGGTGTCGATCAGATTCCGCGGGATGGTCTCCTGCGACAGCAGAGCGCCCATTTGCAGCGAGTTGAGCCGGAAGCACGAGCAGGCCAGCTGCTGCACCTCGGTCACCGATGTTTTGGGCGCCTGCAGAAACTGCGCGCACTGGTTGATCTTGGCCAGGTGGCAATCGGCGGCCAGCTCGAGGCCCTGCTTTTCGGCCCACAATTCCAGCAGGGAGAGGCGTTCGGTTAGTGCCCGGCCCCACGCACTGGTGCACATGTGTGATGTCGTGACGAACTGGATATGAACAATGTTTACATTAAAATCTTCAAATCTTCATGTCTTCAAGTTTTCAGTCTCCAATCAAATCTTCAAGACTCCAAGTCTCCAAGTTTCAAGTTTTCAAGTCTTCATGTCTTGAAGCCTCCAAGTCTTAATGTCTTCAAGTCTTGAAGTCTTCAAGTCTTGATATCTCTAAGTCTTCTAGTCTCCAAGTCTTGAAGTCTTTAAGTCTGTAATAAAAAATAATTTAAAACTGAAACATCACCTTGTTGAAGCAAACGACGTTGATGTAGTGAAACAGCTGCGAGAACAGCTGAATCGTGAGCGCCGCATTGACGCGGCACCTCCGAAGCAGCGCCATTGCCGAGCCCAGCACGGACAGCACCAGCCCGGCGGCCGAGTCGTGGTCGATGTTCTCCGACAGAAACTGGTTCAGCGTCTGCGACAGCTCCACGTGGAAGATCGACACCAGGTTGCGGAACGCCGTCTGGACGCTTTCGGCCAGCACCTCCTGGGCCTGGACGCTGAACGCCGAGATGTGTCGGTCGGACTTGAGGAAGTGCAAAAACTCGGAACTGTTGGCCATCCAAAAGGACAGAATTTTGGCATCGGTGTACTGCTCCTGAACGACGTTCTGGATCAGGTTGGCAACGTGATGAAGGAATACTGTTAACTTGTGGGCACGTTCGGTTGGCTGCAGGTCGGGACGGTAGTGGGTGGAGGCGCGGTATCTGTCCGAAGGAGGAAGCAATTACAATTTGTCCAAGCAACATCCGCATCCGCAACTTACCGGGCGCACAGGTAAAGCGTGTACACTGGGGCTAGCTTAAAGTTAGGTGAATTGACGTCTAGTTCACTGATGACGGCCTGCAGAAACGACTCCTGGTGCTGCTCGGGAAACTCGAGCACCGCCGGCAGGATCGGCTCCTGGCCGCCGGGTTCGCTCGAGATGGAGGCGGCCGCGTGCGACGGCTGCAGCTTGGGGAATGTACTGGTCCTGGGGAGAAGGAGTAAGATCAGATGTTGGTTCCACATCATACTGCAAATAAGTTGTTGAAGCTTGAATGTCCCTGTCCTTACCTAAGAGGACGGAGTTATGTCGGTAAAGCCATCGGTCAAATTACATGTTTCGGCTAAGTTCCGACGAGTAAAACGAACTTAATCCTCAAATTAACAGCACAAACGCGAACGAAATAAGAGGCTAACACAAAAATCAATACTATTAAGCTTAATGATACGGTGTGTAGTAAAAACACGAGAAAAGGAAACAGCGACGACAAAGTACAGGTTGGTACTAAACATGTAATTAGAATAAACACGGTGGTGGAAAACCATGCGATTAGTATTTCTGGGGACATTTGTACAAACAATGAAAATGATACAACATTGTTAAGGCGTGATGTTAGACAATGGAAACAACAATGCAAAAATGCCCAGCGAAAAGTTTGACTTTCTACACATAATTACAGAAAGGGAAAGCCCACAGGGCAACAAATTGGGAATCAATCATTTAAATCAAGCAGCAAATGAAAGGTTAAGGTTGCAACTACCAAAAGGAAGGTGAAATGTAGCTGAAATCCTTTTCCCTTTTCTCGTTAAGACGGGTGGTCTGCTGGGACTTTTGAGAATTTCCTCACAGATAAACAGATTTTGAATTAATAAATTTATAAACAGATTTAAATTAGATGATTTTTAACATACCGAATTGAATTAAAATATTCAAAGAGTTTTTTTTTAAAGTCTAATAATAAAGAGACCATCCATAATTCACGTGGACACTTTTCTCCAAATCTCAGATGACAATTTTGGACAATTGTCCATATCAAGGTTGTTAACGATTAAAATATCGAGACGCGGTAACGATAACGATGGCTATATCTCTATTTTGATAATTCGACTTAATTCGATCATATCATGTTAATTTTTTTATCTTTTAACTAAGATTTATTTTTTGAAAGCGTATTAAATTGCAAACCAAGGGTCCTGATTGCTCAAAATCAACCACTCCATTCGCGAGCACAGATAGAAGGCGACGCGATACTGCCCTGCTGAATTCCTACTGTTTGTCACTTTCACACCATTCGCTCCCGAACACTCTCTCTTCTACTCTCCTTCTCTCTCTGATCGGCTCAGTCTCCGAACGGCTCAGACAGGCCGAACGTCGCCAATCACTCTGAACTGAAAACATTTTTTCTCTGATGCGCTGCGTTATACTCATTGATTTGGGTTGCGTAAAATCAATGTTATCAATTAAATTGTGCATTTCTTTTGATTTCATAACATTATAGACACCATTCCAAGAAACTTCCATCAAGAAAAAAACAAATTGATGGCAAACTGAAGGCGTGAAGACAAAAAGACTGCGGCGCTGACGTTTTGTGAGAATGGTTCTTCCCTGAGCATGGTAGTGTGTGAGTGTCGTCGAGCGACGGAGCAGGCAAAAAATTTCACGATGTGTTTGTTCGCTGAGTGAACAGTTCGGGCCACTCGCTGGCTGCTTGCGAGTATTATTCGCTCATGAATGCTAGCGGGTTCGAATAGGCGACGAATGGATAGGCGATGAGTGAGTGGTTTTTGTTCATTGAACCGAAAATCAGTACCCTTGTTGCAAACTATAAAAAATCAAAACTGTTCACAAAGTACCATTTTTTTTCTGAAATACTAGAATTTTCAAAATTTGCAATATGGGTATCAAACCAAGCGAAATTTTGTATTTCTATTGGAAAATACTAAACTTTTCACAAAAACTAACTTAATCCACCTATGTGGTTGGAGCCTTCCCCACTCATTACCAACAATGGCTGTACATAAATGTAATCTATTTTTTATCCGGATCAAAAAAGTACATGAATATCACTTAAGTGGCCATATCTCGAGACAGGGTTGCCAGATCTTCAATGTTTTAGACTCGTTGGAAAGGTCTTTTGATAATCTAACCGGATGGTTGATCCGTACATAATTTACATACATTTAAGTGAAATCCGGTTATATGTGAATACAGAATTTATAAAATACCAGACTCTAGACTGGTTCAGAAATTAATAATATTCGCACAAGAAGTGCGCGAACAAATGGTTTGGCTCTTATCAGATGTTAGTTTCATATTCTTTTGTTGGTTATGTTTTGGGCCAGAACGCAGCTCCAAAGGATAGGGTTGAAGCTTCTTGAGACGGATTGTGATTTTTTTTAAAGAGTATTGTTTTATAATCATCATCATAAATTACATGAACTTAAAACTCATTCGGAAATAATAAATGAAATTTATTATTTTTTATTTATTTTTTTTATTTATTTTTTTTATTTATTTTTTTTAATTTTTTTTAATTTTTTTTTTATTTTTTTTTATTTATTTTTTTATTATTTTTTTTCTCAAAAAATGGTAAAAGCGAGCCGATGTTGCTCACCTGTCAATCGCAATTTTAAAGTGCGAATGTCCAGTTTGGTGAAAACTGCGACTGGAAATGTAAATAAACAACTGCTGGTTGCCTAGTTTTTGGAAATTTTGTTGCCAAAAGTGCGAGAGGAAAGTGCGGGCCAAATCCAAGTTACAGTGCAAGTATCAATAAATACTTTGAAATAATTTCACAGGCTTTCGTATGTTTATCTGTGTATCACTGTGAGCAAACCGAGCAAACCTTCGATGTGAGGGGAAATAATATGGCGTAATAAACGAAGGAAAGAGCACAATAAAATTAGCATAAATTGTTGATGCTAGGACGATGGACCCCAAAGGGCGAATACTACTACAAACTCACATAGAAAAATACATAAAAAAATGAAAGAAAATGGCGTGAATGAAAAAGGATATTCCATCCCACACCCAACCCACTTAATGACGGTGTTTAGAGGAAAGTAAAGGGAGGGCTTCCGCGCGTAAAATTGAAGGGTGTGCGCGAGGCGAGTTTACCTGTCCTGGGCCGATCCGATCGATTTCAGGCTCGATATCGACTTGGTTTCCGTTTCGATGTTTCCGACGTCACCGTCGTTGCTGAACTCGGTGCCGGCGACCTGACTCTTGGCGTCATCGTTCAAGGCCACTCCGCCGGCGGTGGCTGCCACGTCGACCACGTCCAGGCTGGTCATCAGCAGGTTCTGCGTCTGGTGGATGTTGTGCGGCGGGAGGGCGGGTGGTCCTCCCGGGTTGGCCATGGCCGGTGTCGGAGGTTGCGACGCGTTGTTTGGAATTTCGAACGAAGGTGGCTTCGTGATTTGCTGTTGGTCCAGTTGCAGTTTGGAGCCGTCGGTTGAATCCAAAAAACTGCCGCCCAGTTTTTGACTCGGCGCAGGTTGGACCGAACTTACCGGACTTATCGGGCGGCTCTCCTCCTCGTTCCAGGACGTTGGGGACGTTGGCGAACGACTACACGTGCGGAGGGTGGTTTGGTTTGGTGGGGGGAGTTGTGGTGATGTGGACATGATGTCGGACGGATGATGAACATAAAAATACAAAATGGTGCACAAAACGAACGAAATAAGTTACACACTAAAGCACATATATTGACGAAATAAAAATTGAAATAAACTGAATAAAAAAGCAAAACAATTTGGTTTCGATATGCCGAGCAAGCTTGTTAACACAATCAACGACATTGAAAGCGAACTTTTGCTAGCAGTAGTGGTAATTGGGAAAGGTCGTTTCAGCACACTTACCTTTCATACAGACAGGCCGAATCGAGCTGCGACTGGGACAGGGCCAGGTTGTACCGCCCGTCCGAGGGGGAGTCCACGAAGCGGTAGGACGCCACCCGGCCAAACATCACGACCGAGCCGTTCTGAAAGTTAACAGAAAGTCAAAGTTGATTGGATTAGAATTGGATTTTAATCGTCGGTGAGTTGGGAAAGTATTCGGTAAGGTTTCACAAGCATGTTTTTTTCACCCAAAATGCTTTCATTGTTGATTGGTGGTGCATAACATGGATCGACAAAATCTAATCGAATTGTCGCTTTCCCTAATTATGTGCTTACTTTATTGTATTGATATCTTCTCAGAAAGTTGAAGATTTGCTGCTTAAAATTTTCGTGTTTTTTGTAGTACAACAGTTACTTATCGAATAACCAAAACAATTCTAAGCTTCCGCAACATCAATAGTTAAAACTAATTATAGTTCGTTTTAAGCCAATATCAAACATAAAAAGCCGAGTAGAAATACAATAGAACCGTTCACAGAAACCAAGTTCATCCATAAAATCTCCCTTACTTGGAAAGATTCCAAAAGTTTTATCTTTAAAGGTTGCTGTTTCATTCTAAAAGACATACCTAAATAAATATCACCTTATTTCCCTTAATCTTACGCGATCCCTCCAACTTAACAGCTTCGTGATTTGCTGTTGCACAAATCACCTCTATTAAAACAAGATATTCCTGTCAATTCTTACACGCCATAAATCTGGCTTTACGGCAAACAAAAAGGTAGCTCTACGACTTTCCAAACAGCTTCATCAAGAGTCGCGCAATAAATTTCCACCCTCAGAATATCCAGCAAAAAAAGCCCTGGTCTTGAAGCAAACAACAATACGCACATCTCCCAGCGGCGGCGGAAGGGACTCCAGGATGGTCCATTGGGGCTGGTTGCGTGAAGCGTAAAATACGTGTCACGAGAATCCGCTGGCATCATCAAAAGGGATCATCCTCTCAGTGCTTTGTTGGGCTCCCCTAGGTTAGGGTAAGTACCTCTATCTTCGTCTTTTCATACCAAAGTTCAAATCAAGAATTAGAGCTTTTTTCAAAGGTCCTGCAAGCTATTGTGTTTCATATGTTTATAGGACCAATTAAAAAAAAACTGTGGAGTTGCTTTACAAACGTTGACGTAATCCGAATCAAGGTCCTTTTTACCTTTTCCAAAAAATGTGCTCTATTCGCACGTCGATGACACCGTGCCGATTGTTGCCTCGTCAGGGGGAATTTAAGCGTACAAATCTGCTTCCCATCTTCTGCCACCCAAAACACATCGAAGAATGAAACGGTTGAATATTTTATAAGAACCCATTTGCTGCCAACCACACACCACAACAACAGCACCGTTTAAATCAGAAATTGGCCCATCAAGAGCGGGATTTATGGAAAATCTTGTTTTTTGGGGTTCTGTTAATTCGCGGGAAAACGCTTGGTTCCGTTTTGGGGAACAACTTATGGGGTTGATTGGTTTCATGGATTAAGGATATGGCGATCATTGTATCTCATCATACAATTATATGGTCACCAAATGACCCGCGATGATATCGCAGTAAAAACATGTCAGATGGAAACGATAATGCATTTATTCTCATTCTTTTTTCTTTTCAAATATATATAACAAAAATGGCATCAACATTTTTTTTTTCAATTTCTGATTATTTCAATAAAATTATTTCGAAATTTCAAAACATGGCCAAAAGTTTTCAAATGACAGTGTTCTCAGCCAATTCAAAACAAATATTTTCAACAATGCACTCAAAAAATAGTTTCGACTTTATTAGATTTTTTTTTAAATCAATTTCAAAAAATTATATCGGTCGAAGATTTTTTACCCTTTTTGTAATTTTCTGAAGAGATGGCCTAAACTCAAATTTCCGGAAAAAAATCTCAAATTTCAACCAATTCGTTCAGTTCAAGGCGCAAACGATTCGTTTTACAATTTTTATTAATGTGTAGAAGAGAAAAAGTTAAAAAAAAACAAACTGGCGAAATTGTAGCGATTGTTTCGATGTGCCTTTTAAAAGTCAATTTTTACGATGTTGTCCCGGTCACGTTACACAGTAAAAAAATGTGTAATTTTGGAAGGTTGAATATTACCTCGTTTATGATGTAATTTTACCTCTAAGCAGTTCTCTCAGATTTCGGTCATTCGATTTTTTTTTAATCCGGCTGAAACTTTTTCAGTGCCTTCGGTATGCCCAAAGAAGCCATTTTGCATCATTAGTTTGTCCATATAATTTTCCATACTAATTTGGCAGCTGGCCATACAAAAATGATGTATAAAAATTCAAAAATCTGTATCTTTTGAACATATTTTTTGATCGATTTGGTGTCTTCGGCAAAGTTGTAGGTATGGATATGGACTACACTGGAAAAAAAATGATACACGGTAAAAACATTTGATTTGCAAAAATAAACTATTTTTTTTATATGTTTTGGAGGACATCAAATGACAACTTTTCAGAAATTTCCAGGTTGTGCAAAAAATCTTTGATTGAGTTATAGATTTTTGAATATGATTTTTTCAAAAAATCGAAAAAATGGTCGCAAAAAATTTTCAACTCCATTTTTCGATGTAAAATCAAATTTGCAATCAAAAAGTACTGGTTGAAGTTATGATAAAGTGCACCGTTTTCGAGTTAAATATATTTTTAGGTGACTTTTTTTAAAATAAATGCACATATTTGCCCAATTTTGAATTTTTTTTTTTGAAAAGCTGAGAAAATTCTCTATATTTTGCACTTTTGAACTTTGTTGATACGACCCTTTATTGCTGAGATATTGCCATGCAAAGGTTTAAAAACTGGAAAATTGATGTTTTCTAAGTCCCACCCAAACAACACCAAATTTTCTAATGTCGATATCTCGGCAACTTATGGTGTGATTTTCAATGTTAAAATATGAAACATTCGTGAAATTTTCCGATCTTTTCGAAAAAATAATATTAAAAAAAATTAAACCAAGACTAACATTTCAAAAGGGCCAAACATTCAATTTAACATCAATTAACAATATTACATCAATTGACATCAATTTTCCTGTTTTTAAACCTTTGCAAGAGTCGTATCAACAAATTTCAAAAATGCAAAATATAGAGAATTTTATCAGCTTTTAAAAAATATTTTTTTCAAGGGTGGGCAAACATGTGCACTCGTTTAAAAAAATGAAAAACTTCGACTATTTTCAAAAAAGTCCCCATAAAATGGATTTAACTTGAACGGTGCACTTTATCAAAATTTCACTAAAGTACTTATTGATTGCAAATTTGATTTTACATCGAAAAATGAAGTTGAAAAATTTTTGCGACCAATTTTTCGATTTTTTGAAAAAATCAGAATTGATTCAAAAATTTATATCTTGCTCAAAGATTTTTTGCACAACCTGGAAATTTCTGAAAAGTTGGCATTTGATGTCCTCTAAAACATATAAAAAAATAGTGTTTTTTTGCAAATCAAGTTTTAGTGACAAAAAGTTAAATAAAAAAATCATCATTTTTTAGCGTGTATCATTTTTTCAGTGTAGTCCATATCCATACCTACAACTTTGCCGAAGACACCAAATCGATCAAAAAATTCCTTCAAAAGATACAGATTATTGAATTTTCATTCATCATTTTTGTATGGCCAGCTGCCAAATAAGTATGGAAAATTATATGGGAAAACTAATGATGCAAAATGGCTTCTTTGGGCATACCGAAGGCACCAAAAAAGTTTCAGTCGGATTGAAAAAAAAATATTAAAATTTAAGAAAAAAGACCGATTTCGTAGAGAATTGCTCCACTATTCAGACTGAAAAGGTGACTTTACACCAGAAAAGTGGTAAAATTACATATTTTTCTGATTGATAAAATATGTACCAATTCTAGCAGAGCAGGCTCTGACAGAATCCTGCTATAATGGTGAAATAATTCTGCTAGTTATGCTGTTGGTGTATCCATTTGTTTTATTCTACATCATGTAGAGCATCTCATGTAGATAAACAAATGACGACATATTGCCAATGTATTAGGAATGTCGGGACCCTACACACACAGCAAAAAATCCGATGGTAAAATCGCATGCAAAAGCATGCACATCACCTTCGTCAAAATAAACACTTAATATTACACACTGCATGTACAATTTTTGCAAACACAAAAAAAAGTTGCAACAGACGGGATTCAAACCAAGCACCAACAGTATGGACTGGCGCCTTAGCCCACTCGGCCATCAGACCAATGTAAATCTATATAGATAAACACATATATGAGCTTGACATTTCGGTCAAGCAGGTTTCCCATACTGATGGGCTACAAATTTCAGGGAGTAAAATCACATAAAATAGTTTTCATTATTTTATGAAATATGAAATTCTATGTAATATTACACCCTGGAATATGTATGGGAAACCTACTTGACCGAAATGTCAAGCTCATATATGCGTTTATCCTTTCCATTCTTCATCGGTCTGATGGCCGAGCGGACTAAGGCGCCAGTCTTTACTATCGGTGCTGGGTTTGAATCCCACCAGTTACAACTATTTTTTGTGTTTACAAAAATTGTACATGTAGTGTGTAATACTAAGTGTCTTTTCTGACGAATGTGCATGTGCATCTGATGTGCATGCATTTGCATGCGATTTTACCATTGGCTTTTTGCTGCTAAATCTGCAATAACTTTTCTAAACAAACCAAAAACCCGGAATGAGTCGTGTAATAAAGATGTCCTTGATTCAAAATTAAACTTCCAAGTTTATCTAGAATATATCTAAGAAAACCATCTCCGGAATAGATATGCCAGAGCCATATCGCCTGACGTTCAATCTGATACATCAAGTCAACGCATATCCTTAAGATGACTTTTTCCCAACTCGTACGAGGAACCAGTCCTTGGTCGGAACCATCCATCCGATACGAACCTTTCCGTTTCGTTTTCAATTACGTAACTTCTCTAAAGTTCTGCCGTTTTATAAATATTCTATGAGCCACCACTGGGAAGTTGGCCAGCAACTGGGGAGCACAAAATTAAATTTACGATCTTTTAAAGATTGCCTCCACTTTCACTCTACTGTTTCACTTAACCAATTGGTCGGTCGTCCTGCTTCTGGTCCAGGTCAGGGTGTTCATGGCAGGCAAAAAGCCAAACCACGACCACCACCACCGCAACCAACTAACACTGCCCAGCAAACTAGTGAGAGCGACTAACTAGCTGTGTGGAGCAAACCTGATATTCTTTATGCTTTGCACCTGATTCCAGTCCGCAAACTTTATTACGCTCGAACGTGAACTCCGCACCGAGGGGGATGTTTATTTGATTTTGCTCCAAGAAAAAGGCGGTGCGAGGTTCGTCTCTTGAGTTCTGAAACTTTTGAGCAATGGCACCAGCATCAACCATCAAACTGTGTAAGGATGGTGAAACGTGCTTGAAATATGGTGGCATTGGCAGAATGATATTACACCCCCTCACCCACCCCCTTAGGGAGTGCACTATTGCTTACACAATCAGGAAATATCGTTGCCTCTCGGTGTTGGATTCAGTTTCAACCAGCGTGAACGGTGTCGTCGTATGAAAATGTGTCGCGAGATGCGAGTTTTTCCTTGGAAATGGGATCTTCGAGGTCGACGATGACGAGTGGTGATTTGATTGGGAAAATCGTTGGAAAGTTTCAAAATTTGATTGAAAATAAGATTTATGCATTTCAGTCGTCTTCTCAAAACAACTTGAATTTATGCCACAAAATATTGTTTTTTTTTTCTTTTTTTTTGCTGCGGCATACTAATACAAATTCACATACTATAAGTCCCTTGAGGTCGAACTCTTCCATTTACTGAGCGACAAAGTCTAGTGACACGCCTCAAGATCATATCATACAGACAACAAATTTCAAATGCAAACATTTACACATAGCATAATTTACCATTCTCATTACACCCAAACAATTGACCTCGAGCTGGAAGATAAATTTCATACACAACCCACTCCCAGAGAGGGAGGCAAAAAAAGTCCGAATAATTTCCCCATTTGTAAATGCTCTGATGGAGTCAACTTTGTCTCACTCGCATAGATAGAGACAAGTCATTCATGATTACTAGGGCAAACACATTAGGGTGATTCAGTTGGTTGTTATCACCAAACAATGTTGAATAACAGTTTTAGTAATTTCAGTAAATTATAGCATTACCTTGATGTAGGTTTTTTCAAACCATTTTATTTTTTATGCGAACATTATTGAAGCGCATCATTCTAATAGACAACCAAAACATAAAACGGGCACTTTATCTCCCAGTAGCAACATCATCCAAAAATTTCCACCATCAGTCGCCACTTGGCCCACGTAAAGAGAGCTTTTACAACGTAGCGTAACGTAAACGCTAGAATCAGCATCCTTCAGCGAGGTGCCAAAAGGAGTAGGCGATAGAGGAGGAAGGAGGATCGGAATCACTTTAGCCCGTGAGCTAAGTTCCGAAAGCTTTTAGATAAATACACACACACACACACACACACACACACACACACACACACACACACACACACACACACACACACACACACACACACACACACACACACACACAACACTGAGTCAAGTTTGCCAGCTCCCCCAAGCCGGCGACAAGTAGGAAAGGGGCACTCCTCTGTATTCTGTTCAGAGTTTATCTTTCACGGGGTGACTTCTCTAGCACAGAAGCAGGATCCGATGTAAGCGCTGTTGAACTGTCACGTTGCCATCATCTGTAATAATCAGGCAGTTTATGGGCGGGAGAGCACTTTTGAACCGCTGAACCGTGCGTCTCCACCGAAAGGGTCGAAATGGAAACGCATGGTCATTTTAGTCATTTTATGATGTGCCGAATTCTAGGATTTTTACAATTAGGTTCATCGAAGCTTTTTTGTTATTTCAATAGAATTGCGTCAATCTAAGTTGAATGCCATTTAGATTTATTTCCTTTCTTCTTTTTGATAGGCTGTCCAAGAAAAATTATCAGGAAAACATGTTTAAAAAGAAGCAACTTTGCATCATTACAGGGAGACCACTCAAATCCAATTTTCGAATTCCCGACTTTTTTTTCGGAAATTTCTAAAATCTTATATGTTACTCAAATAACTAACTGCTAAGAAAAAGTTAATGCAGTTTAGACTCGATTGTCCAAAGGCTCGGTTATCCGAAGATTCAATTATTTGTTTTTATTCATAACTTATTTTTATTAGGTCCTTTAAGGTGCTACGACCAGGTTAGAACCTAGGATCAGTTTACAATCAAAATATAAAATAAAAAAAAAACTCATTACACTCCATACTTGGAGATCATGTAACTGGCGAGGGTTACTTAGTCCAAGCGGGTCTTGCAGGTTTTGAATCTGCCGATGTACTCGGAGAAAATGCCCCACAGCTCAGCAGAACTGTAGAGCATCTCCCCGGCTTCCTCTTTCGTGGCTCCACCGCACCGTCTCGGGAGCCACTGCTTCCTTGGCTTCTTCCTGCGGGGCGAGGGCGATCCTTCGATTTTCCGTCCGGGACTGCACCCGGCAACGGAGGGAACTCCGCCGGCGTGAACGCCGGCACTGCTGGACTCTGCTTCTCCGCCTTCCTTGCCGGCGGTTTCGGTTTCGACGCCTGCTGGCGCCTCCGGATGAAGTCCGCACGCTTAGGGCAGCTGCGGTCCGTGGCTTCGTGGGCTCCAGAGCAGTTGGCACACCGCTTCGGCTCGTCTTCTTGGACTTTGCACTCGTCCGTCTTGTGGGGACCCCCACAGTTGTTGCACCTCCCTTTCAGGTGACAGTTCCTGGTTCTATGACCCAGCTGCAAGCAGTTCCTGCACTGGGTCACGTTCAGCCGCTTGTTCCGGTAGGCCTCCCATCGGATGATAGTGCTTGCCACAACTTTCATTGCAGAGAGCTTCTTCAGATTGGTGTATCCCTTGGGGAAGACCACAATGTACGGAGTTTCGTCCACGGTGGACTTTTCCTTCCGCTTGTTGATATGCACCTCCAGCGCGTCCAGCTTGAGATCCCTCTTCAGAAGGTACTTGACCTCGTCCGGTTTCAGTTCATCAGGAAAACCACGAAAAACCACCCTCATTCGTTCGCTCCGCCGTTCGTGGGTGTAGAATTCCACTTTCTTCTTCTTGAGTAGCTCTTGCAACTTGTCAAAATCTTTGACAGAGAAGCAGGTCACCTTGGTTCCAAATCGGGTTAGTTTGTAAATCGGTTTGAAACCAAGTTTACAACTTTCCACTATCGCCACGAGCTTGTAAAAATCCGGGATGTTCTTCACCACCAAAAGTGGTTGCTTTTGTTTACCTGCCGACTGGCCGGGTGGTGGAACCGCCGGGGCGTCCCCTCCTCCTGCTGGGCTGGCATTGTTGTTGTTTTTGTTATCCGCTAGCGGGTTGAACTTGTTGTTGTTGAGCAGGGTCTTCTCAACTTTTTCTCCTTCGATGCCGATTCCAGTGACCTCGCTGGACTTCTTCCGCTTCCGATTCCCGCGGACGGGACGAAAATCTTCCTCCTCGGAGGATTCCTCCACCTCCATCTGTCAAAAACTTCCAATCACGCGAGATGACAACACGAGCAAAACACGTCTTAACTTGTCGCTGGATGGCGACTGAGTGAAGTTTCAATTATACGAAGGTTTATATGGAACTTCGGATAATCGAATCATGAAAAAAATCTTATTTCTTCATTTTTTTTTGTTTAAACATTTAAAAAAAATCGAGTACTGCGACCTCATTTTAGCCATATTTGAATAGTTGATTGCCTATTAAATAACAAAATGCATTTTTTTCAATATTTCATCACTGCCCTTTTAGCCGCCATCTTGGATTCAAAAATTTTACATCACTTTAGGGTTACTTAAAGCTCGACAATCAAAAATAAGACAAAAAATGTCGTGATTTGATTATCCAAAGATGCGATTATCTGAAGTGATTTTTTTCGAGGCCTTTGAATAATCGAGTCTTGACTGTAACCGAACCAAAAATATAAACAACTGTCAGATTTATAAAAGAAAACTCTACATTCAAAAAAAATTGGCATAATCCACCCATGTGTTTAGAGCTTTCCTCACTCTTTACCAGCTTCTCAAAAGTACTTAAATATTTCTTTAGTGGTCGTAACATTGGGCAAGATTGCTAGATGTTCAATGTTTTGGTCTCGTTCGATAGGCCTTTTGATTACCTAACTAATGATGCATAACATACTTGGTTGTAAGTTGTCAAATGTTAGCAGCATTTGAAAGGGGCTGTACGACATTGCTCTTGAGGCCTTTCATTACATGCGTTTAAATAGGACGAAAGGCCGTAAGCGGCCCTTTCAAATGTTGCTCAAGAAATCAATGTTGATGTATCTTATTTTTTCAGTATCTTGAAAAAAAATTAATCTCAATGGAAAATCCACTTTAAAGAAAATTCATGCTAAAAAAAGAGATAATTTTTAAATGACAAATACTTCAAAAATATTTGTTAAAAATCAACATCTCAAAAATTAGTTTTGTCATTTTTACGGGAACGACTGTAGGGTTTAAGTTCCTCTCGATAAAATCAACAACAATATTTCGATGCTCGTGTGCTCTCTTGTTCTATCCAGATAGAATTCCCGGCAAGCTTAGAATAAAAGAGCACACCGGCTTCGAAATGTCAGCTTTTCATTTTCAGTATATTTTTCAAATTTTCAAAACTGAGAATAGTGTTTATCGTTTCCTATCAAACAGGAAAAACGATTGGATTTCATTTCGTAGTTATGTTTTTCCTATACCGTCATCAGGGGTGACATCCGTTAATAAAGAAAAATGTAGAGAAATTTCTTAGCTGTTTAAAATTGGTTTTTTTTAGAAATGCAAGATTGAAAAAAACCTGTACAATAATCGATTTTAAAATATTTAAATTTTCAGTGGGATGAGAAATATGTTAAATAATTTTTTGATATTAAGCATATTATTGACAGCATCATAACGGTACTGACTATGATTGCATATTATGTCATATCGACGTCGTCGTGCTATCTTGTCGCACCCGCCATTTTGACGTTCCGAGAAAAACGCGTTTTAATGTTTGACCTTGAATATACAAAAACGAGCGCACGCAATATAAACAATAACAAACACGTTTTGTTTGGCTGACCATTCTGTTCATTGTCCCGAAGTTTGGTTGAAGTTGGTTGCTGGAGTTCCGAGTTATAATTACAAATGTTTACGGTAGTCTAACTTGAACGTGCGTCAAACGCGTTCTGACCAGAGATCCCTTTGGCCAGTTGTCGCACTTACATCAATTTTCAGGGAGTGACAAGATGGCATGACAAGATTGAAACTTCTTTCATATATAAAGTGACACAAATGCACGGAGTTTTTTTTTCGGATTTCGTTGAATATCTCAGGATTGAAATCGAGTTTTGGGGATCTGTGAAGGTTAGAAGGTGAGGCAATGTGAGCTGCACAAAATGGCGTTCTTAACTCAATTTGGCCCAACATGCACGTACGACAAGTTAGCACGACGGCGGCGATGTGCAAAACAGCAAGCTGGAATACACACAAGGCAAGTATGCACAACACATAGAAACTGGATTTTCTTCAGATTTGTAGCACAAGCACTGCATATTTTTAGTTTTTTAAGTATACACGATTTAGAACCAAACTGCACGAGTATCTCAAAAGTGGTCGCAATACATGTGAGACATTTAGGCGAACATGGGTAGTTTATAAACATTTTAAATGTGTTGTGATATTTAAAGTTATTTTTTTTAATTAGGTAGTAAATTGGTAATTTAGTTTTTGCTGATCATTCAAAATTAATAATTGCAAAAATAGATTGTGCGTTTGTGTAAGTAGCACATGCACTGGGTCAGGGCCGTAGCCAGGATTTTTGTTCGGGGGGGGCTTGGGTGCAAAAATTCAAGGAGTATAAAAATCAGCAAATCATTTATACCATCACTTGGTTTGTGGTATAATTATTGAGATGAATTGTAAAATTTTAATGTAATGTATGCAAAAAAGTTTTCGAAGATTTTCATTTTAAGTTATCAATGTATTTATTGAAGAAACTCGTTCGTCATTTTTTTTCTTTATTTTAACAGCTAGTTTGTATTAAAGGAGTAGAGAAAGTGTTTTTTTTACATTTTCTTGAATTGTTTAATTGTAATCCAATTTCGTGATAAACGTCGCTAAATTTAAAATATACTTAACTTGAATCAAATTTTTGAAAGCATAATTTTTTTTTAAAGAAATATCGATTTATCTAACCATAAGTATTATGTTTTCTGTATTTTATACTGAGATAAATTTTAAACCGTCTGGATTTACATTTTCAGCTGTGTGCTAATTGTGATAGTTTATCTAACATTTTTCATTTTTTCTAGCACAACATAAAACTCATAACTGGAATATTTGTTTTTCTTAACATTTTATAAACAAACTTAAACAATGTTTTATTTTAATTGTTCTAAGCTATTGAAGCCATTTTATATTTTGCGAAGCTCCTGGTGCTCTCAAAAATAAATAATTTTAATGAAATACAAAAAAATATAATCGTTGAAATTTCAGCTTCTGAAGTGTCTCCATGGCAACAAAAAAAAATTACGTCGAATCTCAAGTTTACATCAACTGAGTTTACATGTGATTCATTTTTTCCGTGTCGAGTAAATTCACATTTTTTTTTCTGTGTAGGCCTATAATAAATATATATTTGAAGAAAAAAAATCAGTGCCTGTGTTTAATTTTAATGTGTTAAAAAATTTAGATAAAATGTATTAAATTAATTGTTAACGCCAAAATATTCACTGGAAAAGTTGTTAATAATGCATATGTAACCATTTTTAAATGCATATGTAACCGTTAAAATTTTCCTCGATTGCATCAAACATCAAAACGAATCATGTTTAACTTTAATATTCCGACTAAACGCCATTTTCAAATTCATTACTCATTGTATTCTGAAAATTGGTCCAGAATTTGAGCAAAAATAAAATTTTAAAACATGACAAAAAAATTTAATCAGATCTCAATTCTAAAGATAATTTTTTAATAAAATTTTAATCTATATACATGTTTAATAATTTAGGATTGTAACCATTTATTAAAATCGATGTTTGTTCAAGCAATATCTTGACTCTAGGAACAAAATCCTGCACAGAAATTTTATATTTACGAAACGTTGCTAAATTAAAAATAAAGAAAACTTTATGTAAGAATTCATAAATTGATTAGTTTTATCCTGTAAATCTAATCTTAGTCTGCACTTGAATTCAAACATACCAATATTCGAAGCATCAAAAAAATAAGATTATTAAAACATAATTTATTGAAATGATTGAAAATTATTTTTTGAATATCTTTATTTAAAAATGATAATTTTTTTTTATAATTTAAGGATTTTTTCAGTTGTAATTATTTTATATTTTTTTATGTATTTGATTTTTTTCATTTTTGGAATTTCTGATTTTTTTGAAATTATCATGTGTAATTATTATCATAAAATTTTTGTTTTAAAAGTAAAGAATACTTTATGTAAGAATTCTTAAATCAATTACATTTTTCCTGTAAATCAAATCTTAGTCTGAATTTTGCTACAAGAACTATATTTTACTTTCAAACGAAAATTTTAAAAATGTCCTGTAGTACGGAGACTCTTAAAACTCCATACAAAAATCTCAAGGAACGGTCAAGAAAAGGTTTACGAAAAGACTTCTCTTAAGCGGTACGCAGCTGAAAAGGAACAGAAACAAAAGCGTCGTTTGATATTTCTTCGGGAGCAATATGTGTTGATGAGATTTTGATTTGTTTATTTGGATGCGACTGAAAATGACGTTTGAAAATAATGTATTCGCTTAAATAATATTGAAGAATTGCCTCATGAAGCTGACTATCAAAACGCTGAATCTAAAAATGCTGAAATAAGGGAAAAGCCATTACAAAAATTACTTAATTTTCTGGTAAACATAAATTAATTTAGGAATACTAGAATTCAAACATAAAAATATTTAAAGCATCCAAAAATTAAGATTGAAAAAACATAATTTATTGGATTTTGAATTACTTAATTTTAAAAAGATATTTTTTTTTGGTTTAGGATTTCTTAAGTATCAATTATTTTATTAATTTTTCAGTTATAGATTTTTTAATTTTTGGAATTTCAGATTTTTTGATATTATTCTGTTGAATTGCTATCTTAAATTTTTTATGTTTTTAATATTTTTATTTTTGATTTCTGGCATTTCTTTGTCTTATACCAAAAAAATTTAAATCAAAAATTATGAAAATTTAGAAATTTGAAAGTGAAAAATTTTTAAATCTTCAATTAGCCGTTGCGAATATTATTCTGAAGTTTATGTCACTTAACTCTGACCAAAGTTGAGAGGGTTACAAATCAAAACTACAAGCTATGGTTTTATTATTTTAAAAGTGTTCAAACACACACTTTAAATCAGTACAGTTGTTTTGCATCATTAGTTTTCAAAATATCTAGCTGATGGCGAAATCCTTTTTTCGTGAGAAAAAACTTTCCGCGGTTCCGCGACATGTTACAAAAATTCTAAATATTTTTAAACGAGCCCAAACATGTCGTATATGATTATCAGAGCAGGAAAAACATTTCAAATTTGTTTTCCGGACCGACCTGGTCGCTGGTCCTAAAAAGACTTAATCGAAATAAGTTATTTCCATTAAAATTGTGAAGCTATTTTTTTTTTAAATATTGTATTTGTTCTCTGTTTTTTGGTCCATTTTGATAAGGTGGCAACATAAACTTTGGAAAATATTTACAATTGATATTCAGAAATAAGAAATTATAAAAAAATAATAAAGAAATTTTAAAATTTTCAAAATGCAAATTCTAATCTGTAAAATCCAAAAAATAGAAATTAAATAGTTTAAAAATGAATTATTGATCAGAAATTATATAATTTGAAAATGATGTTTAATTAATTTAATTTCAGAGTTTTTGAATCCAAGCATAAATTTTTTTAACGTTTTTAATATTTTAATCATTTTATTTCTTCCTTTAAAAATCGCAAGCTCATGCACAAAGTGAAAATTAGTTGATAATAAATATTCACTTAGTTGATCTTCCGATTTGATACATTAAATAAAAATTGGAGATTGGCCACGGTGGAAACTAAAAAATGTGACCAAAAGAAAGCATTTTGGACGAGTGGTTTCGGAAAAAAGGTTTACGAAAAAGTAATAAAAAAATACACAAGGATATTTCTCAAGCATTTTTCTCTAAGGTCTTAGATATGTAACTAACCATATTCTTAAAACCAAAACGATAAAATAAGAATTGTATTTCTGATAATAGTCAAAATTCACTCAAATGTTTTTCATATTAAATGCTTTCGTTTTTGAAAACAAAATCTAAATATTTTTGAGAAATTATGATAAATTTTGAAAAATGTAGAGAAAAAACATGTATTAACAGTTTAAAGGTTTTAATGCAAATAAAGGAGGGCTATTAATTTTACAATCCAAATTCGACTAGCCGAAGCCTCGATTATCCAAAGTTTCGATTATCCGAAGTTCGAAGGACTTCGGATAACCAAATCAGGAACAAATGAAATCGGCATGTTTTATTTGCTTGTTTTTAACATCAAATTTGGCATCTGTTTTTTTAATGGTCCAATACACCAAGTTTTTGCTTTTTGGGTGTTTTTTAAAACCCCTGACGGTTTCAAAAGCACCCAAAAAGCAAAATCTGGAAATTTGGTTTATTAGACCTTTAAAAAAAAACACCAGAAATATTTCTTGACCTCCATTTTGACCGCCACATTGAATCCAAAAATTCTAAATTATTTTATGGTTCTTCAGGGGTCATACTTAAGTTCTACAATCAAAAATAAGACAACAAGATCTAAGGATTTTTGCTGTCCCTATTCAGACTGTAGTCCCGATTCGCCCCAGATGACGGTAATTATTTTTATGTAGCCCCTTAGAGCAGTCCGCTAGGAAATTGCTATTTTCGAAGGTTAATAACTTTTTAGCAAAAAACCCAAAAAAATAAGGTGTCTTCGGGAAAGTTTTTTCCAAATTTAAAGAAGATATTAGTTCTTAAAATTGATAAGAACTGGATAGTTATTGCGCCTTCCATTGGTCAAAAACTGAAACAGTTGCTTTTCTCCATACAATTTGACGATTTTGCCCAAACTTGGTGGTCAGTGGTCAGAAAAAGCTCAAATTTTGGAACTTAGGCTAGTGATGCGTAAATCTTTGATTTTAGGGGATAGCCCCAAGTAAGCCCAGATTTGGACCATCCTAACCAATGTAATGCTAAAACTACAAGATAAATGAGATGTTACTGAATGGAACAATGTTCAAATCTGCAGCTTAATTTTTAAATATCCAAATTTTGGATCCATAATCTACAAAAACTGAGCCCGGCAATGGACAGGCAAATTACTTAGTTTGATCAATCAATTCTTGATTCTCTATCTTACAAATTATTTCTGGGAAGAGAACACACAATCATTGATTTAAGATTTTTTTAAGGTAGTTCAATTTTTAAAAAAATTTAAAAAAATTTCGGGGGGGGGCTGCAGCCCGGAAGCCCCCCCCCCCTGGCTACGGGCCTGCACTGGGTGTTCCAGTGATAAATTGTTGAACCTTTTAACCATGGAACTTGCATGGAACGTAAACAAAAATCAAATTTCTAAAACACATTTTTCCCCTTTTATATCCACAGTTGAGTATTTGTTCGAAATTACAAGTTATCAAGAGTAGAGCCTACCCGTTACTATGTATGACAAATTATTTTATTTTAAATACACAAAAAGAAATTCCTAAAAGATAAAGTTGTGACCAACCTGAGTGAATTCGAGATACCATGCGTCTCCATTGAATTTACAATCGAAGACCATATTTCAGTGAAGGCTCATGGCTGGTAATGAATGCTTTTAACATTCAGTCATTTTGTTGGTCTTACTTAATGATTGCTCAAAATCCATCTGGAAACAGGCAAAATGTTTGCTAATTTATTTTCTTTTGCCAATATCATTGTGAAAATTCGTTGGCATAAAACACCAATCCATATCAAATTGTAAAAACGTCAATTGAGTTACAGTTGACAATTGCAGCATGACGCAATAAATTCGGCTCAAACCAAATGGATCCATTTCCGATAACCGCATTGTGCCCCTCCGTGCCTAATCCGTACCTAACCTGTAAAAAGCGCACTTTTCTATTGTCGATACGCTTTGGCACCAACCAAGCTGTCATTAATCGTTCTGCCACCCGGAACCGATCCGAACGACGGACGCATGGTGACAGGGGGCCCTGACTGGTGGGGGACAGGAATCCGTTGCGGGACACTGCATTTCCCTTCAAAACAGCACGTGTCACGCGACCTGGTTCAACAACAACAACGCCATTGACAGCTGGGGTCGTCCCTTTCCGATGGGGACATTTAATCTAGATTATTGACGGGCGATTTATGGCAAAGCCATGTGAACCTCCCATGCCCTTTCCTCGCAAAAACTTGATGAAACGGGTCACCCTCGATCAGGCTCTGGGATGGAGCAGATAAATCCTCCTCCAAACAAGGCCACAAAGACATCCTCGTCGATTGGTGCGCGCGATAGCATTTATCAAAAATTGTTCATGCGATACCGATAAGCTTCGGTGGAGCTTTTGGGAGTGATGTATAGCGAGAGAATTTGGGCGCGGGGATTCAATCTAAAGCTCCATTTGTTACAGTCGATGCGCTGGAAAAGACAGCACAATAATGTGGTTTGGCAAACTGTAATGCCACATGATCTTGCTCACATTAATGGCAGAGTAGAGCATTCAAAATTGCCAACGAATATGTGAAATATTTTTAATTTTAAGAAGAAAACACTTTTATATACTAAGCATTGAGTTATGTCGTACAGCTTGTTGAAGAAACCACCCTCAAGAGGTGTTATGGTTATGTTTACGACCCGTCCTTTGAGGAAGAGTTCAGTCAAGTGTTTATCCTTCACTTCCAGCAACCGCAGTGTTTTGTTTGCAAATTTTGCTTTTTCAAAGTTTGTTTGGTGTGCTATTTCGAGAAGAGTCGCCCACCCATTGCATAATTTCATTTAAGGCATTAGTTTAAAAGTACTTTTAAAAAATCTCAACACGATATGATCAATGATAAATTTTCAGTGCAAGCAAACAATTACGTGCCGATCTCATCGTCAAACTAACCTGTAAAACCTTCAATTCCAGTGCTCCAATACGATAAAACCACAATAGAAAACTTTTTCAATCGATTTAATGACCATAGTTCTTCTCGTTTGCCGGAGCGTCCGGCTAAACAGGTCGGATGACCTTTTCATTGCATCAACTCTCAAAACTTTTTCCCCGGTATCTTGTCGGGATGAGCACAAATACAAAAAAAACTGCTTCTATTTTTAACTTTCACAGTAATTGTGTTATAACTGGCTGGTTGGTTACGTGTTGGCCCACAGCTGGTGGAACGGAACGGTTGTATCGAAAAGATAGGTCCGAAACCGGTCCCGGCCCCGGCAGGGAACAAATATAGAAACGGCAGAATTTCTTCCTCCTGTTTATTCTCATCATCCTTGTCCGGGAAATTTTCACCAACCAAACCGGGGTCGACCGGGGGGGGCTTCCGAAAACGAGCAGGGAGAAAGATAATTGCATGGCCATTTTCGTCATCGTTTTACATCATCGTGTTGATTACGGTTCGCCACCTGGATCGAGGAGAACGGTGGGAAAACTCCGAGTTATTCTGATGACGTAGATTGGGTTGCGAATAAACAGACTGGGACTGGATCTACGTAAGAGCATGCGATTTGATTTATTCATGAGCGTAATTGTCGCTTTAAACTTTTGCTCCATAGTGTTTGACTTTTTCAAGATGTCTTGAACGAATTTCTTGCGCATTAAAAATATAAGTGGTTGATGCTGTCATCACTACCAATTATCTAAATTTTTATGTCCATGCAAAAATGGTATGAAAATAATAGAAAAACTATCCCAGGAAGGAATTTTTTGTTTATCAAACAACATTTTTGAGCAGAAAATTACTAAAAAAATACAATATCAATTTGTATGACTTTCGATACAAAAAAGCTGTGAAAACTTGCGTATCTTTCGAATAAAAATGTGAACAAATTTCAAAAACAATCCTTACATTTTTAAAAATACAAATGTTGGTCCAAATCGTTAGGCTTGTTTTTGAATTTTTCAAAATGATTTTATTCGATTTATTTAGAAAATATCTCAAGGATTGAATTTTTCATAAAATTTGACAAATAATTGTCGAGTAATCCTTCGCCAACTGACACAAAATCTGAAAAAGTTGTCCCGATCCCTCTTCGATTTGCATAAAACTGAGTCCTAAGTGGTAACTTTTGTCCGTGATCACGAATCCGAGCTCCATTTTACGATATCTCGAGATGGAGGAGCGGCATTTAAAAAATAAATGTTCTTCAATAGTTTGCAGCCTGAAATGGTGATAGTTTGGAAATTTGGTAATAGTTTAGAAAAAAAAACCATCAAAAAAAATACTTACAGAAAATCCTCTCAGTTTCGGTTTTTTCGACTGTACAAAAACGGGACCTGTCATTTTATGGAAATTTTTATGTTCTTTTCGAATATACATTAACCCAGAAGGGCCACATTTTCATTTAAAACAAAAATTTTATTTTAAAATCTCGTGTTTTTGTATCTTTTCAAGATTATTTTTTGGGAGTAACAATGTTGTACAAAGATATAGAGTAGACAATTACTTTTACTTTTTGTGTTTTTCTTTGTTTTGTCGTTCGTGTCTGTCGTGGGTGACCTTGAACGACCATGTTAAACGACGTCCAACTTTTTTGCCAACGTTTTTGAAACTTTTTTTTCGTAACATTGCAGTAAGTCGTGATGGTTACAAGCGAACTCTTTATGTTAATATATTGTATTTTTTATTGTCTGCTCTACAACTTTGTACAACATTGTTACACTCTAAAAATTTATGTAAAAAGTTACAAATAACACGAAAACTTAAAATGAAATAGAGATTTGAATAATACATAAAATTTGCTTTAAAATGCCGAGTCCAAAAAAAATAAAGTCGAGTAACGAAAAATGGCCGAATTTTTAAAACTATTTTTGTATTGTATTCGATGTGTTTTTTTTTATCAAAAATGTCTAATCAAAAAACACTTATGCAAATATTCTCAACATATTTTTTTCGAAGTTTCGACTTTTGAGACACTTTTGGTGATTATTTTCAGAGTTCGGAAACTCACTCAACCCAACCATGAGGAAAAACTAAGATTGACTGTGTGGCCTCCGATTCATCCTGCGGTAAATCAATATTACAACGGAATCGACCGGCCACTGATCTCAAAATTATGAAAATAATCGCCCGCCGACCAAGGTTTTTTTTTGCAGCAATGAAAAAGAATCCAGACAGATAACAAAAAATACATATAGTTATACCACACCAACACAGCAAAAAAAATCTATGTAAAATCGCATGCAAAAGCATGCACATCACCTTTGTGAGCACGACACGAAGTTGACTTTATAGCTGTCGGCCACCATTGCTAGTACCAACCACTAGTGTCTTCCTTTTTATCTACAAGGACTTCGCCGCCCTGGGCTCCTAAGTGTATGAAAGTATGCCACGGAGCGACGGCGCCGAATACCCATATTTACACAAAGAATTTTAGAGCGCCCGCCGCGGGATTCGAACCGGCGACCTCTGGATTGTGAGTCCAGTGCGCGGTCCGATTGATCCACACGGGCGGGACAAAAAGCATGTAATATTGTATGAGAAAACGTGTACACAAAAAGCATGTACCGAAGAAGAAAAATCATGTCTGTTCACCCCAAAAACAACATCAATCCGACGAGAGCAATATTCAGATTACCAAGTCCACGCCCCAACCCACTCGGCTATCTCGCCGCTGTAAAAATGGACACATCAATGCCAATGTAACAGTAGGTTTTCCGTACGTCGTATACTGTGTTAACTGCATACGATGCATAAGGGAACCTACAGCTACATCGGTGAAGATCCATTTATAAACATAGCGTCAAGATAGCCGAGAAGGTTTGGGGCGTTGACTTGATAGTCTGAATTGAATATGTTTCTCGCCAGATTGATTTTATTTTTGGGGTGAACAGACCTGATTTTTTGTCTTCGGTACATACTTTTTGTGTACACGTTTTCTCATGCAATATTACATGCTTTTGCTCACAAAGGTGATGTACATGCTTTTGCATGCGATTTTACCATCGGATTTTTTGCTGTGAACCTTCGTATTTAGAGAATTAGACATTGACGCTACCTCGAATGTACAACCGATTAATAAAACCGTTTGATTTTGGATTGATATGGTCATTGATTTTGTAAATAACAAATTGTTGGAAGCGTCCTACTCACACCCTCATTTTACTCAAATATGAGTAAATTTACTCAGCCCTCACACTCACGGTGATTATCGAGAGTGTTTGCTGTGAGGAAGACTTAAGTCTGGGGTGTTAGATTCACAGCAAAAAATCCTATGGTAAAATCGTGATGTGCATGATGTGAGAAAAAGTATTTAATAATGTAAGCATAAGCATAAGCATAAGCATCGGTGCCCACCCGCAGTTGCTACTCCGTTATTGACCAGGACCTCCAGAAGTAACATCCACGAGCCGTGGAAGATAAGTGGGAGCTATCTTTCCTCGCTTCGCAACTTCTCAAAGGCCCCTATCATGCTGATCAATACCGGCGCCGGCCACGACCAGTGGTAGAGTGTGGATGGGATTGTTAGTCCGATACTTGAGTGATAGAGACCGCCCAATCGACTGCTTCTCCGACAAAGTATCACATGAGTTTTGAGGGGGTTAGTAGATGGGTATGAGGTCAGGATTCACGAGTGGCAGTGATGTGACCATGAGCATTTTGATGCCGATATAACAAATTTTTTTTCACGAGTGTGCTAAATAAATTTACATGCAATTTTGTAATGACGCCCATACCATCTTCACCTCAGCTAATTTCAACCGCCGATGTATGAACGTTGTGACGGGACCCCTAAAATTGAACAATTTTATCAATTGATAAGACAAACATAAAACATAATACGGTATTGTTTCAAATGTTTCTATTCCTTTTAATTCGATTCCTTACTTTGAATGTATTAGAATATAGTTTCAAGAAAAGTATTTTGCATAAACAATAATAAAATAGTAGTTTATGCAACAAGTTGCAAAAAGAGGATCTTTTCAGCACGAGTCGTACATTTATCCAACGAGGTTCACCGAGTTGGATAAATACGAAGAGTGCTGAAAAAATCAAGTTTTGCAATGAGTTCCATACAACATTTTTTGCAATTCCAAAAACACACACTGAGTGAAATGTTATTTCAAATTTTCTTGTATGGGACCATCCATAAACCACGTGGATACTTTAGGGGGTATGGCGATTGTCCACGATCCATACAAAAAGATTTTTTTGTATGGACAATTGTCCACGAAGGGGGTAACAGATCCCAAAAAAAGTGTCCACGTGGTTTATGGATGGTCCCTATTTTGTGAATAAATCGTTTAAATCAATTTTTTTTTGAAAAGTTCAACTTTTCAGCACCCATTTGAGTGCTGAAAAAAAGAACTTTTCAGCATTTCTTTTGAAAAGTGTTGCTATTCGATTCTGTTATTTTTGGTACAGAAAAGAATGACAGGAAAAGTAAGTAGTTTCACGACGGAATAGCATAGCATAGCATTGGTGTCTACCCGTAGCTGCTACTTCGTTATTGACCAGGACCCCCAAACATTGCTCCGTGGACCACAGATGAAAAGTAGGAACCAATCATCACCCCTTCGCAATTTTCAAAGGTCCCTATCGTGCTGATCAATACCGACGCCGGCCACGACCAGTGGTAAGACACGGGAAGTGGATGGGAATGTTAGCCGATACTTGAGTGATGGGACCGCCAAATCGACTGCGTCTCCGACAAAGTATCACATGAGTTTTGAGGGGTTAGTAAGATGGGTATGAGGTCAGGATTCACTGTGGTAGGTGATGCGACCATGAGCAATTTGTTTATCGGTTGAAATTTTAAAAATCTTAGGCAGCCGGCTGCGGAAAGATACCTATCTAGGGATTTAAATATAGTATTATTTGACCGCGATTCTCCAGAAATTCTCCGTCGGCGTGCCTTCCGATCAACAGTGATGTAGGAAGGGCTTCATTCATTAAAATTATTTTATATCATAAGCCTTAAAACATATCCGTCGACGTGCCTTCCGATCCTCGATGATATGGAAAGGACTTAATCCAGCAATACGACTTGCTTGTCTCAAACACACAAAAGAGACGGAAAATAGCACGAAAAAACAGGACTACGCGTCCACACAGGCACCGCACTACTGATGCCATTATTTATCGTTTCTATCGAAAACTATATAAAGAAAACAAAAATAAAATTCATCGGCCAACGAACGCGCGAACAAAAAATAAATGAAAAAAGAAGAAGAAGAAATCC
Organism: Culex quinquefasciatus; assembly: GCF_015732765.1. Lineage (NCBI taxonomy): Eukaryota > Metazoa > Arthropoda > Insecta > Diptera > Culicidae > Culex > Culex quinquefasciatus. The sequence goes on from NC_051861.1 coordinate 47,807,187, forward strand.
AATCACCCCATGCACTCGAACAGCGACACAAAAAGACGGAAAATAACACGAAAAAAAACAGGACTACGCGTCCACACAGGCACCGCACTACTGATGCCATTATTTAATTATAATGACCAATCACCCCATGCACTCGAACAGCGACACAAAAGAGACGGAAAATAACACGAAAAAAAACAGGACTACGCGTCCACACAGGCACCGCACTACTGATGCCATTATTTAATTATAATAGCCAATCACCCCATGCACTCGAACAGCGACACAAAAGAGACGGAAAATAGCACGAAAAACAGGACTACGCGTCCACACAGGCACCGCACTACTGATGCCATTATTTAATTATAATAGCCAATCACCCCATGCACTCGAACAGCGACACAAAAGAGACGGAAAATAACACGAAAAAACAGGACTGAGCGTCCACACAGGCACCGCACTACTGATGCCATTATTTAATTATAATGACCAATCACCCCATGCACTCGAACAGCGACACAAAAGAGACGGAAAATAACACGAAAAAACAGGACTGAGCGTCCACACAGGCACCGCACTACTGATGCCATTATTTAATTATAATGACCAATCACCCCATGCACTCGAACAGCGACATAAAAGAGACGGAAAATAACACAAAAAACAAGACTGCGCCAATCACCCCATACACTCGAACAGCGACACAAAAAGACGGAAAATAACACGAAAAAAAACAGGACTACGCGTCCACACAGGCACCGCACTACTGATGCCATTATTTAATTATAATGACCAATCACCCCATGCACTCGAACAGCGACACAAAAGAGACGGAAAATAACACGAAAAAAACAGGACTACGCGTCCACACAGGCACCGCACTACTGATGCCATTATTTAATTATAATGACCAATCACCCCATGCACTCGAACAGCGACACAAAAGAGACGGAAAATAACACGAAAAAAAACAGGACTACGCGTCCACACAGGCACCGCACTACTGATGCCATTATTTAATTATAATAGCCAATCACCCCATGCACTCGAACAGCGACACAAAAGAGACGGAAAATAGCACGAAAAAACAGGACTACGCGTCCACACAGGCACCGCACTACTGATGCCATTATTTAATTATAATGACCAATCACCCCATGCACTCGAACAGCGACACAAAAGAGACGGAAAATAACACGAAAAAAAACAGGACTACGCGTCCACACAGGCACCGCACTACTGATGCCATTATTTAATTATAATGACCAATCACCCCATGCACTCGAACAGCGACACAAAAGAGACGGAAAATAACACGAAAAAACAGGACTACGCGTCCACACAGGCACCGCACTACTGATGCCATTATTTAATTATAATAGCCAATCACCCCATGCACTCGAACAGCGACACAAAAGAGACGGAAAATAGCACGAAAAAACAGGACTACGCGTCCACACAGGCACCGCACTACTGATGCCATTATTTAATTATAATGACCAATCACCCCATGCACTCGAACAGCGACACAAAAGAGACGGAAAATAACACGAAAAAACAGGACTGAGCGTCCACACAGGCACCGCACTACTGATGCCATTATTTAATTATAATGACCAATCACCCCATGCACTCGAACAGCGACATAAAAGAGACGGAAAATAACACAAAAACAAGACTGCGCCAATCACCCCATACACTCGAACAGCGACACAAAAGAGACGGAAAATAACACGAAAAACAGGACTGCGCGTCCACACAGGCACCGCACTACTGATGCCATTATTTAATTATAATGACCAATCACCCCATGCACTCGAACAGCGACATAAAAGAGACGGAAAATAACACGAAAAAACAGGACTGAGCGTCCACACAGGCACCGCACTACTGATGCCATTATTTAATTATAATGACCAATCACCCCATGCACTCGAACAGCGACACAAAAGAGACGGAAAATAACACGAAAAAACAGGACTGAGCGTCCACACAGGCACCGCACTACTGATGCCATTATTTAATTATAATGACCAATCACCCCATGCACTCGAACAGCGACAAAAGAGACGGAAAATAACACAAAAACAGGACTGAGCGTCCACACAGGCACCGCACTACTGATGCCATTATTTAATTATAATGACCAATCACCCCATGCACTCGAACAGCGACATAAAAGAGACGGAAAATAACACAAAAAAACAAGACTGCGCCAATCACCCCATACACTCGAACAGCGACACAAAAGAGACGGAAAATAGCACGAAAAACAGGACTGCGCGTCCACACAGGCACCGCACTACTGATGCCATTATTTAATTATAATGACCAATCACCCCATGCACTCGAACAGCGACATAAAAGAGACGGAAAATAACACGAAAAAAACAGGACTACGCGTCCACACAGGCACCGCACTACTGATGCCATTATTTAATTATAATAGCCAATCACCCCATGCACTCGAACAGCGACACAAAAGAGACGGAAAATAACACGAAAAAACAGGACTGAGCGTCCACACAGGCACCGCACTACTGATGCCATTATTTAATTATAATGACCAATCACCCCATGCACTCGAACAGCGACACAAAAGAGACGGAAAATAACACGAAAAAAAACAGGACTACGCGTCCACACAGGCACCGCACTACTGATGCCATTATTTAATTATAATAGCCAATCACCCCATGCACTCGAACAGCGACACAAAAGAGACGGAAAATAGCACGAAAAAACAGGACTACGCGTCCACACAGGCACCGCACTACTGATGCCATTATTTAATTATAATAGCCAATCACCCCATGCACTCGAACAGCGACACAAAAGAGACGGAAAATAACACGAAAAAACAGGACTGAGCGTCCACACAGGCACCGCACTACTGATGCCATTATTTAATTATAATGACCAATCACCCCATGCACTCGAACAGCGACATAAAAGAGACGGAAAATAACACAAAAAAACAAGACTGCGCCAATCACCCCATACACTCGAACAGCGACACAAAAGAGACGGAAAATAGCACGAAAAAACAGGACTGCGCGTCCACACAGGCACCGCACTACTGATGCCATTATTTAATTATAATGACCAATCACCCCATGCACTCGAACAGCGACATAAAAGAGACGGAAAATAACACGAAAAAAACAGGACTACGCGTCCACACAGGCACCGCACTACTGATGCCATTATTTAATTATAATGACCAATCACCCCATGCACTCGAACAGCGACATAAAAGAGACGGAAAATAACACAAAAAAACAAGACTGCGCCAATCACCCCATACACTCGAACAGCGACACAAAAGAGACGGAAAATAGCACGAAAAAACAGGACTACGCGTCCACACAGGCACCGCACTACTGATGCCATTATTTAATTATAATAGCCAATCACCCCATGCACTCGAACAGCGACACAAAAGAGACGGAAAATAACACGAAAAAAACAGGACTGAGCGTCCACACAGGCACCGCACTACTGATGCCATTATTTAATTATAATGACCAATCACCCCATGCACTCGAACAGCGACACAAAAGAGACGGAAAATAACACGAAAAAACAGGACTGAGCGTCCACACAGGCACCGCACTACTGATGCCATTATTTAATTATAATGACCAATCACCCCATGCACTCGAACAGCGACATAAAAGAGACGGAAAATAACACAAAAAACAGGACTGAGCGTCCACACAGGCACCGCACTACTGATGCCATTATTTAATTATAATGACCAATCACCCCATGCACTCGAACAGCGACATAAAAGAGACGGAAAATAACACAAAAACAAGACTGCGCCAATCACCCCATACACTCGAACAGCGACACAAAAGAGACGGAAAATAGCACGAAAAACAGGACTGCGCGTCCACACAGGCACCGCACTACTGATGCCATTATTTAATTATAATGACCAATCACCCCATGCACTCGAACAGCGACATAAAAGAGACGGAAAATAACACGAAAAACAGGACTACGCGTCCACACAGGCACCGCACTACTGATGCCATTATTTAATTATAATAGCCAATCACCCCATGCACTCGAACAGCGACACAAAAGAGACGGAAAATAACACGAAAAAACAGGACTGAGCGTCCACACAGGCACCGCACTACTGATGCCATTATTTAATTATAATGACCAATCACCCCATGCACTCGAACAGCGACACAAAAGAGACGGAAAATAACACGAAAAAACAGGACTACGCGTCCACACAGGCACCGCACTACTGATGCCATTATTTAATTATAATGACCAATCACCCCATGCACTCGAACAGCGACACAAAAGAGACGGAAAATAACACGAAAAACAGGACTACGCGTCCACACAGGCACCGCACTACTGATGCCATTATTTAATTATAATAGCCAATCACCCCATGCACTCGAACAGCGACACAAAAGAGACGGAAAATAACACGAAAAAAACAGGACTGAGCGTCCACACAGGCACCGCACTACTGATGCCATTATTTAATTATAATGACCAATCACCCCATGCACTCGAACAGCGACATAAAAGAGACGGAAAATAACACAAAAAAACAAGACTGCGCCAATCACCCCATACACTCGAACAGCGACACAAAAGAGACGGAAAATAACACGAAAAACAGGACTGCGCGTCCACACAGGCACCGCACTACTGATGCCATTATTTAATTATAATGACCAATCACCCCATGCACTCGAACAGCGACACAAAAGAGACGGAAAATAACACGAAAAAACAGGACTACGCGTCCACACAGGCACCGCACTACTGATGCCATTATTTAATTATAATGACCAATCACCCCATGCACTCGAACAGCGACACAAAAGAGACGGAAAATAACACGAAAAACAGGACTACGCGTCCACACAGGCACCGCACTACTGATGCCATTATTTAATTATAATACCAATCACCCCATGCACTCGAACAGCGACACAAAAGAGACGGAAAATAACACGAAAAAACAGGACTGAGCGTCCACACAGGCACCGCACTACTGATGCCATTATTTAATTATAATGACCAATCACCCCATGCACTCGAACAGCGACATAAAAGAGACGGAAAATAACACAAAAAACAAGACTGCGCCAATCACCCCATACACTCGAACAGCGACACAAAAGAGACGGAAAATAGCACGAAAAAACAGGACTGCGCGTCCACACAGGCACCGCACTACTGATGCCATTATTTAATTATAATGACCAATCACCCCATGCACTCGAACAGCGACATAAAAGAGACGGAAAATAACACGAAAAAAACAGGACTACGCGTCCACACAGGCACCGCACTACTGATGCCATTATTTAATTATAATAGCCAATCACCCCATGCACTCGAACAGCGACACAAAAGAGACGGAAAATAACACGAAAAAACAGGACTGAGCGTCCACACAGGCACCGCACTACTGATGCCATTATTTAATTATAATGACCAATCACCCCATGCACTCGAACAGCGACACAAAAGAGACGGAAAATAACACGAAAAAACAGGACTGAGCGTCCACACAGGCACCGCACTACTGATGCCATTATTTAATTATAATGACCAATCACCCCATGCACTCGAACAGCGACATAAAAGAGACGGAAAATAACACAAAAAAACAAGACTGCGCCAATCACCCCATACACTCGAACAGCGACACAAAAAGACGGAAAATAACACGAAAAAAAACAGGACTACGCGTCCACACAGGCACCGCACTACTGATGCCATTATTTAATTATAATGACCAATCACCCCATGCACTCGAACAGCGACACAAAAGAGACGGAAAATAACACGAAAAAAAACAGGACTACGCGTCCACACAGGCACCGCACTACTGATGCCATTATTTAATTATAATAGCCAATCACCCCATGCACTCGAACAGCGACACAAAAGAGACGGAAAATAACACGAAAAAAAACAGGACTACGCGTCCACACAGGCACCGCACTACTGATGCCATTATTTAATTATAATGACCAATCACCCCATGCACTCGAACAGCGACACAAAAATACGGAAAATAACACGAAAAAAAACAGGACTACGCGTCCACACAGGCACCGCACTACTGATGCCATTATTTAATTATAATGACCAATCACCCCATGCACTCGAACAGCGACACAAAAGAGACGGAAAATAACACGAAAAAAAACAGGACTACGCGTCCACACAGGCACCGCACTACTGATGCCATTATTTAATTATAATAGCCAATCACCCCATGCACTCGAACAGCGACACAAAAGAGACGGAAAATAACACGAAAAAACAGGACTACGCGTCCACACAGGCACCGCACTACTGATGCCATTATTTAATTATAATACCAATCACCCCATGCACTCGAACAGCGACACAAAAGAGACGGAAAATAACACGAAAAAAAACAGGACTACGCGTCCACACAGGCACCGCACTACTGATGCCATTATTTAATTATAATAGCCAATCACCCCATGCACTCGAACAGCGACACAAAAGAGACGGAAAATAGCACGAAAAACAGGACTGCGCGTCCACACAGGCACCGCACTACTGATGCCATTATTTAATTATAATGACCAATCACCCCATGCACTCGAACAGCGACATAAAAGAGACGGAAAATAACACGAAAAAAACAGGACTACGCGTCCACACAGGCACCGCACTACTGATGCCATTATTTAATTATAATAGCCAATCACCCCATGCACTCGAACAGCGACACAAAAGAGACGGAAAATAACACGAAAAAAACAGGACTGAGCGTCCACACAGGCACCGCACTACTGATGCCATTATTTAATTATAATGACCAATCACCCCATGCACTCGAACAGCGACACAAAAGAGACGGAAAATAACACGAAAAAAACAGGACTGAGCGTCCACACAGGCACCGCACTACTGATGCCATTATTTAATTATAATGACCAATCACCCCATGCACTCGAACAGCGACATAAAAGAGACGGAAAATAACACAAAAAAACAAGACTGCGCCAATCACCCCATACACTCGAACAGCGACACAAAAAGACGGAAAATAACACGAAAAAAAACAGGACTACGCGTCCACACAGGCACCGCACTACTGATGCCATTATTTAATTATAATGACCAATCACCCCATGCACTCGAACAGCGACACAAAAGAGACGGAAAATAACACGAAAAAAAACAGGACTACGCGTCCACACAGGCACCGCACTACTGATGCCATTATTTAATTATAATAGCCAATCACCCCATGCACTCGAACAGCGACACAAAAGAGACGGAAAATAACACGAAAAAACAGGACTACGCGTCCACACAGGCACCGCACTACTGATGCCATTATTTAATTATAATAGCCAATCACCCCATGCACTCGAACAGCGACACAAAAAGACGGAAAATAACACGAAAAAAAACAGGACTACGCGTCCACACAGGCACCGCACTACTGATGCCATTATTTAATTATAATGACCAATCACCCCATGCACTCGAACAGCGACACAAAAGAGACGGAAAATAACACGAAAAAAAACAGGACTACGCGTCCACACAGGCACCGCACTACTGATGCCATTATTTAATTATAATAGCCAATCACCCCATGCACTCGAACAGCGACACAAAAGAGACGGAAAATAGCACGAAAAAAAACAGGACTACGCGTCCACACAGGCACCGCACTACTGATGCCATTATTTAATTATAATAGCCAATCACCCCATGCACTCGAACAGCGACACAAAAGAGACGGAAAATAGCACGAAAAAACAGGACTACGCGTCCACACAGGCACCGCACTACTGATGCCATTATTTAATTATAATAGCCAATCACCCCATGCACTCGAACAGCGACACAAAAGAGACGGAAAATAACACGAAAAAACAGGACTACGCGTCCACACAGGCACCGCACTACTGATGCCATTATTTAATTATAATAGCCAATCACCCCATGCACTCGAACAGCGACACAAAAGAGACGGAAAATAGCACGAAAAAACAGGACTACGCGTCCACACAGGCACCGCACTACTGATGCCATTATTTAATTATAATAGCCAATCACCCCATGCACTCGAACAGCGACACAAAAGAGACGGAAAATAACACGAAAAAAACAGGACTGAGCGTCCACACAGGCACCGCACTACTGATGCCATTATTTAATTATAATGACCAATCACCCCATGCACTCGAACAGCGACACAAAAGAGACGGAAAATAACACGAAAAAAAACAGGACTACGCGTCCACACAGGCACCGCACTACTGATGCCATTATTTAATTATAATAGCCAATCACCCCATGCACTCGAACAGCGACACAAAAGAGACGGAAAATAGCACGAAAAAACAGGACTACGCGTCCACACAGGCACCGCACTACTGATGCCATTATTTAATTATAATAGCCAATCACCCCATACACTCGAACAGCGACACAAAAATACGGAAAATAACACGAAAAAAAACAGGACTACGCGTCCACACAGGCACCGCACTACTGATGCCATTATTTAATTATAATGACCAATCACCCCATGCACTCGAACAGCGACACAAAAGAGACGGAAAATAACACGAAAAAAAACAGGACTACGCGTCCACACAGGCACCGCACTACTGATGCCATTATTTAATTATAATAGCCAATCACCCCATGCACTCGAACAGCGACACAAAAGAGACGGAAAATAACACGAAAAAAAACAGGACTACGCGTCCACACAGGCACCGCACTACTGATGCCATTATTTAATTATAATAGCCAATCACCCCATGCACTCGAACAGCGACACAAAAGAGACGGAAAATAACACGAAAAAAACAGGACTGAGCGTCCACACAGGCACCGCACTACTGATGCCATTATTTAATTATAATGACCAATCACCCCATGCACTCGAACAGCGACATAAAAGAGACGGAAAATAACAAAAAAACAAGACTGCGCCAATCACCCCATACACTCGAACAGCGACACAAAAGAGACGGAAAATAGCACGAAAAACAGGACTGCGCGTCCACACAGGCACCGCACTACTGATGCCATTATTTAATTATAATGACCAATCACCCCATGCACTCGAACAGCGACATAAAAGAGACGGAAAATAACACGAAAAAAAACAGGACTACGCGTCCACACAGGCACCGCACTACTGATGCCATTATTTAATTATAATAGCCAATCACCCCATGCACTCGAACAGCGACACAAAAGAGACGGAAAATAGCACGAAAAAACAGGACTACGCGTCCACACAGGCACCGCACTACTGATGCCATTATTTAATTATAATAGCCAATCACCCCATGCACTCGAACAGCGACACAAAAGAGACGGAAAATAACACGAAAAAAACAGGACTGAGCGTCCACACAGGCACCGCACTACTGATGCCATTATTTAATTATAATGACCAATCACCCCATGCACTCGAACAGCGACATAAAAGAGACGGAAAATAACACAAAAAACAAGACTGCGCCAATCACCCCATACACTCGAACAGCGACACAAAAGAGACGGAAAATAGCACGAAAAAACAGGACTGCGCGTCCACACAGGCACCGCACTACTGATGCCATTATTTAATTATAATGACCAATCACCCCATGCACTCGAACAGCGACATAAAAGAGACGGAAAATAACACGAAAAAAACAGGACTACGCGTCCACACAGGCACCGCACTACTGATGCCATTATTTAATTATAATAGCCAATCACCCCATGCACTCGAACAGCGACACAAAAGAGACGGAAAATAACACGAAAAAACAGGACTGAGCGTCCACACAGGCACCGCACTACTGATGCCATTATTTAATTATAATGACCAATCACCCCATGCACTCGAACAGCGACACAAAAGAGACGGAAAATAACACGAAAAAACAGGACTGAGCGTCCACACAGGCACCGCACTACTGATGCCATTATTTAATTATAATGACCAATCACCCCATGCACTCGAACAGCGACATAAAAGAGACGGAAAATAACAAAAAACAAGACTGCGCCAATCACCCCATACACTCGAACAGCGACACAAAAAGACGGAAAATAACACGAAAAAAAACAGGACTACGCGTCCACACAGGCACCGCACTACTGATGCCATTATTTAATTATAATGACCAATCACCCCATGCACTCGAACAGCGACACAAAAGAGACGGAAAATAACACGAAAAAAAACAGGACTACGCGTCCACACAGGCACCGCACTACTGATGCCATTATTTAATTATAATAGCCAATCACCCCATGCACTCGAACAGCGACACAAAAGAGACGGAAAATAGCACGAAAAAACAGGACTACGCGTCCACACAGGCACCGCACTACTGATGCCATTATTTAATTATAATAGCCAATCACCCCATACACTCGAACAGCGACACAAAAAGACGGAAAATAACACGAAAAAAAACAGGACTACGCGTCCACACAGGCACCGCACTACTGATGCCATTATTTAATTATAATGACCAATCACCCCATGCACTCGAACAGCGACACAAAAGAGACGGAAAATAACACGAAAAAAAACAGGACTACGCGTCCACACAGGCACCGCACTACTGATGCCATTATTTAATTATAATAGCCAATCACCCCATGCACTCGAACAGCGACACAAAAGAGACGGAAAATAGCACGAAAAAACAGGACTACGCGTCCACACAGGCACCGCACTACTGATGCCATTATTTAATTATAATAGCCAATCACCCCATGCACTCGAACAGCGACACAAAAGAGACGGAAAATAACACGAAAAAAACAGGACTGAGCGTCCACACAGGCACCGCACTACTGATGCCATTATTTAATTATAATGACCAATCACCCCATGCACTCGAACAGCGACATAAAAGAGACGGAAAATAACACAAAAAAACAAGACTGCGCCAATCACCCCATACACTCGAACAGCGACACAAAAGAGACGGAAAATAGCACGAAAAAACAGGACTGCGCGTCCACACAGGCACCGCACTACTGATGCCATTATTTAATTATAATGACCAATCACCCCATGCACTCGAACAGCGACATAAAAGAGACGGAAAATAACACGAAAAAAACAGGACTACGCGTCCACACAGGCACCGCACTACTGATGCCATTATTTAATTATAATAGCCAATCACCCCATGCACTCGAACAGCGACACAAAAGAGACGGAAAATAACACGAAAAAACAGGACTGAGCGTCCACACAGGCACCGCACTACTGATGCCATTATTTAATTATAATGACCAATCACCCCATGCACTCGAACAGCGACATAAAAGAGACGGAAAATAACACAAAAAACAAGACTGCGCCAATCACCCCATACACTCGAACAGCGACACAAAAGAGACGGAAAATAGCACGAAAAAACAGGACTGCGCGTCCACACAGGCACCGCACTACTGATGCCATTATTTAATTATAATGACCAATCACCCCATGCACTCGAACAGCGACATAAAAGAGACGGAAAATAACACGAAAAAAAGAACAGGACTACGCGTCCACACAGGCACCGCACTACTGATCAGTAGTTTCACGACGGAATTACAAAAAATATATTTTAAAACCTTTAGCATTTTCAGTACAGAAAGTTGAAGGCGATCTAATATTACGGAAAATGTATCGAGTCAAGATTGCAATAACACAGAAAAAATATAACAAGCCGGGAAATATGAAAAAAAAAAACCATTGCAAATTGGTTAAAAATTAAATAAAAATTGTATCAGCCGTATATTATTGCGAATTAAAACGAACGTTCAAATGGTTATTCTTATGCACAATTGGTTGAACTTGCAGAAAAAAAATTTAAAATGCAAGATTGTAACACATTCAAAATCTATTTTTCTTATTTTGCAATGCATGCTTAAAATTGATTTCACTCGAATTGTCAATATTTATGACTGTTGAAAAAAAAATAACTTACATGCAGTATCGTCGGCTGCTGGATGTGGTGCCCGTTCACGAAGGTCGTCCCGTCCGCGTGCAGGGGCGTCACGGTGCACACGCCGTCGTGCATCGAAATCAAACAGTGCCGGGCCTGGATGGACGGCCCGAACAGCTGCAGTGCGTTCGTGTTGGCCGACCCCACCTCGATCGGTTCGCTGCCCAGCTTGACCCGGCGCCCCCCATCGCCACTGTGGGTGATTTCGATCAACATCGGGCCCTCCCGATCGCCGCTCAGATTCCCGCTCCCGTTGGACACGCCGAGGGGCTTTTTCTTCCGCCTTCGCGGCTGGGAATCTGCTGGTCGTCGGCGAACGTGGAACATTATGGATCCTGCGGGGAAGAAGGGGAAAAAATGCGAAACGGAAATATTAGTATGTAACATTTAGTCTGTTAGATAAGAAAAAGTTGTACCGCCCTAGTGTAAACAGACCAAGATTGTTAGAAATCTGAATCAGAAGCAATACACCCCCCGTTCGCAAGCAGATGCCTCTAACGCTTGCTTGCAATTTCTTGCCATCGCGCACCAACACAAACTCGCGCTACCACTTCCGCTCGGACACACAAAAGTCAGTCCGCGACAGCTCTCGTCGGGTTCGGTCGTGCACGTCTACGACCTGCGTACTCGCGACGTTCGACAACGCGTGTGCGGGCAAATTTGGTGCGGTGAACGATTCGCTCGTGCTGGCCGTCGTCTTGGCCCAGAAGGCCGTCCGGATAACAGCGCCGTCGAAAAAAGAAAGAGTGAGTGCAAACAAAATTAAGCGTGTCGCCCAGCTAACCCTAGAAATCTCTGCAGCACGTGTCGGCACGATTCCTTGGCCACCCCCAGCGAACAAATCGAGCGCAGAAACGCCACACCTTGGCCTGGACAAATGCGTCGGTGTTAAGGATCGGATTGTCGCACGCAGAAGACCGACAGTAACAAACGAAAGGTAATGTGGGACCAAGCTTTACCGAGTCGATCTCAAACGCCAATCTCCCCTAGATCACCACTCGCCAACGGCCACACGGAGGCAAGATCGGAACGAATTCCACAGAACAGCGCCAAAGCGCACTTTAAGGTAATTGCGCAAAGGGTAGCCCAAAAAAGAACTTTCTTGACTCTTTTGTTCCCTGCTGCAGAATCCACCTCCCTGACAGCGGCTGTCGTAGGAAGAAGAACACGACGCAAGAGGAAGTCCCCAAAGTAGCACGTCGGCAAGACAAAGGCCCCAAATAGGGTGAGTTGGGGTGTCAAGGTGCCTTTTTGGATGGGCGAATAACATTGTGCTTCATTCAGGGTTTTTGTCTGGGGCGAATTCGCTTCTGCGGATGATCGCCGGAATCGGCGCCTGAGCAGATCTGTGTCGACGCGACGGATTGCTGCCGGAAGGAGTTGGAGGTGACGGTGCCCAGCAGGGCTTCAACTGGCGGGCGCACGACGGAGTGCGGAATCCCGTACTGCCCAGCAGGGCTTCAACTGGCGGGCGCACGACGGAGTGCGGAATCCCGTACTGCCCAGCAGGGCTTCAACTGGCGGGCGCACGACGGAGTGCGGAATCCCGTACTGCCCAGCAGGGCTTCAACTGGCGGGCGCACGACGGAGTGCGGAATCCCGTACTGCCCAGCAGGGCTTCAACTGGTTGGCGCACGAAGGACATCGGAGTCCGGCACTCGTCGAGCGGTGTGTTGAGCGAGCTGCATTTGAAGAACCGCGCACGCGCGGCAGTGGCAGTGTTGGCATGCGAGAGGCGGTAAGAAGAACAAGCGGCGCCGCTAAGAAGAAAACGCGCAGGTATCGTGCACCTAGTTTTTAAGAAGAGAAAACCACGACAGTTCCGAGTCAAGGCGAATTTGTAGGGGACCACGAAGGTCGGTATCGTTATGTAGTATTAATACAAATATGAAGAGCAAAATCTTTGTTTTTGTTGGGCTTTTTGAGCTTGCCGGAAGAAGAATTGTAACAAGTAAATTGCGCAAAAAAAAAAAAAGATTTCAAAATAGTCTCAAGAGACACCCATTCGGTTATGATTGATCTATTCGGTACACATTGGAGTCCGCCGAGGGAAAAAGGCGATGGCGTAACCACTTTAAATTTCCCGCGGCAAAGAGCAACCGATTTTCCCTTGCTCTTTTCCATGACCATGTGTATCAGTTCAGGGACGGACGCCGGTTCGATGGCGTAAAAAGCAAACAGACTACCGTTTAGTGGCGGTTTTCCACCACTGCGTTGTATTTTTATTGGAAATTGATTTACTTCGACGACATAGCGAGTCAGTCGGACGGACAGATGTACGGTTGATGTACGGTTGAGCCAGCGCAGACTATGGAGGTACACGTGGACGCTAGGGACGTGTGAGTGGAGAAGTAATAACTTCACAGATGGTTTGCACTAGTCGGTTTCCAACGACGCTTTCGGAACTTGCTCAGTTAGTCAAGATTATCAAAGTAGGGCGGTTTGAAGTTATATTTAAACTTTATTTCTTAGTTCATTTTAAGGTCAGACAGTTTTCAAATGGCTTAACTTTTATATTGTCTTTAACTTTTTAAATATTTTTTAAAGTGTTTTCAATTATCTGCAAAATCATATCAGTTACATCTCAATGGTGCACCCTAGTGTAGTACTCAATCGGTATCGACAGGTTGATGGTGGTTTAGTCTCCATCACCGTTTCAAAGCAGTCGGTGCTGCTTCTGGGTATCGATATCGTTTCCTCCCTTTTCGCCTGCTCTCTTGGCCAATCCGATAGCAGTTCCAAGTTCCAACCGAGGAAGTCCGAGGTTCATGCATTTTCCAACTGGGGGCGTCAAATGCAAACATCATCGTGCATATTTGTATGTGTGCGAATGTTTGTGCCCCGACCGACAGCGACGATTAGCAGAGTGCGACTGGTGGCTCGTTGACCTAATAGTTTAGCCGGTTATTGGTTTTCGGAATAAACACTGTTTTGCAATTCAATTTGCCATCATATCTCACGATGAAACGATAATGATGCTTTCAACGGGGTCTCCCGATGCGGGGGCGAGGGCATCCCTGGATGGCTCTCTATCGGTTAGTGGTAGACGTTCAGGGACTAGCGAGTGTGACCAACAGATGGCACCTCGCCTATGTGTGCGTATAAATACGTTGGTGTTAATTTCATGCACGATTGGGTGACACCTGCTGATACTGGCCTTCGGCGCACTGTTTTCAGCCGACGGTCTTGTGAGGGGGAGGGCAATTAATTATGAACACATGTACTAATTAGAATATACAAAATGTACAGCCGGAAAATAGCACGATAACTATAGACGGTAGGGGATATCCATAAATCACGTGACTCAGTCTCTGCATGTTTATTAATATGGTTTCTTTTTATACTGACAATCTGTTCTGGGTTTAATGACCATTCTATATCTGAAAAAATCAAGTGGTTTATGAATGGCCCCTCTAGCAAGTTGAGCACAGAAAATCCCTGGAAACAAACGCAGATGTTACAACGCAGCAATGGTATTGTAATCGTTGTAATGCTCCTCTTGCGAGCAGCACGGGAATCTGTCCCAAACGAGTACCAATGTTGTACAAAATGCGAATTGTAATTGGACGAGTTAATCCTTACGATTAAATCGTTGCACTGCTTTGCATGTAATGACAACTGGAAGCGGTGCGCTGTTCAGTAAAGCAATTTCATTGTTTTATGATTTTTATTGCTAGAATCCTTTGAGCCACAGTACATTAAGAGCGAGTTTTTCACCAATGTGTAACAGGTCGTATCGAGTTGCTCCGATTTGGAAGAAACTTTCAACGTTTGTTTGTCTATACATGAGATGAACTCATGCCAAATATGAGCCCTCTACGACAAAGGGAAGTGGGGTAAAACGGGCTTCAAAGTCTGAGGTCCACAAAACCTAAAAAATCTTAAAATTGCTCGCATTTCCGTAAAACTTCATCAATTGCAACTCTCGTAGATTCATTTGAAAGGTCTTTTGAAGCACTTCAAAATGGGCCATAGACATCCAGGATCGGTAAGACTTTTTCTCATAGCTTTTAGAAATTACTGTGAAAAATTGATATTTTCAAAACCCTCATATCTTTTTGCAACAGCCTCCAACACCCATACTCCCATAGGCTAAAAGATAGGTAATTTTATGGACTATAAGCCTACGGTATCAATCGCAGTTTTTCTCATAGTTTTTCGATCGAACAAACCGAGCAGAATTTACAAATACTGCCTCTTAAGGTACACATAATTTTTTTGTTAAGTTGTTAAAACAAAAATTGCAATAAAAAATAACATTTCCATGGTTATTCCCATACAAACTCTATAATAGCTTTGCTCATAGTGAGGATGAAACCAATCGATAAAATTTGGAAAATTCCTATGGAGCCTTTAAAGCTATTTACAAACTGTTATGTTCACTGGAGAAAAATAAAAAAAACCATGCTGCATTAAACAAAGCTAAACATATATACGTTGTATTGTTTATTGACAAAAAGCCTACACACTTAGATTTTTTTACTGTTCTCGGTAAAATTTTTACCGAAATCTCAACATCCGAGCGCTCGGTAGTCAGCTCGGTAAAAATTACAACTACCGCGAGCTCGGTAAACGTTAATTTGACAGCTTGCTTAAAATTTCACCGAACAACCCGGTAAAAATTACCGAGAATTTACCGTGCCTTCAGTAAAGCTTTATTTTCCTCATTTTTCTTGTTTTATAAAAAAATTACTTTTAAAATTGAAAATACATTTATTTCAAAACAATTTTTCAATCAATGCACTTTTTTGGAGATCTCCATTATTCCGCTGCAGACTCAGAACTAGAGCATGACAGTGTAAAAGTAAATTTATTGTTCCGAAGGTCTAAACCAAGGTAAGAGACTTCAACACAAACTGAAAAGATGTTTTAATAAAAAACATGCTACATTTACAAAGTTGATATCACTTACCCAAAATAATTGTTCTTGTTTAAAACTATCTTTTTCATCACCTATCTAAAAAAAATGCACGATCAATGACTAACTTCAAAGTTAAAAATGACAGCAAGAAAATGACATAGCGGAAATATACCCATTTTAATCACACTAAGCCGTTCGACCAATTCTCATCACTTTTGCCGTTTCCGCTATTAAATCAACATTTTCAGATGTATCAACAATGAAGAGTTGCTTGCTCACTTTAAGTTGAGCTTTTTATTACTTTGGAACAGTCAAAAACACTTTATTTAAGCTGTAATTCATGATCAAAGTGCTGATAAGCCGATAATAGAAATAGGCTGAGAAAGGGTATAGTTCCCCTAAGTATCTACTGTGCAACACAGTAAAACACATTAATATTTACTGGGCAACCGGTATAAAAATTACCGAGAATCAGAAGTTTACCGTCAAAACTGGTTTACTGAATAGATCAGTATTTTTTTTAACTGAAGTACGGTATTTTTAAGAAAAAATACCGATGGCTCAGTAAGTTTAGTAAAAATAACCGACAGCTCAGTAAAATCTTACTTTTACAGTGCAATTTCGGTAAAAAGATTACCGAGTAATGCGCTCCTGATTTAGTGTGTATTCATTGATTCATTTTCGAACCTTTAAACTATTATTCAAGTTCAGATCTGAACATTTTATATGAAAAGCACTTTTGATTATCCTTCAAAAAGTGTTTTTATTCCACATTTTCAATTATTTTTAGCATTTTTGATGTCTTGGGAGCATATTTAAACATTAAAAACACAGCTTTAGTGTTGCGATTTCACAAACAAAACAGTTGTGCTGAACGCTCTAACAAATATACTTTCATTACTACATTAAAATTACATTACATTTATTACGTTTAGAACAAAAGACGAAGCTCTTTTCGTTTAAAAGTTACAACTGTAAAAAAGGTTTCAAATAGGCCATGTTTGTATATTTTTTTTGAAAGCTAAAGACTTTATAATGATGAAAAAATCCCAAGAGGGGTTTTTTCGATAACTAAAATAAAAATTGTTTGAATGTTGTGATTTTCGGTTTTTTTTGCTATGCAAAATGATTATTTTATTTAGAAACCGCATAAAAGCGCGGTAAGTTAGCTTAAATTCAACTTAAATTTGAATAAGAAAACCTCTGGCAGGATGTATTTTTTTAAGAACATTAAAATAGGTAAGTCTAAGGCTACCAACTCTTGCTGAGCAAAAATCCGTACACTTTGCCGATATGACACCATGGTATAACAAAAACTGTCAATGAATTATTTATATAAATTAAATTCAATAAATTTGAGAATTAAAAACATAAAACTGTGTCGTTTTTACAGCTAACAAATTTCACACGTTGCACGTTTAAAAGTATTCATAAAATAAACCGTGATTTGAATCAAATCGTTATGTTCTTCAATGTTTTTTGTTAAACGTTTTAAAGTTTACAAAATGTCAAGTTTGCTTTTACGAATAATACCGTTCTTAGTGTTTTCACGAACACTTTTCCAGAGTTTTTTTTATTGAAAAGGTCCTATAACATGTAAAACACAACTGTTTATAGGACCTTAAAAAACTCTAGATTTGTTAATTCACATGTTCAAATGTTTTCACAAGTTTTAGAAAGCCTTTGGAAATGGATAAATATATAAAGTAAGGAATTTCTTAAAGAACAATTCTAGAGTTTTTTTAAAGGTCCTATCAACATATGAAAGACAAAACTCTAGAATTATTGATAATCAAGTTTTAATTGAGGAAACCCAGGAAAACTCTCCCTTTTTAATTCAAACTCACAGAAAAATAAAAATTTCTACACAAAAAATATTTCCGAATGTTACATCATTTATGATGTAACACTTTTGCACGTCATTAAACATTTAAATTTAAATGCAATTTGATGTAAATTTGTAACAAATTATACGTAAAAACATGATTTTACGTGTGATTCAACCGTTTACGTCGAATCTTACGTTAACATCAACTGAGTTTACATGTAATTAATTTTTTCCGTGTCAAGTAAATTCACATATTTTTTCTGTGTAGTTAACAAAAGCTTCAACCAAATCAAAAAAGCAATTCAATGATTAAAAAGTTGTTAAAATTCCGTACAAATCCGTATTATGCGTAAAATTCCCTACAAAAATTCCGGCCTGTTAAAAATCCGCGAAGAGGTTCGAAAATCCGTATGGTAAGGAAAAAATCCGTACAGTTGGTAGCCTTAGGTAAGTCTGATATTTGGCGCCATGGAAAAAGGGCTCAGTATTTTTTAAATGTATCTGAAATTTGATAGATTCATGACCATATCCTTCAAATTTCTTATGAATCTACGTTGAGAGAATCTAAGTTACATATTTGACCCTTAATAAAAAGTGTTCGAAAATGCAATCTGGAAACCCCAATTCGAACGAATTATAATCTTTTCTTCGTTCAATTTGGTATGAAAATATAGCTCGAGTATATAACGAGCATAAAACGCTGCTAAGCTTAGAGTATTTTTTTAAAACGATATTTATTGCCCAAAAGTTCCCAAAATTAGTTTTTCAATTCTTTGCCATATTACACCCTCAAATTTTAAAATATTTTGAATCAATCACATTGTAAAGAAAAGTATTAATTTTGGTTCAAAAGAGGCAGAAATATGCCTAACCTTCGGGAAGTCGCGTGTTTTCGCCTTTCTTACAAATGGCCTTACAAAGTGTGTACAAAGTACACGTACGCGACTGCCGGTGGGCTAATTAAAAAAAAATAGAAATTATTCAACAGATTTTGGAGAAAGTCGCTTTTTATTAAACAAAATTGGGCATATTTCGGATTACATTGAACGAAAATACAGAATAGAAAATCAGTCTAATGTTGGTTAGCGGCTTCAGCTATCATTTGATATGAGTTATCTGGAGTTTTTTTGTTCAATGTTTGTCCTGTTTTGTCATTATCGGCTTTTAGACGTTTCATTTTCATAAATTTCATAAAATTGCTTTTATGAAAAAATAATTGGACTGTATTAAATATATTTGTTCTAAAAAGTAACGAAAATTCACTTATTTGGATAAATGCCTACACAAATGAAAGCATCCAAATTAAAGTACAAAAGATCAGGAAGGATGCTGCGTACACAGAACGTTGCAGAGATCAGAATCCCGTTTTCCGTTTTCCGCACACGTCCTTATCGCGTTAATCAAACGTGACGACGCGCTCGCACCACCTGTCCGTCTGCGTCTGCCGAAGAATCAGGTACGGCGTGCGAAATATTGCGCCCGACGTGATTGAAATTGATTGACTGAAAGACAGCAGAAGCAGCAGCCAGGTTCGTTCGGGAAGGATAAAAGTAGGGTGTCTGATTCGCCGCCCGTGATTTGGATGATACCCTCGAGATGTGCACGAGATGAACAGGTGAGGACGGAAATCGATTTTCCTTTCCAGCAATTTTCCGGTGGCTACCAGAGACGATACTGAAAGTTGGATAATAAAGTTCAGTAGAATAGCTTAGCATTGAATTTTACTCAAATGAACTAGTTCAAATAATGTGATTTAAATTTAATAAAATATTCATAAACAAATTCTTAGAGTTAAATTGTGATCATAGTGAAATAAATCTAACAAATGTAAGTAAAATCTCCAAATATCAGCAAAGAAAAGAAATTCCCACTCTATGTCGGGAAGAAAAGACTACTCTGAGCTAAGATTTCTTCCTACGAACATTTCTTTAGCTCCATGCTCGAGTGCACTGTCTTGAAGGAGCTACAATTCTCAGCATAACCGTCTAATAAAGCTGAGCTTTTATGTTGAAGCACTTTTTGGAAGAAAAAGCTCAATTGAAATTTGTTTTTCAATAATAACAAAATGACAATATGTATTACAAATATATTTTTTAAACATTGATCAAGAAGTGAAGAACACTCTTTAAAAAAATCAACTTCCAGCACTAGTTTTACCCCATCGGTCCCCCGGTACCTACTTTCATTCCAGCACCAGGTTGACTAAATTCAGCATTTTTGTGCGTCCCCGGTGGACCACCAGGACGGAAAAAAAGCACCGTCCTTCACGGCCAACATTTCCGCTCCGGGGACCACTGGTGACGTTTTATTTTCCTTCTGGTTTTCATGTCGCAACTCTGTTTTTTGTGCACGTGTTTTTCCCCTCCAACAATGCCACCAAGCGGTGGCTCTCGGAACGTTTCGATACAGAGATTTTCCTCTGCAGGAACCGAAATAAAGCTGGGCTAGTGATGTCTGCGTTGATACCCCGAGCGCGCTGACGTGGGCTCAGAGGTGCTGCTCTGGTGGGATTTGTTCTACGAAATTAAATTCCCTCCGTTCGAGGGAATTTGCAGGACCAGCAGCAATGGCAGGATAATTCCAGGTCATTTTGCTGGATTATATTCTACACGGTAGTGGCTTTGATGTTTTGGTAGTTGTGGCTTAACCGAGCAGCTTGGGGGGAAAGCAGTTTTATTTTATTGCAATTTGTTTTTTTTCAGTTAATGAAATTTGGTGTGTTTTTAACTTTGTTTTATCTAATAACATAAATTAAACATTTGTAAATTTGGCAGACATAAAAATAATCTTCAATTTCAATTTATAGAGAAATTTTCTATGATTTAGTAAATTATAGAAGGCATTGATCATTCAAATAAATTGTATCACGCCAAAACTTAACCTATTTTTTTATCAAAGAAATCCACTAAACAAATCATCACCAGAATAAGTCTTCAGTAGAGGGTTTACTGTGTCATACAAGGAAATTAATCCAGAACGCTGCCGTAACACTTATGGCATACCATAGAGGCTACCGCCCCCGAAAATTACTGTTGCTTCCAGAACTACCTGTTTCCCTTCCAACACGTGTGTTTTTATACAGGTGTTAGTTACCACACAGAAAAAAATAATGTAAATTTTGAAGCTGTAATTTTGGAAGGTTGAATATTACCTCTTTTATGATGTAATTTTACCTCAATTTAGACTGAAAAAGTGACATTACACCAGAAAAGTGATAAAATTACACATTTCCAGAGGTAAAATTACACTTTTTCTGACATAAAAGATGTACCCCTTCCCAGATGTAATATTACCATGATTTTTTTTTCTGTGCAACTAAATAGGCTGGAAGGAAACATATCCATCGATTCGTCATTCCACGAAACTTTAGTACCCGTCATCAGCTGTAAACATCGTTTAGTGATGGCGTCTTAGTCGTCGTCGTCGTAATCCTCAGTTAGTTGATGCACAACAAAATGCTGAGCCCGCTTGAAAACATCGTCGAAAGGAGCGCATTCCAAATGTCAGTCCGTCAGTGTCTTGCGAACCTTCGTGGTGAACGGACACTAGAGCTGCGGTATTTTTTACTACCTAAGCTCAGAGTTAATTCAAAACAAAATTCACAGTCTTTTTAAAGACTACCTGTGTTATTTTCCAAAATTCTAAACAGTCTTTTCAAGACTAACCCCGCCTGAAATTTTGTTGTATTTTACAAACGAAGCCATCTTTTTAAGAGAACTTTGCTTGCAAAATGCGTCAAAACAAAGGTAAACGCAAATCTTCTGAAGATTTGGTCGTTACGTCGGTGAAGCGTTTGAACGCTAAACCGGCTAACGGAAACAGAAAAAGAAAACAGCCTCTTCTGAGGTCTGATTCTGATTCTGAATGTGAGGTCAATCCTCCAATTCCATTGACAAACAGTTTCGGTGTTTTATCCGAAACTGATGACAAGGAACCTTCTCCTCGTACTGAGCCTTCTGCCGTCGAGAAACGAGTAAAGGCTCCGCCAATTGTAGTGACTTCCGTCTCCGATTTGGCCAGCTTTCGAACGCAACTTAAGAATTGCAAGGAAACTTGCAATTTGAAAGTTTCGTTCCAGCTTGGTCGAAGAGGAGAATGTCGCTTGTTGACGGAATCTTTACAAGATCACCAAACTTTTGTTGGTTATTTGAAAAACCACAAACACAATTTCTACACGTATGAGACCAAGAATGCTCGGCCATTCAAGGCGGTCTTGAAAGGTCTCTCCAACGACTTGTCGGTGGATGAGATCAAAAATGAACTTAAGGTGTTGCTTGGCTTTGCCCCATCCCAAGTAATACCAATGAAGAAAAAATCAAACGGGAATATTTCTCGCTTTGGTTTGACTTCACAATTTTATCTGATTCATTTCAACAGAAATGAAATCAACAATTTGAAACTTTTGGACAAAGTTCAGTTTTTGTTCCATGTACGGGTAAAGTGGGAGCATTTTAAGAAACATGGCGGTAATGGCCAGAATCTGACCCAGTGCCGGCGTTGCCAGGCATTCGGTCACGGTACTGATCATTGCGCCATGGTTCCAAAATGCATGGTTTGCGGGGATTCTTCTCACGACAAGGACAATTGTCCCGTGAAAGAAGTCACCCAATTTAAATGTGCAAATTGTGGTGGAAATCACAAATCAAATTTCTGGGATTGCCCCATCAGAAAAAGGTTTTGGATTCTCGTGCTAAGCATCAGCCGAAATCCAAACCGAAATTTTCTCAAAGTCAGGTTGTACCTGCATCTTTAAATCAAACGTTCGTGCTGTCTCACTCGAACAATTCTAGAAATACCCCTACCGTGGAAAAGTTAGGTAACAACAATGGCATTTCTTATGCTAACGTCGTTTCGGGTTCATCCACGAATTTTAAATCCTCTACCAATCTTTCTGAAATTGGGCAGGTACCTCAAATCTCATTTGAAAATTTTTCTGCTGGCAACGCTTTGGGATCTTCTGATCTCGGCGATGTTACGTTTGAAAAATGACTTTTTGCAAAACTCACTGTTTGGTTTGATTCAAACAATGAGTAATGCTACATCCATGATGGAAGCAATCCAGATTGGATTAAAATTTGCGAATGATGTTGTTCTTACCCTGAAGTTTAATCATGGATCTAAGTAATTCCATCAATATTATGAATTTTAATGCTCGCTCTTTAAAAGCGAAAGAAAATGAATTTTTCAACTTTTACGAGTTCATAACGTATGTTGCTGTTATAACCGAAACATTTTTAAAAACTGGCACTTATTTGAAAAGTGATCCAGATTATAAAGTTATAACTAATAACCGAATGAATCGAAATGGCGGTGGAGTTGCAATAGTTATCCACCGTAGTATGACTTATAGCACGTTACGTGACTTTAAGTTAAAAGTTATTGAAAGTTTGGGCATTGAACTTGAAACTTCTTTTGGGAAAATTATGATTGCAGCTGCATATTTGCCATTCCAATGCACTGGGGAAAATAAAAATTATTTCAAAGGGGATTTGAATAAACTTACTCGGCATAGATCTCGATTTTTGATCATCGGTGATTTTAATGCCAAACACCAATCTTGGAATAATTCAAAAGTAAATTCCAATGGTAAAATTCTGTTCAGAGATTGCACTTCTGGTCTTTATTCGGTTTTATACCCGAATGGGCCAACTTGCTTTTCTTCTGTTAGAAATCCATCAACAATTGATTTGGTTTTGACAAATCAAAGTCAGTATTGTGGTCCTTTAGTGACTCATGCTGATTTTGATTCTGATCACCTTCCAGTAACTTTTTCACTTTCTCATGAAGCAGTTACCAGACCCAATAGTTCTGTGTTCAATTACCACAAAGCTAATTGGGACAGGTATCAGCATCATATTGAGAATAATTTAAATCATGATTTTGTTTTAGAAACCAAAGCTGATATTGATTCAGCCTTGGAATCTTTAACTAATGCAATTTTGGATGCTAGGAATATTGCTATTCCTAAAGTCCAAGTCAAATTTGATTCTCCCATTATTGATGACGATCTTCAGCTTTTGATTCGTCTGAAAATGTTCGCCGAAGACAGTATCAACGTTCTCGTGATCCTGCACTGAAGCGAATTCAAAAGATTTGCAAAAGGTTATTGACTACAGATTCACTCTCCTGCGAAATGAAAAGTTCGCAAGAGATGTCGAACAAATTAAACCTTATTCCAAACCTTTTGGAAACTTTCAAAGGTTCTTAAGAAACCTCAAAACCCATCCCTTCTTTAAAAGATGGTGATAATATTCTATTAACTAATGGGGAAAAAGCTCAAAAACTTGCTCAGCAGTTTGAGAGTGCTCATAATTTCAACTTGAATGTTTTGAGTCCTATTGAAAATCAAATTTCAATAGAATTTCAGAATATTGTTGAACAAGAATTTTCATCAGATGAAGTTTTTAATACGGATCTGAATGAAATAAAATCTATTATCAAAAATTTAAAAATATGAAAGCCCCTGGTGAGGATGGCATTTTTACATTTTAATTAAAAATTACCAGAAGCAACTTTAAGTAGCTTGGTCAAAATTTTCAACAAATGTTTTGATTTGGCATATTTTCCCAGTAGTTGGAAAAATGCCAAAGTAATTCCGATTTTGAAACCGGATAAAAATCCTGCTGAAGCCTCAAGCTATCGGCCCATTAGTTTGCTTTCATCTATTAGTAAATTATTCGAAAGAATAATTCTTAATAGAATGATGACGCACATTAATGAAAATTCAATTTTCGCTGATGAGCAGTTTGGATTTCGCCTTGGGCATTCAACTACTCATCAGTTGTTGAGAGTTTCAAATTTAATTCGAAGCAACAAATCTGAGGGCTATTCTACTGGCGCTGCTCTTCTAGACATAGAAAAAGCATTTGACAGTGTTTGGCATAAAGGTTTGATTGCGAAATTGAAAAGGTTTAATTTTCCGATTTATATCGTGAAAATTATTCAAAATTATTTGACGGATCGTACTCTGCAGGTATGTTATCAGAATAGCAAATCTGATCAACTACCTGTACGTGCTGGCGTCCCTCAAGGAAGCATTTTGGGTCCAATTTTATACAATATTTTTACTTCTGACTTGCCTGATTTGCCCCCAGGATGTCAGAAATCACTTTTTGCTGATGACACAAGCATCTCTGCCAAAGGCAGAAGCCTTCGTGTCATCACAAGAAGATTACAAAAAAGCTTGGATATTTTCAATTCTTATTTGAAAGAATGGAAAATAACTCCAAATGCTGCAAAAACTCAACTTATTATTTTCCCTCACAAACCAAGGGCTGATTTTCTTAAACCAAAAAGTCATCACATTATAAAGATGAATGAGGTAAATTTAAAGTGGGAGGATCAAGTGAAATATCTTGGACTTGCTTTTGATAAAAACCTTACTTACAAGGATCACATTGAAAGTATCCAGGTTAAATGTAACAAATATATTAAATGTTTGTATCCACTTATAAACAGGAATTCTAGACTTTGTCTCAAGAATAAACTGTTAATTTATAAACAAATTTTCAGACCTGCCATGCTTTATGCTGTGCCGATCTGGACAAGCTGTTGCTTAACCAGGAAGAAAAAACTTCAGAGGATTCAGAACAAAATTCTGAAAATGATTCTGAAACTTCCCTGGTTCAGCACCAGTGAACTTCATCAATTAGCTGAAGTTGACACTTTGGATGTTATGTCCAATAAGATAATTGATGCATTTCGACAAAAATCATTGCAGTCTTCAGCTGCATTGATCCGCTTTTTATATAGTTTATAAGTTAGTTTTAAGGTATCCCTTTTCCCTTTTGTAAATGTAGGACCTCCTACATTTGAAATCACTGAATAGCGAAAGCTACAATA
Organism: Culex quinquefasciatus; assembly: GCF_015732765.1. NCBI lineage: Eukaryota > Metazoa > Arthropoda > Insecta > Diptera > Culicidae > Culex > Culex quinquefasciatus. The sequence goes on from NC_051861.1 coordinate 47,833,708, forward strand.
TTTCATGAATAAATGAAAGTTGCTAGTATTTAAAATTGAGGTGAAAAGTCATCGTTTGTGATTGGACACTCAATAATATTTTAACTGAATGAATGCACATGGAAAAGAAATTTGAATAAATATAAATAAAAAAAAAAAATGTCAGTCCGTACACTAATGAGAAATCGATGAGGCCAGCGGAGCGAACTCGGCCGGCAGCAGAAACGGCTCAGCATTACTTATTTATATACGTATTAATAACGGGGACGTGCCGGCGCACCAAGATGCAGACGACGACGACGCGACCGACGATGTGGATGATGATGGAAAACAGAGGAAAAATCGCAGAATGAAGTTCAAGCAGAAGCCAATCAGCGTTTGGGGTCGTTCAGAAACGCCGTTTAAACTCCAGTGTTTTCTTTCTTCAATGTTTAAAATTTTAAAAACAGTTTATGGGTCATCAAATCAGAAGTATACAACAAATTTCTTGATTACACCGACCAACTAAATTTCTGCCCAAGCTCAACTCGAGAGGAAGCATAAACTTTGGGGTCACCAAAAACAAGTGTTACCTTGTTTTTTTTTTTTCTAAAATACAGCAATTCCGCATGAAAACAGTATGATTCGAAAAAAAAGTTGTCCGATCAAATTTTTTTTTTGTTATAGAAAAATCGTAAATCTATGAGAAAAACTGCGTTTGGCCAAAAAGTTAATTTCGTAGGCTTATAGTCCATGAAATAACCTACCTTTTGACCTAAAAAAGTATGGGTTTTGGAGGCTGTTGCAAAAAGATATTAGGGTAATTCTCTACCAACTCACACGAAATCGGGAAAAGTTGCCCCGACCCCTCTTCGATTTGCGTGAAACTTTGTCCTAAGGGGTATCTTTTGTCCCTGATGACGAATCCGAGGTCCGTTTTTTGATAACTCGTGACGGAGGGGCGGTACGACCCCTTCCATTTTTGAACATGCGAAAAAAGAAGTGTTTTTCAATAAGTTGCAGCTGAAACGGTGATGAGATAGGACTTTTATGTAAAATTAGACGCCCGATTTGATGGCGTTTGAATTCCGAAAAAACGTATTTTTCATTGAAAAAAAAACACTAAAAAAGTTTTAAAAATTCTCCCATTTTCCGTTACTCGAATGTAAATATTTTTGGAACATGTCATTTTATGGGAAATTTAATGTACTTTTCGAATCTACATTGACCCAGAATCATTTAGAATAAAAATTTTCATTTTAAATTTCGTGTTTTTTCTAATTTTGCAGGGTAATTTTTTAGAGTGTAACAATGTTCTACAAAGTTGTAGAGCAGACAATTACAAAAATTATAGATATACAGACATAAGGGGTTTGCTGATAAACATCACGAGTTATCGCGATTTTACGAAAAAAAGTTTTGAAAAAGTTACTTTTTGCGTTTCTCTTTGTTTCGTCGTCCGTGTCTGTCGCGGGTGACAATGAACGGCCATGATCGATGACGACCAACTTTTTCAAAACTTTTTTTTCGTAAAATCGCGACAACTCGTGATGTTTATATGCAAACCCCTTATGTCTATATATCAAAATTTGTGTAATTGTCTGCTCTACAACTTTGTACAACATTGTTACACTCTAAAAAATTACCCTGCAAAGTTAGAAAAAACACGAAATCCTTAAATGGAAAATTTTGTTCTAAATGAAAAAAATGACCCTTCTGGGTCAATATAGATTCGAAAAGTACATTAAATTTCCCATAAAATGACATGTTCCAAAAATTTTTACAGTCGAGTAACGGAAAATGGGAGAATTTTTTAAAAAAATGTAGTGTTTTTTTCGATGAAAAATACGTTTTTTCGAAATTCTGAGTACGCCATCAAATCGGGCGTCTAATTTTACATAAAAGTCCTTTTGACACCAAATTTCTATCTCATCACCGTTTCAGGCTGCAAATTATTGAAAAACACCTCTTTTTCGCATGTTCAAAAATCTTCTGTCGTACCGCCTCTCCGTCACGAGATATCGAAAAATGGATCTCGGATTCGTGATCAGGGACAAAAGTTACCCCTTAGGACAAAGTTTCACGCAAATCGAAGAGGGGTCGGGGCACCTGCTGTGTGAGTTGGCGGAGAATTACCCATTAAGGTTTTAAAATAATCTATTTCTAACAGTAACTTGCACAAGCTATGAGAAAAAGTCAAACCAATCCTGGATATCTATGACACATTTTGAAGTGCTTCAAAAGACATTTCGAATGTATCTAAGAGAGTTGGAATTGATCAAGTTTTACGCGAATGTTTTTTGGACCTCAAACTTCAATTCCCGTTTTACCCCACTTCCCTTTGTCGTAGAGGGCTCATATTTGGCATGAGTTCATCTTATGAATAAACAAACACACGCATAAAGTTTCGTCCAAATCGGAGCACCTCGATACGACCTGTTACACACTGGTGAAAAACTCGCTCTTAATGTTATTTTGTTATCACAGCAGACAAATTTTGATTAAAAATTTAATGAAAAAAGATAAGATTATTCTTTCAAAAGATTCAGTTTCCACCATCGAATGTAATCTGCTGGTAGTGTAACGAATACTTCTTTTGATGCAATCTGAGATAAATGGGTCAACAAGGATAAAGAAGTAGATCAAAGAAATCTCTTACAGCAAAGGCACTGATGGTTCCATCACTTTTGCAGTATGTTGAACATAACATGAGATAAAAAAAAAACAAGGAACGCAAAAACGATATTGAAGATAAAGATGTGTCGGTAGAGTCCCTGATCGGCAGTTGGACTTACTTTCTCATTGTAGTCAGGTCAAATCCAGGGATGGAGGGGAGCTTGTTGTTTGGTTGTTTGGATTGCCTCATCGTTTCAAGCCTTCGGACAACTAGTTTCGAGTAGGAATCTTGCAACAGAGACAAATACACGGAGAAAAAAGAGTTCCCAAAATCGTGAACAAGCGTTCATGAATTTGGAAACCTCGAACAAAGTGTTCAAATTCCCAAATTCATGAACGCTTGTTCACGATTTTGAGAACTCTTTTTTCTCCGTTTAGAGAGAAATTTTTCGAAAAAAGACTCATTGCCTCAATAGATAAATAGAAAGAAAGGCCGATTTATTAGAGATCTTAGTTACCTCAAGATGATACGAAGGTGCTTTGGTATTTATAATCGAACTTTAAGTTTTTTTTACCTGAAATGATCTAGTTTTGTAGATTGAAAAAAATCAACAAATTTCTTATAACAAATTTCTTATAAATACAAGTCATCACTTAAATTAAATTTTATGATAAAAGTCAGTAACTTATGCGTTTCATAATGAATGAGACCAGCTTCTTAAGCCGGTCAAAACGAAAAACAAAATAGCTTATGCAGCACTTCAGCTTTGTTTAGGTATGTATTGCTATCCACACATACATTGTATTGTCTCAGCCCTAAAAAAACTTACTGCGACAAATGAGATAAATTTTGGCGCCGGTCTCAACTCAGACCAGAGAGTTAGCACCATCCGAATGGAGTGCACTACCACCACCACCGGATCCTCCTTCAGCTGCAAGGACGACTTTGTACACTTGACTTTTTCGTCCTTGATTTGCGTGTTGTTGGTGCATCCGGCCACACACTTGGCACCACTCTTCTTATCACTGCATTCGGTGGAAGGGCATCGTCTCCACTTGAAGCAGTTGACCAACGGCACCGGGGCCAAATCGAGGACAAAGCTTTGGCCACCAAAGTGTTCTGGAACGGACACTAAACAAAACCGAACGTCCTCCTGCGCGATTGCACACCAACCACCAAAACCGACCCAACCGGGCAAGTAATCCGACACCAACTGGTTCTGCCCTGAATGACGACAACATCATGGACACATCGGCGTCGTCGTCATCGTCATCATCGGGGGAGCCGCCATCGATTCCTCAGCCGTTGCGTTTGGGTTGGTTGGTTCGCTGGGTTGAGCGGTAAGCAGCCCGAGTTTTCGAGTGGTTGTTGCTCCCCTTGTTCCACCCACTCCTCTCTCCCCCCCCCCCCCAACCCTCCTTTAACAGACTTCCGATAAAAGGAGGAAATGGAAAAGTAAAGGGGTGAAAGAGTTGTGGAGGTTTTTCTTTTGAGCACCAATGCTCTATTTGTGGACGGCGGCGTCGCGCCGATATTATAGTTGCCACTGGCTTGGAATTCTCGGCTTATCTTGCGGTGTAGATTGTCGGTAATGTGCGGTGCATTTCGAACGTGGAAAGGGACCAACCAGTCAGTGCTATCAAGTGCTGATAAATTTCCAGATAGCCGCCAGTAAACGTTGGGAAATTGTTAGTAAAAATGTCGTTTAGTTGGAGGATTTGTGCAATTAGTAAGTTTTAAATCTGATGTTAGTGAGAACAAGAAGAAAATATTACTTTATCTGACTAAAGTTGACTGGGACCAAAGTTATCTAACGTAAAATTATTTATAATTTCGGTATTAATAGTTAACAAGAAAATGGATTAAAATCAACTAAAAATTAAAGCAGATTTGGTATCACAAATAAATAATATCAACTCAAAGATAGAGTAAATTTACACGTTTATAGAGATCATTCGCAATTTCAACTTAATTTGAGCGAAAAATTTAACATTATATCAACCCGATAAAATTCAATAAAAGATGACAATTAACAGCTCTGTTATATAAGTCAAATAAGAAAGTTGATGAGAATCCACATGATGCACTATATATTTTTTTTCTGTAAAAACAAAATAACAAAAAGCTTGTTGATTTCCATGTTTGAAGCTTCTCAGTACTCAGAACATGACATTTCTTATTCAGACTTTAGTTCAGATATGGCCCAGCTGACGATATGATTACATTTTAAACAGTAATGTAATCATAGCTAATCGAATTAAATACCTTCTTTATAGAATTACTTCTAAAATTAAATTATTCTATCATTTTAATATGTTTTCGGCAAATTTTTATTTTAAAAATGTCTGTAAAAAGTCTGTATATGTCTGTGCAATTGTCTTCCAATATACCCATATTGTCATGGAAATCCATTAGAAATTGCCTAACAAGCGAAATATTTTTCGGTTTATATTTTTATATAATATTAATTTAATAAAGTTTTAAAAAGTCTGTGCACCTCTGACACATGCTCAAATGTCTGTAAACACAGAAAAATCTGTGCATCTGGCATCCTTGCCTTCCTCACTCTTTACCAACGATGGGTAATATGGAGGGTTTGAATACAATTTTCATCTATTTTTTTAGACCGGGAAAAGGGTAAACAAATTTCATTTAAGTAATCATAACTCGAGACAGGGTTCCCAGATCTTCAATGTTTTGTACTCGTTGGAAAGGTCATTCAATTACCTAATGAGGTTGGATGAGGGATCCGGACATCGTATACATAAATTTAAGTGAGATCCGGATTCAAAAAGTTGATATATTGTTTATATATATTCCTTGAGTGGTCATAACATGAGACAGGGTTGCCACATCCTCAAGCTTTTGGACACACTTTGTTGTATCTCTGAAAATGTTTAAACAGCGTGATTGCATCAAATTTTGTTCGGGAAATTTGAGTATAACTATAGACAGATTTTTTTTTCTTTAACATAGAGGTTTGTTTCAATAACAAAAAGACGAGCCCATTTCCAAACTTGAATTTCATCGATAGTGTTTTACGTGATTTGAACACCATCCTTTTGCACAGCAAGCAGAACAATAGAAAGGATCTGTTCTTCGGGCGAAGCATCGAGAGCTTTCGAGGACCATCAGCGCACCAACAGCCCCAGGCCAGGCGAGAATGGAGAAACTAGTGGGGACCCTCGGAATCTAGAACGAAAGAGTTCCCCTCTCCACCGCCTAACTCTAAACCCCCCATTTCTAGACTGAGGTGGTGCTTGTGTGACAGTGCACGACACATGTATAATGTATGTCACGATTATTATGTGCCACATGGATGGACACTTTACTCTTTTCGGTTCTGTCACTCTTGTGGGCTTCGGGTTTCACTCACTTTTGTGCCTACGAAACCAGTCCAGACACGAAGGACACAGCGTGGAAGACTCTTCGTCAACCGCAAGGATCGTGCTGATATTGGTTCGTGGCTACGATGAGTAACATGTCCTGTAGCGTGGTTCACGTTTCTATGAAAAAGACAAAAGTTGTTATTTTGTCTTGCATCAACCGGAATTTCGTTCTTTTATGTCCCCAGAAGCACTCCTGAAAATTTGAGCCCTTTTGGTAATGTCTAGGAGCTCCAGTTTTAATTTGAAATTTATGGGATTTTGATTTATTTTCCATGGAAACTATCTTTTACATTGTATTAGATTTTTTATAAATCGATGAAATGACTTGATTCTTATAGTAGGAGATAGGTTTTGAACTGGGAACAACTTTGTAGAACAACCAAAAGCTAGGAAGTGACCCTTTAAAGATACAGATACTTTTAGATGGTGGCTTTTGAAGGCCAGCCACCATCTAAAAGTATCTGTATCTTTAAAGGGTCACTTAGCTTGTTGGTATGTTCTACAAAGTTGTTCCCAGTTCAAAACCTATCTCCTACTATAAGAATTAAGTCATTTCATCGATTTATAAAAAAATCCTAATACAATGTAAAAAAAGATAGTTTCCCATGGAAAATAAATCAAAATCCCATATAAATTTCAAATTAAAACTGGAGCTCCTAGACATTACCAAATGGGCTCAAATTTTCAGGAGTGCTTCTAGGGACATAAAAAAACGAAATTCCGGTTGATGCAAGCCAAAATAAAAACTTTTGTCTTTTTCATAGGAACGTGAACCACGCTAATGTCCTGTCTGAGACGTGAATTGGGCGGTTGTTGTCTGCTAGTTACCACATAAAGGATGACGCGCCAAGGGATAGATACAGATAATAATGACAATGTGACATCTTTGATAAACGTATAAGTATAGTTTGGCCAAACTAAGCTGCTTTATGGAAAACCTAGTTTTTTATAGGATCAATGCTTTACATGAACATATGACTTCTATTAGGCTAACAAATATATTCAAATGTAAGTAGTGATAACACAAATTTCTTGCCGGATCAATCAAATTGTTCCTTTGGGCGAGAGCCAATTTGCTACTGTCAGGCAAGTCTCGTTTGAATATTTATGGTAGCCACAAGGAAGGAAGCACGAATACATAAATTTTGCTTCCTACATCGTTTCCTAATCCATCAATCAGACCGTCCCAAATGGAAAACTCACGGTTCATTTCTAATGAAAATGTATGCGGTTTCCCTGGATTTTATTACCCAAACTATAAGTTCAATATAATTCTGCTTTCCTCACAGTCAGATCGTAAAGGCCAACCTTCCTCCCACCTCGAGTTTGATTTCCCATTTCGACATTTGAACCATTAAAAGCTTCCACATAAAAAAAAACGAGAATGTCCCCAGCTGGTCGGTCGGTAAGGGCAAAGGTGAACGCTATCGATTTTACACACTCCGGGATACTTCCGAGAATTCCGGGCACACAACAACAACAGGAAAAAACATTCCACAGCCCGGCAAATTGTTGATTGTTGCTAGACGACTCACGTGTCTCACTCGACCGTGCACTCTAGTTTGGTGACCTCGAAGCAAACTCGCCATCTGGTCTCATGACGATTTGTGACGATTCGAGATGGCTTTAGCTGAAATTCAAAGCGACAACATAGCACGAACGTGACGGCATACTTTGAACCACATGGCTTTGGCCGACGACAGTGATGGATCGCGGAGCGTTGTGAAATTCTTGTTTTGACTACCAGCGGGACGGTACCTCTGTTATCTTCTGTAGTTTCCGCTAACTGATCGTTGAATTTTATGCCTCAATTTGTTTGACTGAACTGCTGACTCAGTCACATACTAAGACGATGGATACGGCGACGACAGCGTCGCGACGTCAAGAATCGTTGCAAAGTGCATTCTCGTGCTATCGGTTGAATATTCTTTTTTTCCCTCCCACGCGTGAGAAAAAATGGTAATGCATTAGCGTGGTAATAGTGTGGAATGCATTAGGTTTGCTTGATCTGACAAACAAAGTCTGCAGATCCATATTTTAAAATAACACGTAAATGTTAACTCAAAGACATTTAAAAAGTTCTTTAATGTTTGAAATAAAAATCAAATCAATGAATGTTCAATCCAATAATCCTGATCAAATCACTTGAATCGTCAGCGCGCAACCAACCGTGAGCTACCACGATTCGCAAGCAGTTGAAGATTTGGTTGATTGGTTCACACAGCTATCCAAAACCTTTATGATTTGCTAGGCCTACTCAACCTAATGGAAGCATTAATTTCAAGCAATTGAATCAATAAAAAAGAGAGCAAAGCAGCAAAGAGCAGAAGTGATAATTTTCAGTAGTGATTGGTGTGTTAGTGAGACACTTGTGGAGGATTATGCGCGATCAGAACCGTTGCTTAGACCTTCAAAATCTTTTATTTTCAAATCTTCTTCAAAATAAATAAAATATCAAGTAACCAAATCCTTTATGTTTTTAAATGTTTGATTTTTGAAAACATTAATCTCTAAACCTAGATAAACAGAAGCAGTAAAGTCCGTCCGTATAAATATCACGAACTTTTTAAAGTGTCAAAAGTTATTTTTTCCACTGGACTCAAACATGAAGTACGTCATAAAGAACAACAACTTTAAAAGCAAATCCAGCTCCACGCAGCAAAAAACACATTACACAATAAATCATTCCAACAAGCAATTAAGGCTCCCGAAGCTACTAGGAAAGAATCGCTGTCAGAATCCTTCCCAGGACAGCATCGCAAGTCTCACGTCATGGCACGAAGAAAACAATTCTCCCATCCAATTATTCTTAATAACACAAACACTTTCACACACTTGCACTATCTGCGCCAATGACCTTACACAATCTGCGGTGTCGTAGGTTGGAGCCTGTTACATAGAAACATGTGTTACTTTCATTTACTTGCGGTCTTACGGACAAATTTAGAAATTAACATCCGAAAAAGGCATTTTGTCTTCACGCCATTACAAATTACAAGGATACTTTTTTTTAAATGCAATTTCTCTCATATCTCAAAGGAAAAGCAAAGCAATGTTACTCCCAAAATGAGCTTTTTTTGTTTCACTATCTCAACAAGAACAAAAGCAGAGCAACCCTCAAAAAAAGGCAAAAACAGCCAAGAAGTGGCGTGTGCTCCTCCAACTGGGGACAAAGAATCTGTTCTGCTTTTCGCGTGGAGCTTTGTCCTGAGACCCCCCCCCCCCCCCCTCCTCCCACTCATCACTCCAGCGGTGCCTTGCAACAAAGACACGCCACGGATGGTGTCCTATCTCGTTCAATCGTTCGACTGCGACCAGGGGACTCGAGGGACTCGCTACGTGGCAGTCACATATGCGGCATATTGAAAGCGGCGCTGGCTGCTGTTTCTTCTAATTCAAAAGGGCAGCAGCACTTTGTGTGTTGGGCCGTTGAGCGCGCTCACATTGGGGAAAGTGACGTCAATCGAAAGTGGTGGCTAAGCGAAAGTAATTCTGAAGGATGCTATTTAATTAAATGTATGTTTTCCGAACAAAAAATCAACAAAAATCATATTGACATTTGATTGCATGATTTGGTTTTTTTTTTTGAATTGTCAAAAGATATTTTTTGCATTATCAAAATTTTAGCGTGGCGTACTATATGGCCTTTAATAACAGTTCAGAAAACATTTCAAATTATTTGTTTTTGTTTACGGTTGCAAATCGCAAAACAATTTGAAAATTCAGTTTTATCTGAGCATGAAATGATGAAAAAAAAAACAATTTTGATGACTTTTTGAAATGAAAGCAAACAAAATTTAATTGCTATTTAAAAATGCATTATCAACAGATATGTCTTCATAAAAATCCAATAATACCATAAACAATCTTGAACAAAATCTGTTGAATCAGATATATCAGAGCAGACAGGTTGGTATTTGGGAAAAAATATGATATAAAAATCTATTTATTCTTGATTTTCATTTCTGAATACCTCCCAAATATTCAAAACCTCAGTTAAAAACAAAATTTCAAAATATTTAGCAATATCTTTCCTAAAAATGTTTCTTGTCTAATTTTACACATTTTGATGAATAGTTGACACATAAAACAAATAATTTGACACGTTCCTGAATTGTCATATAAAATTTTTAAATAAAAAATGAAGCAAAATAAAACAAACAAAAACTAAAAAAAACATATCTCAGAAATAACTCGATGAAACATTTCGCTCTTTAAACCAATGGAAAGCTGAGAAAATTTCCTATTTTTCCTAGAAACATTGTACTAGGAAACACGCCGTGAAAAAAGAGATGAGCAAAGATGGACACTATTTTTTAAACTCGAAGATATATTTTTGTTTTTGCTGTTCCTCAAATGATTGCACCCAATCCACAGTGGTCCGAAACCGAAATCTAGCGTGACAAAATTGATAGTGGCCACACGTTAAGATTTAGAGCTTTGGTGTCATCGGGACAAATGATCAGGGTCAATTGGGGCATCTTTTGGGATGGTGGACATTAGGGTGGTCAAAATTTTAGGGTGGTTCTGAATTTTTATTTTGGCGAATGACGAGATAGGGCTTTGGTGTCTACAGAAAAGTTATAGGGGTCACCATTTTGAGCAACTTTGCTCAAGAGTACAAAGCTTTATCTTCAAACGGGAAGTTTCTAGAGCAATTTTTGTAATTTAGGTTGAAGTGTTTATGAAAATTATGGTGTGGGTCTCGTGGCGCAGGGGTAGCGGCTTCGGCTGCCGATCCCGATGATGCTATGAGACGCGGGTTCGATTCCCGCCTTATCCACTGAGCTTCTATCGGATGGTGAAGTAAAACGTCGGTCCCGGTTTCTCCTGTCTCGTCAGAGGCGCTGGAGCAGAAATCCCACGTTAGAGGAAGGCCATGCCCCGGGGGGCGTAGTGCCAATAGTTTCGTTTCGAGCAAATTTCAAAAATAGCAAATGAATGACGCTTTACTCTTCATAAAATCGAAAGCTTGATGAGTTAATACTAAAACTGCCAGTTGGAATAAATTTTTACGATCATTTACGACGGAAATTATCGCGGAAAAACAGGACTGCGCGTCCCCAGAAGCACTGCACTTATGATGTCATTATTCAATTATAATAACCAATCACCCCATGCACACAAATAGCAACACAAAAGAAATGAAAATGAGCATGCAAAAACAAGACAGCGCGTCCCCGTGGGCAGCGCACTAATGATGCCATTATTTAATTATAATAACCACTCTCCCAAGCACACAAACAGCGACACAAAGGAAATGAAAATGAACATGCAAAAACAAGACAGCGCGTCCCCGTGGGCAGCGCACTAATCGAATAGCGAGTTTTCGTCATATTTGAATAAAACTAGGATTACGTTCAGTTCACCGTTTTAATTTATTTATAACAACAGAAAAGAATACTTGTCACCTTTGACACCAATGATTCGGAAACGTCTTCCAACGTCCAATATTCTTGCTGCTAATAGTAGACTGAATTTGTCATTTGAAAGAACAAGACTAATAGATTATGAATAAAGCTTTCTCTAAACAACTTGGTTTTAATACTGATTTGGCGAAGTCAATTTGTTCTGGGAGTAACTTCTTCAAGATAACCGTAAGTACGTAAAAAAAGAGATTAATAAAACTTTGCTCCATGTTCTTCGAGAACTTTTTAAGATTTTTTCAAGATATTTCTAGAACAGTATTTTGCTTACCCAAAAAGACTTGATAAAAGCTTTTATAAAAACGAGACGCCTTTTTCAAATGTTTTATAAAAATTGATTAAACTTAGGAGCATTTGGATTACTATTTGGGATGCTAATATTCATCAGGTTCACATGCCCTCAAAAAGTAAATTGTGATATCACATACCTTTATAATACTAAATCATTCTTATTATTATTTTATGTTTTCTTTGTTATAAAAATTTGTTCGTCTCGTTTTTTTACATATATTTTTTGAGAACTTGACATGATGATTCCTAAGTAGGCCATAGTAAATTCAATACCAGCCCGCGGGCCGCAGTTTGCTGACCACTGCCTTAGACCTTCCCCAAAACCGTCTAATTCCAAGCGTGGAGAATTTCCATCATCCTGTTAAAAAAGAGGAGCATCAACACCTTCCGTCTTCCAAATCCCATTCTTTTTTTTTTCCTAGTTGCACGTTGGAGATGGGAGCGGCCTGCAATGGATGGCTGCCATGGTGATGAAGATCTATTCTGAGGGAGTTGAGTTTAATCCTAATTATCAATTCCTTGGCAGCTTGGTCTTAGACAATCATCACACCACATGGTGAAATCCAGTCTGCAATCCGCTAAAATCACCGTCTTCAAGCAAAGCGATAACAATCTGAATGCTTTTAGGTTAATATGAAAATGTATCGACTTGATTTTGTATTCGCTGGAATAGATTTTTTTCACTTCTTCAAAGGTACGCGATGAATAATTCCGAGAATAAAATAAATGTTATTGGCAGCAGATTCAATCAGTGCCAGCACAGCAATCATGAATAAATGTAGCACATCAGCATAGATAAACATTTTGATTTAATGTGATTTTGGAAAAGAAGCAAACCACCGAAGAGGTTAATAGGAAAACTTCTCTTCCTCTGGGTGATTTCAAGTGGAGATTTGTCAGTCACACGTGGCTAGTTTTATTCTTTGTTGCGTTTTAACAGCAGCCAAGCTTTACGATATCCACCCACTTGACTGATACACATTGCCGAGTCCCGGCTGATACTGCAATATTGAAAAAAATAAAATAACAAACGTGCCCGTGAGCAGCACCGGCCGTTTTGTTATGATACACTTAAGGGCATTGTGGGTTAAGTGGGAATCGTAAATGATTATGTTTTGTTGTTTCTAAATCGAACAGAAAGGTTTTGGTACAAATGCAAAATGGCTTTTACTTTTGATCATTTTTAATAATTTATCTTTTTTTTAATTCATTCGAGTTTATAATTGTAAATTTTTAAGTCAAAAAAAAAATCAATACCAATAATTACAAGTTTTTTTAGGTTTCAAAATTATATCTAAACCCCCTTCTTCCCCATCAAAATCACACACACGCATTAATCTAAACGGTGGGAGGTTTGTGCTGTTTGATTTTCTTTATTTGCCGGGCACGTCCCATAACGATGCTGTGTGTGTTAGTTTGCAACAAAAACACGAGAGTTTCATTTTTCAGTTTGTTTATCGAACAGCACATGATTGGTTTACTTCTGCGAATGCAAAAGAACCCCAGAACAGACCAAGTCTCAAAGAAAATCTTGTTTTTAAAGTCATTTGTTTGAAATTTCTTTTGGAATAATTTTAACTAAATATATTGTAAACTAAAACGTTATTTTAAGAATAATATTTTCGTTCAAGTATGCAAATACTTACGCCGAATCCCCCAGTCCATCATAGTGTCACAGTGTTAGCCGGCACGAACCGCATGTGCCAGAAGGGGTGATTCTAGTCCGTAATGGCCTCCAGCATTCAACGCTCGGTCACTTTCCACCGGAAGTGATGCACTTGCAAATGGTTGCACTCAAACTATTCACATTTTTCAGCATTTATTTTGACCACACAAATAAACTTCCACTTTAAGCTTTTGAATCTTGAAGCAAAAGACCCCCCGAAAAGGATAAGACACTCACAGTTTACTCAGCTGAAGAGTATAAATCATGGTCGTTCAGGGACCAACGAGGGTAGACTTCTTCCGGTTTTTCTTCATCCACTCCACTAGGACCAGTGTTGCGGTCGTGGCCGGTTTGTCTGCACAATTTTAAGATACGTCACACTAGACAGAAACAGAATTCCCCGTCTGACAAAACAAGTCCCCTGTGAATTATGCGCTTATTATTACTATTACTCTGTGCTTCTGAACGTGTCTGTATGCGTCTCCAAAAACCACTATCCTTAATCACTATAACCGACCGACTCGCGTGCCACGTCCACCACGATCCGTTCCGTTTGCCGTGGCCACACAGACTAAACTGGGACTTGGAGTTGTCGTGGTCGTGACACGTTCTACACGACTCTCCGTAGTGTGGTGCAACTTTTGCCTCTCACACTCCCGAAAATATCAAACGGCGTAGTGCGGCGACGGCGGATATGAGGAAGGATGTTGCTCAACGTTGTTTGCATGCAAACACACACAGGCACATACCACTATAAATACAAATACAAACGAGTGAGGATTGTTTCGGTGCAAGTGGGTATTGTGAAATGAGAGGCAATGAGAAAAAATGGAAAAAATAGATTTGAGATTATAGAACAATAGATTTTTTTTCAGAAAATTTGTTTTCTTGAATATTTTAAAAAGACATTTGTCCATGAATAAGCTCATAAAAAACATAAAAAGTTTCTCAATTCATGCCCACCGCGAGTTTCGAACCGGCAACCTCTGGATTCCAGTGCACGGTCCGATTGATTTACAAGGGCGGGACAAAACTCATCAGTGTAACTGTGATAAAAAAATGATTCAAAATCGATTTTTTATAATAAAATAAAAAAACACTTAAAATTAACCAGTAAATCAAAATAAGAATCTTAACATCCAATCATATTCAATTTTTTATTTCCAGTATAGAAACAATAAAAAAATTAAAAAGACGTATTTTTTAAAACGTGTAATAAGATTGATGCAAAATATCCTGCATCGTTCATCAGCTGCTTTTACACTTCGTTGCTTTCAGCTGTTTCCTGCCACGAATCTCATTTTGGAAAATTGGCACATTTTTTATTCTCTGTCTCTCTATTCTCATCCCTCTCTCTCACACGCTGCTGGCTGCCCTTCCAGAGTTTATGATCACTCTCAAACTTACTCTCTTTTGTTCAAAAGTTCTTATCTGAGTGCACACAATTAACAATAGTCGTTCAATTTGACAAATGACACCGTTTGCTGTGCACACTCACACTCACACACATTTACATAAATACACAAACACAGCAGATTACATCGCAACCTCCCCAATCATCCTCCTCTTTATTTTTAATAGCATTGCCATCCTTTGAGGGCACCTACCAGCACCATCACCACCACCACGTCACTAATCACAAACACCCTCGCGACCTTATCGATTCGAAGAGCAAGTACACAACAGAAAAAAAAGCACAACGCGACACGACAATCCTTATCAGAGCGCGATCGATGCGATTAATCACGATGAGAGAGTGGAGAAAAAAGAAGTCGATCTTGAACAAACAAAAGGGCAACAAATTGCAAGATAACAAATTGATTGTTTGCTTTAAGATAAGAAGCGAAACGATAAAAACGATATCCCCGTTCGTTGGTGCTCTCTATTGTTCTCTGGCAAAGCAATACAGCTAAAAAGTGAAAACTACGAGGCTCGCGAACAAACTACAAAAACGCGCGCGGCGACTTTTCCATGCGTCCGTCCGGCGGCGATGGAAAATGGAGCCGTTCTAACCACGACGACCGTGGTCCAAGTTGGCCACCACACTTGAACTTCTTCCACCCACTTGAGAGCATGCAGGTTCAACACGCGCTCGAGAGCGAGAGAGCCATGTGTGAGCACGAGCGCAGGAAAATGAGAGCTTCACCACCTCTCCGTCACGCTGTCCTCTCCGGCCGACAAGGTTCATAAAAGAGGAAAAGCCGCGCCACTGCTAATAGAGCGATAAAATGTTGGAAAATCGGAAGCAAAACAAACAACCTGCTGCACGCCGCCGTCGTTTCTTTTGTACACAAGCAGGAGAGTGTTTGTGGAAGAGAGAGAGAGGATTGGGAAAATCTCTCAAGCAAAGCATAACAGGAAGAAGCTTTGAGCAAGCGAAACGAGAGCGCGTGCACGATCAGAAGATGGCAGCACGGAATCGATGGGCCGGGTGAAAGCTTTTCTTTCGAAAAGCGAACGAAAGCTTTTTGCCGGTGGAAGCGAGCGGTGGTTTACTTTTCAATGGAGGTGGCAGTACATTTGCAAATAATCTTGAAATGGGACAATAGAAATTCAGAAGTCTTTGGCAATCTCACACCTTACCACACTGATTCGTCAGCTAATTATGCCCTGTGGTAGTAGATTTTAGATAGATGTAAGTACTAACACTATTTTAAGATTAAGCTAAATTATTTTCCAGTGCATTTACTAACCCTAACACCAAACTGCTGGTTTCAACCTGGCTAGAACTTCCCTACATTTGAGAATTGCTTTTGTGTGCATTCGTTACACTTCATACTGTCTACCTCGTCCGAACTACAAATCCCTAACGTAAATTGAATCCAAGTCGCGCGAACATCGACTTCGCGCTCGTTCCGTTTGTTTTTGTTTCGACGCGCTGCTTCAACGGCGACGCTTCTATGGGCCGGCGCGGTTCACCTTAACCTGGCCATGGTCTTCGTTTTCTACATACACGAATAGTATTCCGGGTCTATAGGACCCAGAAATGTTTTCGGCTGCCGAAATTCGAAACCTGGTCACTCCGGAACCGGTTACTGGTGACCACTGAGGGACACTATTTGAATATAAAATGAACCCTATCATCCGACGTATCAAACTTCATGAAATTGAAAGTTATGACCATCTGAGGTCATGCCGATGTCCTCTGACCCAACCTGGTCACTTCGGAACCGGCTACTGGTGGCCACTGAGGAACACTATCGGAATATGCAATGAACCCTAACATCCGATGTATCAAGCTTCATGAAATTGAAAGTTATGACGATCTGAGGTCACGTCGGATGATAGGGTTGATTGCATATTCCGACAGTGTCCCCAAGTGGCCACCGGTAACTGGTTCCGGAGTGACCAGGTTGGGTCAGAGGACATCGGCATGATCTCAGATGGTCATAACTTTCAATTTCATGAAGTTTGATACGTCGGATGATAGGGTTCATTGCATATTCCGATAGTGTCTCTCAGTGGCCACCGGTAACCGGTTCCGGAGTCACCAGGGTGGGTCAGAAGACATCGGCATGACCTCAGATGATCATAACTTTTAATTTCATGAAGTTTGATATGTAACATGACGGGTTTCTAGCGTGACAATTATTGGATCCGTTTTAGTGGTACCCTGGAACCGGTTCCGGATTGGCCATTGTTGGCCAGAACCGATACCAAATAGTCAGGAGTAGTATGTAGTATCCTTCTGCAATGATTTGCAAAATAATCCGTTTCAAAAGACTGGTCCGTGTGACGGTTTTATGTCAATAACTGCAAAAATCAAGTTTTCCGGAAGTTCCGGGTTACCAGAACCGGTGGCCACTATGGACCAATTATTTTTTCTGGAGCTTAAAATTCAGGTTATTATCTGTCGAATGCAACCGGAAGCAACCTGCTATGTGCAATCGTTTCGGATATACAGTTCCTTAAAGTAGGGGCCTCAAGAAGGACTTTTTTCAGTTATAGCAGGTTCCCGGTGGCCACGGTGTCCAAAACCGGTTCTGCCGGTCGGATTCAAAAAGTAGACATCCTAGCCTTTCATTAGAGGTCAAGACATCCAAAATCGGTTACAATCTCGAATTTTGGCAGCCGAAAACATTTCTGGGTCCTATATCCCCGGAATACCATTGGTGTCAGTTTTTTTTGCGGGCACTTCCGGTGGCCACCGGAAGTTCATTTTTGGCCAGAATGTGTGTCTTAGTTACACAAAGTCACAAAATTTCAGATCTCTAGGTGTTTTTGGTCAAAAGTTACCATCACTTTTAGGAGACCATGCCCGGGTTAACAATCCCCTAGGTGTACTGAGCCCGAATCCCAAATATGAACATACAGCAGTTCCATATGAAAGTTAACACTTGTAGCACCAACGGGGTCAAAACTTACGCGAAGCACCAAGAGAGTAAAAAAAGTTGGAAATAAACTTCATCCGGCTGTATCTCGGCGAAAACTCAACCGATTTGGATGATTCTTGTTATATTCCATCCGGAAGAATGTCAAGAATCGCCTCCAACAAGGTAGATCCAAAACAGATGCGTCTACCTTAAGTTGTAATAGAAAAGGCATTTCCAATTTTCGCCGGATTTCACAAAAACCACTTTTTTCAAAATAGTATAACTTCGCTCCATTTTAACCGATTTTAGGTGTCTTGGACGCAAATGAAGTGTGATCAGTTTGGCTTTCAAGGAAAAATAGTTTGAGGACCAAAAAATATAGCCAAACATTTGAAAAAGTCATATGAAAATTTAAAATGCCGTTTTGACGGTGTCTGGACCAAAGAGCCTAGGTCTGAAAATATTTTCAACGGATTGCATGGACAATTTTACCTAATATATTCAAAAAATAAGCGATGTTCATTAACAGGATTCGGAAATATGAAAATAAAATCCATGTTTTTCGACGCGCCGCGTGCAAAAACGATAAAATAATAAAAACGGCAAAAAATCAACTTTGTTCACTAAAACTGCGATAACTCGAAAATTTCAGCGATTACCTAGAGATGTTTGGGTACAAAAAATTGCGTATTTAAATTACGGAAATGTTGATACCCAAACATGTACAGGTCATCGCTGAAATTTTGGAGTTATTGCAGATTTAGCGACAAAAGTTTTTTTTTGTCGTTTTTGTAATTTTCTCGTTCTGGCGCACGGCGCCCCGATAACCCCAGATTTTATTTTGAAAAAATCGTAACTCCTATTCCTGTTAATGAACCTCGCCCCTTTTTTTTAAATGCTACGAAAATTTTTCCGAGGAATGCGTTAAAATAGTTCCAGATACAGGCTCTTGGGTCCAGACTTCGTCAAAACGGTATTTTAAATTTTCATATGAATTTTTCAAATGTTTGGCTAGATTTTTTGGTCCTCAAACTATTTTTTCTTGATCACCTTTTATTTGCGTCCTTGACACCTAAAATCGGTTAAAATGGAGCGAAGTTATGATTTTTTTTTTTGTGAAAATCGACTAAAATGACAATTTTTTGGACCACCCTAACATGGCGTAGGTCACAATAATGGCCAAACAAAAAATACGGGTCTAATTATTTTGGCCTAGGAACCCCCAGAAAAAAGTTGGAGCCAAATTTTTTTCTTTAACTTTCATATGGACTGGACCTGGCGCTTTGACTTTGAATTTTAAATGGGATTTAACCCGTAAAATCGGTGCGTTTTGGTTTTTGCCACTTTTGAGCCTCTTAAAGATTTTTGCATTTTTCAAAAACCTCATGAGCTCAAAGTCCGTGTGCCATGGAACAACTTTGCCAAAGAGTGCAAAAAGATTCGTCCGCTATTTAAAATGTTACAAAATTTATAACACCACCTCAATATTTTCTGCCGTAACAGCAAGTGCTGCCAAAAAAAGGTTGAAGCATGATCTACAATCAAACTTTCGCAAAACATAGCGAAAACAATCAACAAATCCAGATCCAGATGTCAGTCGAGTATCGACTAGACAGCTAAAATCGGTTGAAATGGCCACGAGTTTAGTTTTTTTTTAAATTGCTTTCTGCTAAAATTGACGAAAATCGCAATTTTTTTGACCACTCTAACACGGCGTATGTCACCCTAATGGCCAAACAAAAACAGACGAGTCTTATTATTGTGGCTAGGAAACCCCCAAAGTGTAAGTTTAAGCCCGATCCGAGCACTTTTGTTTTCGGCCGTGCTGTTTTCGTGGGGAATAGCTGAGGTAATTGTAATAATGGAATACTACCTCAATTTATGTTGATACAATGGAATTACAGAAAGGGTGTGATATCCTGCCCCAAAAACCTGTTTTAAACTGTACAATTATGTGTAAGCTATGATTGAATAAATAGGATTTTTAAAATCAAACATTTAAACGACGATTTTAAAAGCATCAGCGAATTTTTGTGTTCACCTAAACCATATTTAATTAGTTATACCTACGGATTTCAGTTTATTCTTATTACATCAATCTCTCTTGTGTTTTACTGGAAAAGAGTCTAGTCAACACATTTTTAAGAGGTTTAATAAGAAATATTTTCAAAAACAAAAGACGTATCCATGTCCAATAATAATAGCGAAGAAATTTGCACTGTTCGCTAACCCAGTATTTCCAAAGATACCACTTATTTTCTCTAAATCAAATCATCAGGCGTGACTATCATCAATACAGGCAATTTCAGCTTATCACGTTTTTAATTACAATCGACCTTGACCTCTGTTCTGTTTGTCAGCCGAAATTGAAATCGAAAACTTTTTTTCCTTCGGATGCGTAAAGGCATCCCAACAATCGACTAACGCACGTAATTCAATCCAAATTTTCAAAATTGAATTTGGTGAGGTGGCATCAATTTCAATGGAACCGAAAAAATCGAGGGAAAATGTTTCGATTCGATGGCTCGTTGCACAAGGTCTGTGCTGTGACCGTTGGTTGATAGCAGGCAAAAGTTTAATTCGATTATTCGTTTAGCCGATTTTGTTCGGTGCGTCATTGATGAATGCAGACAGTAAAAATGCTTAAAAGTTTGTTTTTTCTTGACGTAAATTTATGCTTTTGAAGCCAATTGAAATTTTGTTTTCGTTTGCTCGATAAGCATGTTGTTTGTACTCACTTCTTTTGAAAGTCGATGCCAAAGTCGCGGAAAATCATTACCGAACTTTGCTAGGTAACTGATCTCGTCGGACAAAGAGAGCAGCTCCAAATATATTGGACAACAAATGTCCCCCCAAGTGGTCTGAAACGCGCCAGTACGCGCCACCTACCGACGCGTCGTCAAAGCAGAAATTGGCTATCATGATAAGCAAAACATTTCCAAGAACTTACCTCTCGACGTAGGATGGTTCATCAATATCGACAGCGGGCACTCGTCGTCGTCCAGGATGTACTCGGAACCATCGCTGTTCACCTGTAAATTACGCAGAAATTCAATGATCCGAGGCGGTGAGGCGTTAATTTTGACTGCTGGAGATATCTTGAAGCGGATTTTCCCTAAATTAATTTCTAATCGCCTTACCATAGATTGGTGTTCAAGAATAGATTTCAAAATAGGCCGACGAAGGCAGGTGAAATTGAGTAATTCGTATGAACAACACAACGCACCCCGGGAAATCCCCTCGACCCAATAATCCAATTAGTAAATTACTAACCTGAACCAAACAGTAGTGCAGCGGGTCGACCTTGTCCATGCCGTACTTGGCGAGCATCTCGCGTACGACGGCCTGGGCGCAGTCCCGGATCGACAGCAGCAGCGTTTTGTACGGCACGTCCCGGCACAGACTCTCGCCGTAGATCTTGAGCGTTCCACCGGTGTCCGGGCCGCCGTCCCGCGACCGGAACTGCTGCAGCTTTTTCTCGAGCTTTTGCTGGCGCCGTCGTCGCATCACGGCTTCCGGGTTGGAAATGGACCGCGTGAACGACGTTTCCGGCAGTTCTGCGTGGGAGAGTTGAAATGAGTTTTTAAAAGTGGAAAATGTAAACTGCCCACGGCATGTTCGTATTTATAGCTCAACAGGGGTTTTTTTATGCTTTCAAACTGATTTGCAGCGAGAGTGCCCTTTTAATTGCATTTTTATATTGGTTGCAACATGTTTTCATTTGTTTCACATGAATGGCAAAACTAATATGATTCAACACAATGCTCCCAGCTGCACTTTGTTCATCCCACTTCATTACAACTAATGATCTTTCATAAGCATGATTGATGAATGTGATGCAGAACCTACATTGTAGGTGCACCAAGGGCAACCAG
Source organism: Culex quinquefasciatus (assembly GCF_015732765.1). Taxonomy (NCBI): domain Eukaryota; kingdom Metazoa; phylum Arthropoda; class Insecta; order Diptera; family Culicidae; genus Culex; species Culex quinquefasciatus. Next base: position 47,855,243 of record NC_051861.1, read on the forward strand.
AGATGTTCTCAGGGAGCACCTGAAGAAACAGATTTTAATTTTCAAGAAATGAAACAAATATTTAAAAGAAACGAAAATATTATTGTTATCGTTTCCTCAACGATTATTTATGCACAAGCAAAAAGATTTTCTTGCACGTGCCTACTCCCGCTAAACCGCGCTGGCTGGCAGATCCCAACCGCAAAACTCACCTGTGTAAAGCTTCTCGGCCACATGGTTCTCGTTTCCGCCACCGGAGCCCAGCTTCGACAGCTTCTCCTTTTTCTTCTGCTCTTTTTTCTCCCGCTTGGACAGCTTCCGCTTGAAGCTCGGCTGATCCGTGATGCTGTCGAGAGTCTGTCGGGGGGGTAGTGGAGGAAAAAAGAAGGAAAATGCTCTTTGTGTATTGTGGCTGGTTGATGATTGCTGGAAAATTGATGCACAAACACGGAAATGTAGGAAATTAGAAAAAACTGAATGTCATACGCTTTTTCCGTGCTTTGCATCTTTCCAACAGGATGTTTTCCGTGTTCACGTGCAGAACCGCACACTCCACCTACGTTGGTTTTCTGGGCACAGTTTTTGAGCAAAAAGCGTCCCTCGCGGTCGTCGTTGTGCCAGTTGAGCTGCACCAGCAGCGGTTTTTCATCCGGGTTGAGCTTCCGTTCCTCGCCGTTCGCGTGCACCACGTACAGCGCGTAGTTCGGCAGGGAAAGCATCCGCATGTCCGGGCGGAATTTTTCTATTAGCGTTTCTGTGGAAAAGCGCAATGAAATATTAATATCCTGTTGCAGCCGTTGCAGCGGGGTAATTCTTGGACAACAAGAGAGATCAGCATGGCATTCCTTTATTGATCTAATCAATTGTGTGCTTTTATTTTGAGTTTTTTTCCGGATGCTAGGTCTGAAATATAGTATTGTCAATCTGAAACATAAAAGCATTATTTTTTGCAATTCCGCTGTGAAACTGTCAACTTTTCTTGTCCTTCTGGAGAAACGAAAAAGCGTACCTTTCCCTACCAAAAATAACAGAATGGAAAATTAATATCAAGTGCTGAAAAGTTCTACCTTTCAGCATTGAATTGGATGCTGGAAAGTTGAACTTTTCTACACTAGTATCGAAAAATAACATTTTTCATTATTTTTTTTTTTGAACTGTGAACACATGATTATTTGACACAAAATTCCATCCAAAAAAGCGTTTGACGGAATTGCCATCAAATCGAGCGTCCAATTTGGCACCAAATTTCTATCTCTTTACGGTTACGAGCTACACGTCACTGAAAATGCGACTTAGCAAAAAAAGGTGAACGTACCGCCCCACCATCACATTTACAGGACACAATTCGAAAAGGGTCGGGGCAACTGCTGTGTTAGTTGGCGAAAAATTCTGAACGCAGGCAAATGCATTTCAAATTGTTTTCAGTTGATTAGACTTGTACCACTGGTATCAATACTAAATTTTGGTATTCCAAATCAAAAAAATCAAACCATCCATATTAACGACCCCCGGGTCTTTTGTGGTCTCTATTGCAAGTTTCTGCTCGAACCTAGGAGTCCGAAGGCTTGAATGGGGAGAGCACCCAAACCACTTTTTACTCCAAGGAACATTCCACCCCAGTGTTTGAACTGACGACCTTTGGATTGCGAGTCCAACCGCCGCCAGCGATTCCACCGGAGTAGGCTTGGTTTGGTGTGTTGTTTGTACTTATGGCATGGAGACAACTCCTACACCTGGAATGACTTAACGGCCTAACAACCAAGGCCGGGACCGACATTTTACTTCCTCATCCGATGGATGGTTGCAGCAGATGGGAATCGAACCCAGAATCATCCGCTTACAAAGCGGACAGCGTAACCATTCGGCCACGCACTGCCACATTCCTGGACCCTTTAACATTTGTCTTAAGGATTATGCAAGAACAAAATTTGATTCACACCAATAGAGAATTTGCAGCAAAGCTAAAAGACACATGTCGCCACCTATGAACAAATAGCGTAAACCTATGATTTTTTGAAAAAAATGTGTTTTTTCCTTCATAAACAACATTTTTATAAAACTTATGCCGGATTCAGATGAGAAAAATTATTTCCAGCAATTTGGTGTACAACTTTCCAATATTTGTTTGATTTTTCTATGAGAAAACTGTAAATTTAGAAAAAGATAGTTATTTGGACTATTTTGCAAGAAAGTCTGTCAGAAATCAATAAAAATTGTTGAACATGAGCAGTTCTCTACGAAATCGGTCTTTTTTCTTAAATTTTAGTTTTTGTATTTTTTAATCCTACTGAAACTTTTTTGGTGCCTTCGGTATGCCTAAAGAAGCCATTTTGCATCATTAGTTTGTCCATAAAATTTTCCATACAAATTTGGCAGCTGTCCATACAAAAATGATGTATGAAAATTCAAAAATCTGTATCTTTTGAAGGAATTTTTTGATCGATTTGATGTCTTCGGCAAAGTTGTAGGTATGGATACAGACTACACTGAAAAAAAATGATACACCGTAAAAAAAAATTGGTGATTTTTTATTTAACTTTTTATCACTAAAACTTGATTTGCAAAAAAACACTATTTTTATTTTTTTTATTTTTTGATATGTTTTAGAGGACATAAAATGCCAACTTTTCAGAAATTTCCAGGTTGTGCAAAAAATCTTTGACCGAGTTATAAATTTTTTGATCAATGCTAATTTTTTCAAAAAATCGAAAAAAAATTCAACTTAATTTTTCGATGTAAAATCAAATTTGCAATCAAAAAGTACTTTAGTGAAATTTTGATAAAGTACACCGTTTTCAAGATAAATCCATTTTTAGGTAACTTTTTTGAAAATTGTCGCAGTTTTTCATTTTTTTAAAATAGTGCACATGTTTGCACACTTTTGGAAAAAATAATATTTTTGAAAAGCTGGGAAAATTTTCTATATTTTGTTTTTTTCGGACTTTGTTGATACGACCTTTAGTTGCTGAGATATTGCAATGCAAAGGTTTAAAAACAGGAAAATTGATGTTTTCTGAGTCTCACCCAAACAACCCACCATTTTTTATTGTCGATATCTCAGCAAGTAATGGTCCGATTTTCAATGTTAATATATGAAACATTTGTGAAATTTTCCGATCTTTTCGAAAACAATAATTTCAAAATTTTCAAATCAAGACTAACATTTAAAAAGGGCCAAACATTCAATATTACGCCCTTTAAAATGTTAGTCTTGGTTTAAAAATTTTGAAAAAAAATGTTTTCGAAAAGATCGGAAATTTCATAAATGTTTCATATATTAACATTGAAAATCGGATCATTACTTGCTGAGATATCGACAATAAAAAATGGTGGGTTGTTTGGGTGAGACTAAGAAAACATCAATTTTCCTGTTTTTAAACTTTTGCATTGCAATATCTCAGCAACTAAAGGTCGTATCAACAAAGTCCGAAAAAGCAAAATTTGGAGAATTTTCTCAGCTTTTCAAAAATATTTTTTCCAAAAGTGTGCAAACATGTACACTATTTAAAAAGAATGAAAAACTGCGACTATTTTCAAAAAAGTTACCTAAAAATGGCTATAACTTGAAAACGGTGCACTTTATCAAAATTTCACTAAAGTACTTTTTGATTGCAAATTTGATTTTACATTGAAAAATGAAGTTAAAATTTTTTTGCGACCAATATTTCGATTTTTTGAAAAAATCAGTCTGTTTCCATACCTACAACTTTGCCGAAGACACCAAATCGACCAAAAATTCCTTCAAAAGATACAGATTTTTGAATTTTCATACATCATTTTTGTATGGACAGCCTCCAAATTTGTATGGAAAATTTTATGGACAAACTAATGATGCAAAATGGCTTCTTTAGGCATACCGAAGGCACCAAAAAAGTTTCAGTCGGATTAAAAAATACAAAAAAAACGAATGACCGAAATCCTAGAGAACTGCTCACATACGTTAACACAGCTGTTATCAACTATAAAACTGTTTATTTCATTGATATATACGGGGAAACTCATTTTTTCGTGTTCCAAAACATGTTTTTTAAAGAAAAAGGTCACATTTTTTTGCGCGCTCAAAAAATTATGTTCATTATTTTAAAGCAAACAATTTTTCTCGTCTTTTGCAACCAGTTTCATTAAGATTGATGCAGGGAATCATGAGAAATAAGCGATTTTGTTCTTCTATCCAGCAGAAAGGAATACGATTTTTGGCAAGTAACCTCATTTTGGCGCCACCTACATTTGAAACACAGGCGCGCTGCAAAACCTCAATTTAAGGTATTGTTTTGATATTGTAGAATTTATCAATGGACAGCTGATTGCCTCTCACCCAGTCGGTCTGGATTCGATCCCAGACGGTCCCGGTGGCATTTTTCGAGACGGGATTTGTCTGATCACGCCTTCCGTCGGACGGGGAAGTAAATGTTGGCCCCGGTCTAACCTAAAGGTTTGGGTCGATAGCTCAGTCCAGGTGTAGGAGTCGTCTCCCTGGGTCCTGCCTCGGTGGAGTCGCTTGTAGGCAGATTATTAATTTTGCGCTAAAATGACTCGAAACCTTAAAATGTTAAATCTGATTTTTCAAAAATTGTTTATGTACCCACTAAGAATATTTTAAAATCTTTGAAATTTCTCTAAAGCGGGAAAAACTTTGAAAAACGAGTCATTCGACAGATTATTGAATTTTGGTGAATTTTAATTCAGTTTCATTTTAATAATATTTATTTTGCAATCTTATTATTTTTCAGAAGCTTCAAGAACTTCAAGCACAAGCCGTTCATCAATGACACAAGTATTCAATGTGGTGAAGAATATCACTAAGAACAACATGAAATCATCCGGTGAGGAGATTTGGTTGTTGCATATGAAACATATACGTTTTTTTTCACTAACTGCAACTGCTGCACTAAAAATGGCATGAAAATATCGACCAAAATGTGCCCTTAGTTGCCCAGTAATAGATGGTAAAATACCATTAAATCATACCAAAATCATGTACATATGTGGAAGACCACAGAAATACCAAAATCTGATTTCCCAAGGGCGCGGGAAAACCTAAAAATAAAACCATGTCAATACCAAGCTTTGGTATTCAAGCAATGTTAAAAAATGTAGAAGACCTCAACTTGGTATTGAAATGGTTTTATTTTGTGGTATTATTTTACCCTTGGAATGAGATGGTTTAGTATTGTAGTGCCCTTCCACATACAAGACTTTGGTATGATTTCGTGGTATTTTACCATCTATTACTGGGCACACTTTGGTCCCTGTTATTTGCCCAAGTAATACCAACATTTGGTATTCCCGTGTTATTTACCCCTACTCGGGAACGAGTTTCTGGGGAATATGGTGGAACCGTTCTGCTTGCAATACTTTACCCTATGACCTTCATAGAATCACGAATTTGATTTGAATCTTCAGATATATAAAGAAAGCAAAGTACTCACCTATCACATCCGACACGGTGGCGTCAGACGCCACCCGGATGCATTTGGTTGCTACCTTTTGCCCTTCATCTTGAAAGTAGAACCGCATAACCCCATGGAACTCCAAGTTCTAGGAAAAAAATAGGGATAAGGAAAAAAAGTTGTTTTAATGACATTATTGCACGTCGTTCGCCGGAACCGCTTGCAAGCTTCAAAGCAAATTCTTTGTTTACAAAGCTGGTGCGACAAAGCTAATATTCCGGTCACATGTAATAATGAAAGCAAAACATTTAACGCGGCCGGGCTTACCTCGTTGGGCTCCGACAGTGCAAAGATATCCAGCCGAACCGTGTTCCATTGCTGGATAACGGAACGAAGCGTTTCGCGGTCGAGCATTCGCTTCTCGTTCCCTGCTGACATTGTCATCTAGAGCAGAAGCAGGGTGGCGGGGCCGGGACGCGTGACGGCGTGGGGCATTTGGGGCCGTCGTCTTACGTTAATTCGCTGTAAAGTTCAACTAATTGGTGCGCGTGAACAAAGCGCACACACACACACACCGAGTTACACACTTGGTTACCAACGGACCGACCCGGAATCTCTCTCTCACGCTATTCGGCGCCTAAGGAGGGAAGAGAAGGGGGAGAAAATAAGAAAAAGAGATTAGAGCGAAATTATGAACAACGAAGGAACGATAATTGGTTTTATTAAGATCAATTAGGAATTAGTTTTTTTGTTTTATGCCGAAGGAATTGTTGCGATGGGAGGGGGACTTAAAGCGATTGGTCAGAGGATAAGTCTGGAAGTGCTCCACATTTGAAGTTAATGATCCACACAAGCAGGTGGAAAAACATCTTTGTTTATCTTTGGTATGATTCGGAGACTAGAAGAACAATCGCACAATTTGTGGCCATCATTGGATTGAACGAAGATATCCGAATGATAAATATAAGTTACTTTAAATATTTAATGAAACTAAAACTTGAAATATAAAGGACTGTTTCACAAAATAAATTGGATACATTAAAGTCACTGCTAATGCGACCCTTGACGTCCCGCGATACAATTTAAAATTAGAATATGACAAATGCTGACCAGCTGAATTTTAGTGCATTTTTGCTAAATTGCTTTCGCAAGCTGGACTTGACCCTTCCTTAGTCACATCACAGGCTACTACTAGGGGAAATTCTAGTATGTTTGGCAAGTTAAGGCACTCCGTCCTAATTCCACTCCTCTTGCTGATTTTCATTATTTAAACAACTTATTTTGCAAAACTTTTGATAGAAACTTGCTTGCTCACTTCCCATTAAGCTGATTATCACTCGATTTCAGTTGAAAACGATTTTTATGAGCTGTCGTCAGCTGATATGGTAACATTAGAGGCACGGTGGAGTTAGATGCTGTTCCCCTTCTTTTAATTGCTTTTGCTGCAGACTGTCGACTTGAAAAATTTAACCAAGGAAAAAACCGGCTTATGCTAAGGAGCGGCTGTGGCTGAATGGTTACGGTGTTCGCTTTGTAAGCGAATGGTTCTGGGTTCGATTCCCATCTGCTCCTATCGAGAAAGTTAAGGACATAGAAAAACTTGAAAATGCTGAATATGAACGAAAAATCAAAGTCGCTTGTGGCGGGGTTCGAACCCCCGTCCTTTGGATTGGTAAGCAAAAATGCTAACCACTAGGCCATGGCGACTTGGTGAGCCTAAACTGGAATTAGGAATACTGTTACAACCAACCCGCAACGCCTTTCGAGGTGTATCCTAGGGTTTTACCTCTCCTACTAACATTGAGTCCAAAACCTCCCTACAAACATCTATACCACTAAGGTGACGTAGGGGTCCTTGCGCACTTTAGATAGGTGTTTACTAACGATCCTCCCCTTCCCTGAGGATAGCTTGGACCCGGCCTGGACCCCCTTATACCCTGGGCTGTATTACACACTCATCAAAAGATGAAGACATGGTATCTCCCGTGTTGGATTATTATTATTATGAGGGTCTAACACAACCAGACCAAACAGTGGGATAAGCGTTGTGGAGCCTTCCGGTGGTGGGGCGTCCTCCAAATGCTAATGCTAATGCTAATGCTAACCGGCTTATGCTGGTGATTAATAAGGGGAGGGATATGAAAATGAAATGCAATTTTGCTACAAAATGTACATCGACACCGAGTTTTTGAAAAAAAAGGTCGTGTCGCACAACTCCTAATGGACAACGGACAAAAAGAATAAAAATGTCAAAAGACTAAAAGTTGAAAGGTAAAAGGTCGAATGAAAAATAATTCGAAAGCAAACAACGAAGATTAATCAAAATAAACAATTCCTTATAAAAGAACTCCTTAAATCTTCTCATATTACAGCTGAGTAACTGCAAACATTTCGCTATAATCAAACTTTCGGTGGCTATATCTTGAAAACGAAGCCCTTTATCAAGTATCTATAGAGTACTTTTCGATTGCAAATTGCATTTTGCATTAACAAATAACGTCAAATTTGTTTTTGCATGAAACCTTGATTTTTTTTCCAAAAATCACTTTTTTCAAAAAATCATAACTCGGCGGCAGATTTTTGACCATGTTTTTCTATGGCTCAAAAGTTGCGGATTTTCGTCCCTTAAAACATATTAAAAAATCCCGAAAATGAAAAAATACGTATTTCGGGAAATTGAGTTTTAGTGAAAAAAAGTTGATTAAAAAATCTGCAATTTTTTTCGTGTGCCTATTTTTTTCACAAAAGTCCTCAACAATACCTACATTGATCAGAAAATTGACTCAAAAGTTACAGCTATTTAATCTAATCTAATCTAATCGAACACAAGCGCAGCCAGTCAAAAAAAAAAAATAAAAAAAAATAAAAAAAAATAAAAAAAAATAAAAAAAAAATAAAAAAAAATAAAAAAAAGAAAGCATCCTGGAAGAACTTGTGGTAAGATTACGATTACGATTAGATTAATGATTACAGTACATCCGAGTTACCCCGAAAATGTATAGCAAAATTAAAGCGGCCAGGCCTACTGCGTTGCATTAACCGCAGAGACAGATTCTGTGAACGGATCACATTTCACAGAATCATCAGGGGAGGAAGGATGCGTGGACATACCGTACCAAACGCTCCGAATCAGTTGTGGTGTGGTGTGTAAGTGTAAATTTGGCAGATAATAATATTTAGTGGCGTGGGGAGGGAAGGGGGAGGAAATGAGGATAGGAGAAAGGGAAGGTTGGAAAGGGATAATATGGATATATCATTTGATCAATAGAATATTACATAAAATAAAGTAATAAAATCATATATCAAATAATGATAGATATATGGATAGATCTCACCAAACCAAGATTTAACAGCTCCAGCAGGGTTTGAACTTATCATCAAATGCCACTTGAATTGTAATTCTTCTAAGACTTCTAGACTTGAACAGGACTACAGTAAAGTAGCGGGCAGCCACAATCAAGGTTTCGGTTCTTCCAGCAGCGATCCTGGTACCGCTCGACCGGCAGCAAAGGCATACGACGCCGCAAGTTGGTACAGATCACCACACGATGAATTTCGTTTGTGTAGTCGTCACCCCCATGAAGAAATTGAAATCGGGGTTTTGATATTCCACTGACACTACCTCAACCGCTACCTCAATTAAAATTGTACAGGAACTCCGGTTTAAACAATTAAATCGAACGTTTTAAAAATTCAAAAATAAGACAGCGGAAAAAAATACGTCCGTTCACGCTCCCAGATTACTTCGATCTCTCACTCAAAAGTTACAGCTATTTGAATATTTACGTACCATTTTTGTATGGACAGCTGCCAAAATTGTATGGAGACTTGTATGGGTGAACCAATGACACAAAATAGCTAATTTGGTCGTAGAGAAGGCCCCCAAAAAGTTTGAGCCAAAAAAATACAAATAAAATCCATTTCCGGTTTTGGTAGAGAATTGCTCAGCTGTACTAGCAATTTTCCTCAACGTTTTCATCTAAAAGATCGTCTTTAAAAAAGTGCTCATTTCTGGGTGAAAGAAAAACAAAAACTTCAAAAATACAAAAAATCGCTTGAAAATATTTTAGTGAAAGCCAAAAAATAACAAAATTCATGTGCAAATAATTCAAACGAGCCAAATGAATTCTTTTAAAACGCACTCACTGCAAAAAATGGTAGAAAAATTGATGATTGTATTCCAATTAAATTGTTCACCAATTCGGTTTTTCGAATTTACTCGTTGGAATGGAGTATTACTTGAGTGAGCAGATACGCGATTAATATGAAAAACTAAAGCAGACTTGGCCGAATGGTTAAGCTGTCCGCTTAGTAAGCGGAAGATCATGGGCTCGATTGCCATCTGCTCCAACCTTCCATCGGATGGGGAAGTAAAACGTCGGTCCCGACCTTGATTGTTGTTAGGCCGTTATGTCATTCCAAGTGTAGGAGTCGTCTTCACGCTATAAGCACACACAACACACCAAACCAAGCCTGCTCCGGTGGAATCGCTGGCGGCGGTTGGACTCGCAATCCAAAGGTCGTCATTTCGAACCCTGGAGTGGAATTCCAGGAGCCTTAAGGCTCCTTGGAGTAAAAATAGGTTTGGGTGCTCTCCCCATTCAAGCCTTTGGACTCCTAGGTTCGAGCAGAAGCTTGCAATAGAGACCACAAAAGACCCGGGGTTGGAGAAAGTGGTTCAACTTGTTTCAAAAATGTTCATAACTTTCACAAAATTTGCGAAAAAAGGTCAATTTCGAAACAAATCAGTTTCTCAAATGTTTTCAACTTGCTGACAGTGACTACAATTGTTTGAATGTTTATTTGGAAAAGTGCAATTAGGCCGCATTTTTCAAAAGCGTTAAATTTCCCGTCCCGAAAATTCCAGGGATTTTCCGAAAAAAATAATTCCGTGTCCCGTGAAATTTGGAAATTTTGTAAATTCTCAAAATTCAACCATTTTTCTAACTTTCTGGCATTTAAGTTATGAAAATCTGCAAAAAAAGAATAATAAAAGAACTTGATTTGATTTTATTTATAACTACAGTAGTTGTTCGGTAACTGGGCGTTGTTCAACTGGGCTGCTTCTTAACGGACGCTCGATAACTGGGCGTCGCGGTCGTCACGTAGAATTTTCGCTGCCGTTTCCGTCTTTGTTTTTGGTTTGTCCATACAAGTCTCCAAATTTGTGGGTTTGTGCAAAAGGACTTAAATCGAATTATTCGGATTTCACTTCTGATACTTGCATATGCAACTGCTAATTGCCTTCCTTTATTCGTTTTTGCTTTCTGATTTAAAAGATATAAAAACCGAGAAAACCTTAAAAAAGAAATGTCGAGCATACACAAAAATTATGAATTTATATTCATGTTTGCACATATGATAAAAGAACTTGATTTTTCTCCTGCAATCGATTTCGGAGAAATACGTTTGAAATGACAAAAAATGTTTTGTTTGTCAACTCCATGCATCAGACTGGAAAAGATTATTGACTTTTTATGCTCTGACGTTCTGACTTTCACGTTTCTATGGCACAAGAAAAGTGCAAAATAGTTTGAGCAATTTATCCGAAACATTGCATCATGTAGTGAGTTCATATGTCACGCACAATATAAATTCAGTTGCAATTTAAATGTTTTACTGCACCCATACGAGTTTATTCGACTGAACTGATGCACTTCATGGAAACATTTGCCCACCGCCACTCTGCAAACAGGAAACATATCCTGGTTTGTAATATTGGACAAAGTTTTGCCGACAGACCGACTCACACATGACCCAGCATCGCGAGAGCTCGCGTTTGTTTGCTGGCATCAAATAAACATATGCTTATAAACAACAAACAACAAAAACAGTGTGCTTGAGTGAGGTAAAATGGTGAGCACATCCACAACAACACAAACTGCACAAAAACTTTTTGGTTTTTTGTCTGAAATTTTATGTAGTGTTTTTGTTAAATTTACTTAAAACAAACGGTTCAACGAAGCTTTTTTGAAACTAAGTCTTAAGTTAAACAAGTCGACCCAATCTTCCCTAACTGAAAACTTACCGTCAATGGAGGTGACTATGGGTCAAAAAACGATACACCTCTCGTAATTTCTTAATAACAAAAACAATTTAAATAACATTGAAAATCTTTCAACATAGATTTGTTCTTAGATAGTTAACTAACATTTTTTCAAAATATGGTGGATTTTAATTAACACTACCTTAAATGCCAAAAGATTGAAAATTGACCCAATCTCACCCCTTAGAGGGGGGTGACATTGGGTCAAATTAAACTAAAATGATGCCTAAATACAACGATATGGTAAAAACAAGTCATCCAACAGTGTTTCTTGTTCGAGGGAATCGTATTGACATGCTACAATGTTTGAAGTGGAGATTTTCAAACATTTGGGTAGTTTTCGATCAATTCCAACAAAAATATTAGAAAAAATATTTTTCGAGAAGTAATTTTTGGCCAAAAACGTACCTCAACTATAGACAGCTGCCAAAATAACAGGATTTGTTCTAGCAACAAGATTTTTTCAGCGAAGTCATCTTAAGATGTCCCCTACACAACCCTTTTAACAGAATCCAGCTTTATTGAGAAGAACCTGAGAAATGGAAAAATCCGTAAAAAAACACTTTGACCCAATGTCACCCCCACTGACGGTATTATACTTGAATACTTTATAGTCTGAAAGACAATAGCATAGCTAAATGTTTCTGTAAATTTGATCCATATGGACTGGAATACCATACGAAGACACAAAACAACAACTTCCCTGTCCTGTTGACCAATGATGCTCATTTGTTTTACAGACATCATGAATTTAATGCACTCGATTGAACCAAACTTCAATCGTTTGCTGCGCTTTGCAAACACTCGGAGTGGGAGTGCTTTTTCAAAACAGTATCTCATTTCCCTAGCTTATTTTGGCAATGAACGGTTGGTAAAGGTCACACCACGTCAAACGGCAATCGGTTATCGTGAATTATACTCTGGTCGCCGGTTGTATTTCGAAGCTGCTCACATTTCACGGTTCTGGTTGTTGCCATTCGGGTATTGTTTCAGTTTGATGTTTTCATGGTGAAATTATACGGTTTGGATTGGGATGCATTTGCGCGTTATCAAAAGTTTGTTAGTTACTCACAGTGGAATCGAATCTTTACCTAAACAATCCTGTGGAATTCATAAATTGAATCATAACAACAACAAAACTGAAAGAAGCAAACAGATTACATTGCACGGAATTTTGCCTTCCTCACTGAGGTAAGGCTATAATCCTGCTCTAAAAATGAACTTCGTATAAAAACGTCGTAGACCCACCTTCATGTATACATATCGACTCAGAATCAAAAACTGAACAAATGTCTGTGTGTATGTGTGTGTGTATGTTTGTATGTGACCAACAAACTAGCTCATGTTTCTCGGCACTGGCTGAACCGATTTGACCCGAACTTGTTGCATTCGTCTTGGTTTAGGGTCCCATAGATCGAGTTTTATACAGATTGAAGTTTCGATAAGTAGTTCAAAAGTTATGTATAAAAATGTGTTTTCACATATATTTGTCTCACTTAACTGTATGTAAACTATGTCCGGGTCCATCATCCGACCCATCGTTGGTTAGGTTATCAAAAGACCTTTCCAACGAGTGCAAAACATTGAAGATCTGGCAATCCTGTCTCGAGATATGGCCACTTAAGTGATATTGATGTACTTTTTTGAAGCCGGATCTCACTTAAATGTATGTAAACTATGTCCGGCTCCACTATCCGACCCGACGTTGGTTAGGTTGTCAAAAGACCTTTCCAACGAATGCAAAACATTGAAGATCTGGCAACCCTGTCTCGAGATATGGCCTCTTAAGTGATATTGATGTACTTTTTTGAAGCCGGATCTCACTTAAATGTATGTAAACTATGTCCGGATCCACCATCCGACCTATTGTTGGTTAATTTATCAAAAGAACTTTCCAATGAGTCCAAAACATTGAAGATCTGGCAACCCTGTCTCGAGATATGGCCTCTTAAGTGATATTGACGTACTTTTTTGAAGCCGGATCTCACTTAAATGTATGTTAACTATGTCCGGGATAGTGGTTCCGGACATAGTTAACATACCCGACGTTGGTTAGGTTGTCAAAAGACCTTTCCAACGAGTGCAAAACATTGAAGATCTGGCAACCCTGTCTCGAGATATGGCCTCTTAAGTGATATTGATGTACTTTTTTGAAGCCGGATCTCACTTAAATGTATGTAAACTATGTCCGGCTCCACTATCCGACCCGACGTTGGTTAGGTTGTCAAAAGACCTTTCCAACGAATGCAAAACATTGAAGATCTGGCAACCCTGTCTCGAGATATGGCCTCTTAAGTGATATTGATGTACTTTTTTGAAGCCGGATCTCACTTAAATGTATGTAAACTATGTCCGGATCCACCATCCGACCCATTGTTGGTTAGGTTATCAAAATACCTTTCCAACGAGTCTAAAACATTGAAGATCTGGCAACCCTGTCTCGAGATATGGCCTCTTAAGTGATATTGATGTACTTTTTTGAAGCCGGATCTCACTTAAATGTATGTAAACTATGTCCGGGTCCATCATCCGACCCAACGTTGGTTAGGTTATCAAAAAACCTTTCCAACGAGCCCAAAACATTGAAGATCTGGCAACCCGGTCTCGAGATATGGCCACTTAACTGCCCATATTTGAAAATTCGGCTATTATGCTAAATCAAGTATTCCGAGAAAAACGCGTTTTAGTCTTTGTCACCAAATCTCCGTCAAGGCAATTTCCCATAAGAGCAATTCTCTACAAAACCGGCCGATTTCGACCATTTTTATTTTTTGTATTTTCTGATTTAGCTCAAACTTTGTGGGGGCCTTCCCTATGACCAAAGAAGCCATTTTGCATCATTAGTTTGTCCATATAAATTTCCATACAAATTTGGCAGCTGTTCATACAAAAATGGTACGTAAATATTCGAAAATCTGTAACTTTTGAAGGAATTTTTGATCAATTTGGTGTCTTCGGCAAAGTTGTAGGTATTGTTAAGGACTATTTAGAAAAAATAGGTACACGGAAAAAAATTTCCCGATTTTTTATTAACTTTTTCACAAAAACTCAAATTCCCAAAATACGTATTTTTGATTTTCGAGATTTTTGATATGTTTTAGGACAAAATCCGCAACTTTTGAGCTATAGAGAAACATGGTCAAAATTTGCCGCCGAGTTATGATTTTTGAAAAACTGGTGATTTTGGAAAAATCGAAATTTCATACATAAAATTTTTTGACCTAATTTTTATGCAAAATTGAATTTGCAATCGAAAATTACTTTACAGATTTTTGATAAAGGGCCCCGTTTTCAAGATATAGCCACCGAAAGTTTGATTTCAGCGAAATATTTGCAGTTTTCGATTTTTAAAATAGTGACCATGAGTGACCATTTCTAAAATATTTTTTTGAAAAGTTCAGAAAATTTGCTATAAAATTGTCTAAGAGACATTGAAGATTGGACCTCTGGTTGTTGAGATACAGCGGCTAAAAAGAAACACGAAAATTGAAGTTTTCTAAGTCTCACCCAAACAGCCCACGATTTTCTAATGACGATATCTCAGCAACTAATGGTTCAATTTTCAATGTTAATACATGAAACATTCGTGAAATTTTCCGATCTTTTCGAAAAAAATATTTTGAAAAAAATTTAATCAAGACTAACATTTTAAAAGGGCCAAACATTGAATATTATGCCCATTTGAAATGTTAGTCTTGATTTAAAAATTTTCAAAATATTTTTTTCGAAGAGATCGGAAAATTTTACGAATGTTTCATGTATTAACATTGAAAATTGAACCATTAATTGCTGAGATATCGTCATTAGAAAATCGTTGGCTGTTTGGGTGAGACTTAGAAAACTTCAATTTTCGTGTTTCTTTTTCTTTAAGCCGCTGTATCTCAACAACCAGAGGTCCAATCTTCGATGTCTCTCAGACAATTTTATAGCAAATTTTCTGAACTTTTCAAAAAAAAAAAATTAGAGATGGTCACTCATGGTCACTATTTTTAAAAATCGAAAAACTGCAAATATTTCGCTGAAATCAAACTTTCGGTGGCTATATCTTGAAAACGGGGCCCTTTATCAAAAAATCTGTAAAGTAATTTTCGATTGCAAATTCAATTTTGCATAAAAATTAGGTCAAAAATTTTATGTATGAAATTTCGATTTTTCCAAAATCACCAGTTTTTCAAAAATCATAACTCGGCGGCAAATTTTGACCATGTTTCTCTATAGCTCAAAAGTTGCGGATTTTGTCCCTAAAACATATCAAAAATCTCGAAAATCAAAAATACGTATTTTGGGAATTTGAGTTTTTGTGAAAAAGTTAATAAAAAATCGGGAAATTTTTTTCCGTGTACTTATTTTTTCTAAATAGTCCTTAACAATACCTACAACTTTGCCGAAGACACCAAATTGATCAAAAATTCCTTCAAAAGTTACAGATTTTCGAATATTTACGTACCATTTTTGTATGAACAGCTGCCAAATTTGTATGGAAATTTATATGGACAAACTAATGATGCAAAATGGCTTCTTTGGTCATAGGGAAGGCCCCCACAAAGTTTGAGCCAAATCAAAAAATACAAATAAAATCCATTTCCGGTTTTGGTAGAGAATTGCTCATAAGAATGGCATATTAGCCTTTGGTTTTTCGCATCGGCAGCCAAATCTAAACACTATTTTAGTGAAATTCAAGTTTCAGAAGATGCGTTGGAACATCATCTACACAGAAAAAAAATAATGGTAATATTACATCTGGGGAGGGGTACATCTTTTATGTCAGAAAAAAGGTGTTATTTTACCTCTGGAAATGTGTAATTTTACCACTTTTCTGGTGTAATGTCACTATTTCAATCTAAATTGAGGTAAAATTACATCATAAAAGAGGTAATATTCAACCTTCAAAAATTACAGCTTCCAAATTTACATTATTTTTTTCTGTGTACCACCTGGTGCTAATATCTCATTTTTGCCAAAAGTGGATATAAGCCGTTTTTTCAATGGTGGGCAGTTAAGTGATATCGATGTACTTTTTGGAAGCCGGATCTAAAAAATAGATGAAACTTGTGTACAGCCATTGTTGTGAGGAAGGCTCCAACCACATAGGTGGATTAAGTTAGTTTTTATTAAATATTTCAGGATTGAATTCGAATTATGGGCATCTGTAAAGGTCAAAGGTATTGAAAACTACACAAAATGACGCCCTTAATTCAATAAAGCCCAAAAAGCAACAAGATAGCACAACTATGACGACTTAGACGTAGCTATAAAACAATCTGGACATAAGCTTTCATGTCATGTCAATAGATTCCATGGACCGTAAAAGCCGTTTTGCTGGGCCGTCCACCACCAAGAGCATTGAAGTTGAACTTTTGAAGCAGGACTCATCTGATTTATATTACTCGTTGGATTCATTGTGGGTCTCGTGGGGCAGGGGTAGCGGCTCCGGCTGCCGATCCCGATGATGCTATGAGACGCGGGTTCGATTCCCGCCTTATCCACTGAGCTTCTATCGGATGGTGAAGTAAAACGTCGGTTCCGGTTTCTCCTGTCTCGTCAGAGACGCTGGAGCAGAAATCCCACGTTAGAGGAAGGCCATGCCCCGGGGGGCGTAGTGCCAATAGTTTCGTTTTGGATTCATTGATGCCGTTTAATCCAGATTAAGTGTTTTTTGTTCAGTGATGTTTGCAGTGATAACGCGATTTACTGATTGCCAGCCAATCCAATCCCGGGCAGGTGGGAATAACAAAACGGAGGTCATTTCAATAACAAGTCCTGTTAAAATATCTGATTTTGTTATCAGGAAGTCATGATCATCGGTAATGAGAAGAAAAAATAAAAACATCCTCAACACTTTGTCTAAAACAGGGGTGACCAAAGTATGGCCCGCGGGCCAAACGTGGCCCGCGCGGTGATATTTTATGGCCCGCGGGCCCATTTTGAATGATCATGTAAAATGGCCCGTTGACCACTTGTAATGTTATTTTTTACTTTTTCAAAGTTAAGGTTTATATTAAACTTTTATATGCGCTAATCTTTTTTATTTTTTGTTAATAAAAAATGTTTATGATTTTTTAATATTTTGATCCCCACTTTAGGATACAAAAAAATTGTTCATAATATTTAATAATTAAAACAATTTCACAGGTTTCAATGTGAGTGAAACTAGTAAATATTGTCAAAACTTCCATCAAACATTTTTAAAAATATATAAAAAAAGATCAAGTTTGACTTTGGTAGAATTCTGGAATATTTGCCAAAATATAAGTTTTCTTTATTAATTTGCAAGTCATAATAACCCTTTTATGAACTGACTCTGAAACATACATTGCACTTCCTTCAGGATTTGAACTCATTACAGTTAGATAACGCATCTGATTGACTACCAACTGATTCAGGCAGACAAGTTGTGGAAATCTGAGGATCAAGTTTGTTGCAAATATTTTTCAAAACTTTCGTCGATGAATATCAACCCACCCCTCTTCCATTTTTAATAAATTGGCTCGAAAACAAGGAGCAAAAATATATTTCCTAAAAACTTTAAAACTTAAAAAAAACTTAATTTAGGTGCAATCAGCTGAAATTAAATAAATATGCATTCCTTTGCATTTAGAATCATTTGGACATGTTTAGGTTTATGAAAAATATTATAATTTCTTGTTTATTGATAGTTAGTGACGCGCATTCCCCGATAGAAGTGTTTTCCAGATATGTTTTGCTGTTTTAAAACGCATTCCATGCATTTTTGTTTTTGCAGCATGTGTTGTTTGTTTTTATTTACACGTAGCTTTTTCGCTACGTTTCATTTCCACCGTTCCTTCGAGTTGGCAATTTGACAACAAGTCAATGAAAGCTTCTGCTCTGTTTGCTGAGAGTGAGCTTTTGTGCAGTGGTGTCAGATTGATTTAGTGAGTTCATTTTGCTTGAAAAGGTGAAATCGGTGAGTTAGCAGTCCTACAGAGTGAAGTTTGATGAATGTGCGACATGCTCCATTCAGGCTTTTTGAGTGTATTAAAAATTATATTAAGGAAGAACCGATGCAGTTTGGAAAAATATAGTGATAAAGAAGAAGAAAAGAAAGTTTCGCACTACCAGGGGTAATGAAAATAGGTGAAGCTTTTTTGGTATACGTTGGTTCAAGTTTGATGCTACGGTGCATCAGTGCTTTTGCATTGGTGCAAGGAGGAGCACCCGAGAGCTGTAAGCGGCGGTGCTGGCGCGGTTCCGGTCGACGGGAGCATGACTTGCTGAGGTTGGAGAGAGAAGTTTTTGCTCTCTCGAGCGAGCTTTGCAGCGTGTTCGTGGATGCCAAATCATTGATGTGGAAATCTGCATCAATGAGGAAAAAGTCTGCAAATGCCTTGGAAGCCGTCTTTGCAGACTCAGCTGTATTAACATTATTCCTGGTGAGTTTGTTCCATTTAAAGCTCAGTGTGTGTGGATGTGAATGACTGTATGTGTGTATGGAAGTGTGAGAAAAGAGAGCAAAATGGAACTGTTGTGGTTATCTAAATCCTAATGCTAATGTTCTTCTTCATCATTTTCTTCTTTTCTTATTACTATAAACTTTTAATTGTATTCTATACTAATACGAAGTTAGGGGGTGTTCTTTTATTACGTAACGCAATAACGGGGGTAGTGGGGTGTCAGTGTCTGCTACGAAAATTGGGTAGGGGAGAGTGACGAAAAATGCTGTTACGTAACGCAAAATTTTCATATAAGTACTCATAAAAATTTGCAAAAGACCTTTCGTTACGCGTTACAGGGGGGGTAGGGGGGATCGCTCATCTGTTACGATTTGTTACGAAGGGGGGGAGGGGGGGTCAAAAATACTAAATTTTGCGCTACGCCATAAAAGAACCCCGTCATGCTTGCTCATACTTGGCTAAGGGAGCGTTCTTTTATTACGTAACGCAGTTGGGGGAGAGGGGGGTCGGAGGTCGTGTTACGCTCCATACAAAATTTTTAAAATTTGTATGGAAATTTTGTTACGAGGGGGGAGTCTAAAAAAAACGATGTTTTGCGTTACGTAATAAAAGAACGCTCCCTAATCATCCCAATTTATTACATCACTCTTTAATTTCTATTTAACAATAATTTCTCCGTTAAAAAAAAAAATCTTCTTTTCTTTTGATTATAATTTTTCACAAAGTTGTTTTTTTTTTAAGAAACTATCTCGTGTAGAATCGAGTCTTTAATGCTCTTTTATTTTCTTAATTTTCTTTCTCTATCAAATCTTTACCTTTGCCTACTGCCGGTTCGCGTCGCGTCCGTCGCGCTTAATTTTCGTCGTCGTCGACTTGTTTGTTGTCTCCCCTTATATGTGCGTGCATTTTTATTTTCATTTTTTGAGTGTTCCTTCCGGGCGGTTTGCGTGATTTGACAATTGATTTTGTGCATTCTGCCGGTTTCGCCGTGACCGTCGGGTTTGTAGAATTTAAAGTTTATTACAGATGAAATTCGTTAAATACAGACATCTCGTCATCGCCGCGTTTTTGATTAACGATCGAGCGTTAAATAAAAGCTTTTTTTGGTATTATAGCCTTTGTTTTCAATTATCTCTTCACGATTTCGCGATTTCAATAGATTCCCTTCCGTTATGTAGCATTTATGTCGCATCGCAGATTGTCACGATCGTACGCTTTACGTTTAATTAAATAATCAAGTATGTAGATCGCTCCAAATCACTCACTGAGATTAATATTTTACCCTCTTTTTACATATCGCTTTGGTTTTATCTTTCCACAGCCGGCTGTCTAAGATCAAACCGTTGATATAAAATTCAACATATAAACGGGAACTGTCTCAACAGCAGCATCCGATTGCTTGCCTTGAGAATAATACATCATCCCTCCAAACAAAACATTCGATTTTGGGTCGCATCATCATCTTCTATGATGAATCCTGACCAAACACCCTATCCTACTAACAAATTTTCAGGTTCCTGGCGCTGGTGGGGTGTAAGCACAGAGTAAATCAGCTGCCCTAGTAGCAACCTGCGCCAACTAACATTCCCGTCCCTTAAACTCGAGGTCTACAAACTGACATGGCGGGCGCCGTTGGTGGCCAATGACTGTTACCTATTCGCAACTGATCTAGCTTTGGCAATCATGGTGTTTTATCTTTTCAGCGCATTCATACATGCTGTTGATAAGGGAAACACCACTAGATCGTCGAAGCCTATAATCAGTAGTGCTGAAAGGATATTACGGTTCTGTTCAGCAACGGAGGGGCAACCATGGGTGATCTCTCATGCTCATGCTCAATATTATAATTTCTTGTTTATTTTCGTTGAAATATATAAATGTTTTTTTCTGTTAAATGTTTTTTTGTCGATTTTTTTTTGAAAATAATGATTGCAGTTTAACCATACGGAAGCTTACATTTTTTTCATTGAAGTGTTGAAATTCTGGCTCTCAACGATTTTTCATAAGCCACACTAAACTTATAAATAAAATTACACCTTTAGATAAATTATTCAACATTTTATGTCACCATTTTCGAAACAAAACTTTTTTTTTGAAAACACAAGTACATTCAGCTAAAAACTTTTTTTCAAATTGCCTTGCCTACCTAAAACAATAAAATCAACAATACCGATAGGAAACCGTTAGTTTGTATTGTCTATTATTTTGAATTGACATTTTTTTAAATAACTAAAATTTAATCTTTTAAATCAAAGTAACGTAATTAAATTTTTTAATAACCTTTTTTTGTAAATTTGGCCCGCAACCTCATTTGAGCTTCAAATTTGGCCCGGCCTCCAAAAACTTTGAGCACCCCTGGTCTAAAACTTGTTATTGAACAGATTGAGATCTGTAAGTAAGACAACAACAACTCAAAGTATGGAATATGGAAAGTTTTAAAAAACAATCTGAGTCATAACCAAAATTGTTAATATTTTTTATTGTTGAATTTTACTTGAACTATGGGAAAATTTTGAACAATTTTCCATAACCCAACCTGGAATAATCTTTTAATTATTGGTATGACAATTTTGGATATTTTGCCTGGTCTCTGTTAAATTTTACATCTATTCAAATCTTGAACAAAATTTGCAAGCCGTCAGCCAATGTTTAGTGATTTTATTCAGCATTTTAATATATGTATGTAATATTTCATTCGAACCAAGCAATAACATCAAAATTTCATAATAAGCTAACAATAAAAAATCAATATCAAAATCAGTTATTAACTAGCGCAAAAAACATATCACGCCAATACCGAATTGAGTTATCGGGAAGTTTAAACCTCCTGACAGTAACAGAACATGAAGTTTTCCAGTTATTTCCACCTGCTCGGGATCAGATCGAAATCCTACTATGAACTCATTTAGCAAAACTGACAAACAAATCGAGACGGGTGTTATCCAAACTAATTTACCACCAATCGATCATTGAATCTGTAAACGAAAGCAAGATTTCTTGTTGACTGTGGTGCGAGCTGTTTGACAACCGATATCTAATCAAAGCTGATGAATTCTGGAAATCGAACAGCTCGTGGCAGTCGAGTTGAAACCTAGCCCAGGTCTGTTCAATCGGTACTGCAAAAATTTTGGGAATGCTTGGGTGGCAACCATTTGCATGACGGAGAGGTAGCGATTGAAAAAAAAAAATGTGGTGGAAGTACACTACGGCTATAAAATGAAACTGACCTACCAGGAGTTGATTTGATAATTCAAGAGAAACGTATCAAAGTACAAGTCTGCATTGAGCTTTCAGGTACTAGATTCCTCTTACTGAATGTTCGGCTAGAATATTGAAATACCTATCCTATACACTCGTCGATGAGATGTCTAGTTAAATTTTAATTAATAAAATAATAATCCAAACAAACATCGTTGTCTTAAAGTGAAAAATATAATTTACATATAACATACACATTTTCAAAAGCAAAATTTTACTCAGCTCTTTGGTTTCTCAGGTCATTATATGCACCATAGTGTGAGCACTCGCACTATCAAATGCCACATGAACACCCAAACCAAGACAAAAATGCACCACCCCATAACTGTGCGGTAAATGCCAATGCCATACGATGCAATCCGTGCGAATGAAGACCGGGGGCAGCCACTTCTGGTTGCACCAGTGTAGGATGTGTGTCAAAATGGGGGTATTGCTACTGGGGAAAATTGAACAGATTGAAACCTCTGAACTGAACTGAGCCGTCGGAGGATTCGTTTGCTACAATTTAAATGCAAATTGGGATGTAACCTAAATGTGAATTCAGTAAAAAATGCATGATGCGGTGCCAAATCTAAACTAGGGAAAAATCTCGTATCTCAGGCAGTTCATGGTTAAATTCCTATTTTTATGCAATTTGTAGCTTTTTACCTGTATATTCAACATTTCTTTTGCAAAACTTTAAAGAATAGGATAAACACTTGCTATTATCTTATTTATTACCTGATTTCAATGAAAAAAAAAATAATAATCGAAAATCATTTGAAAAAATCGATGGTCAATGTGCAGTTGGGTGCTCTTAGGTACCCGATGAAAAAACATGATGAATGTGGTCATGTAAGAGTTAAATCAACAAAACTCCATGTATTCAACAAAAGCTAACTTTCCCAGCACCCTCCGGGTTTTTAAAAGTTACTTGTTGTCTCGGAATTAAAATAGTTCCAGCTGTGAAATTGCATAACCGTTCTTTTCAAATGTTGCTCCAAAAACTAACTTGCAGATTTTCGTTAAGCTTCATGATAATATCTGTTCACCTGATTGGCACAACCTAGTCGCATGAGTGATTTGCTCCATACCATAATCAATGAACCGCAGAGTGTCGTCCTATCGCTCTGTCCAGATACCACTACCCTTTTACGCACGATAGCGGTACAGAATCAATGCACCGTAACGAGATAGAGCAGATATTGCGTTCGAATTAGTTTAACGCGCAGCAACACATCGACGCCCGTGTACTCCTCTTTATTAGGGGGTTACATACAAGTAGAAAATCTCAAAATTTTATATGACAGACATGACAGACGAAACAACATGATTAAAAAAAAGTTGTCCGATCTGGCTCAAAATTCAAGTAAGGGTTTCTTGGCCAAAATTATTAGACCCGTATTTTTTGTTTTGTTTGGCCGTTCAGGTGACCTATGCCGTGTTAGGGTAGTCCGAAAAATTGTCATTTTTGTCTACAATTTTCAAAAAATCACAACTTCGCGCCATTTCGACCGATTTTGGCTCTCCCGGACGCAAATCAACGCTATCGTGCCGTTTGCCGAACTTACATTAATTTCAGGATTTTTTGTCACGATAATACGTGGTTATCCCACATATTCGGAACACCCACAAATTCGGAACACTTTTGTGATAAATTGTCAATAGCACGCCAAATGCAGCTTTTCTCTCGACCCTACTATTTTTAGGACCTTTATTTGGACATTCTCTTGCTATTTCACTTGTAAAAGTAGTACTTTTTAAACAAAAAACTTAATTTCAAGACTATTTTACCCATAGCATTAAAACGGAATCGACGTAACACCTTATAATGTGGCCCTCTTAAACCTTGCGGTTTCGTCACCGGATCCACAGGCGTGTATCGTTCTTTTTGCGACAAGACTCCGCCTCCCGGGTCTCCTAAGTGTGAAGGTATGGGCACGGGGAGAGGGCACCGAATACCTATATTTACAATTAGAATTTTTTGCGTCCGCCCCGGGTTTCGAACCGGCGACCTCTGGATTGTGAGTCCAGTGCGCGGTCCGATTGATCCACACAGGCAGACACTGCCTCCAAATGGCCTGTTCCATGATTGTGGGATGTTATTGTGACTCCCACAATTGTGGAACACCTGAATTTAACTGATATTTTCACAAAACAAGTTATCAGCCCATGGATAAAACATCACTAAGCTTGAGTTTCACTGGTTTCAGTGTGTGAAGTCATTTTTTTGTTACAAATATGTACTAATGGAGAGATCCAAAGTTTGTTAACATCCGTAAGAAAAAAGTGTTCCGAATTTGTGGATTTCAAGGGTCAAAGTTTTTCTTCAAAAACTTGATATAAAAGTTAAAATTTGCAGATGTTCGATACAGCATTCGAAACATCGCAAGAAAAGCTTTCAAATGAAGGTAAAAGCAAATCATTAAGTTCAATTATCGATTTGCTATGATTTTTTGAACATTGGCTGATCTATAAACTGTTCCGAATATGAGGGATGGCTGTACGACAAGATGAAGATATTTTATGATGAAAGTACAGTCATCCCTCATATTCGGAACAGTTTACAGATCTGCCAATGTTCAACAAATCATAGAAAATCGATAATTGAACATAATTATTGGCCTTTTCCTTCATGTGAAAGCTTTTCTTACGATCTTTGGATCGATGTATAGACCGGCTGTACTTTTTTACGTTTTATATCAAGTTTTGAAAGAAAAACATTGCCCTTGAAAACCACAAATTCGGAACACTTTTTTCTTACGATGTAAACAAACTTTTTTTTCTATCCAGGAGTAAAAATTTTATACAAAAAAATGACATCACACTCTGAAACCAATAAAACTCAAGCTTAGTGATGTTTTAAACATGGTCTGAAAAACTTTTTTGTGAAAATATCAATTAAATTTATGTGTTCCACAATTGTGGGAGGCACAATAACACAATTATGGAACAGGTCCTTCCCACGCCTTGTCTTCAACATCAATCCCTTCCCTACTAACCCCGAGTACGCCGCGGGTAATCGGCTCCCCTCCCACTAACATTTACACACAAGATCCTCTGTAATTATTAAGTCAAATGTAATTACAAAAGCCGACTCGGTCCTAACCAGGTCCCAGTACCGAAAAGGACCTAATAAAAATAATTTTATAAAAAAAAAAATTATGGAACAGGCAATTTGGAGGCAGTGTTTCGCTGCTCTGGATAAAATGAGGTTTTTTGTTCAAAAAGTACCAATTTTAGTAAAGAACTAGCAAGAGAATGTCCAAATGAAGTTCTTAAAAATAGCAGGGACTACAGAAAAAATGCATTTTGCATCCTTTTGACAAATTACCACAAAAATGTTCCGAATTTGTGGGTGTTCCGAATATGTGGGATGACTGTATGTAAAGCTTGAAATTCTGCCATGCGAAAAACGAACTGTCGAAGTTTTTGAGAGTTTTTTCTTGAAACACCGAGTTCATTTACGGGTGCCAGATATCTCGAGATTGGATGTACCAAATTGGCTTAAATTAGGGTTAAGGAGTTTCTACCCTTAATTCATGCACACCATAACTGCCGTTCTACGCATAATTGTCCCATGTTCAAAAAAACGCAGTTGAAATTTTTCGACCGATTTCTGTGTTTCTACGCATAATTGTCCCGTGAGTTCCTATCCACCCTATGTGTCCCTAATCGCCCCAGTTAGTTATATATCACTCTTATTTATGATCTTCTTGCTATACAATACGAAAACACAACATAATGCTTCGTTAAACTAATGATTCCGTGAATGAAAATACTTGGTGGGACAATTATGCGTAGAAGTGTAACGATGGGACAAACAGACTTGGTGTTGTTTTTAATGAGTTTCCGAACAAAGTAAAAGATTTTATGTGTTTTTCTTAAAATATACGACAAACTAAACTTAAAAATGTCATAAAGTCAAAATCGTCCAAAAATGACATGGGACAATTATGCGTAGAACGGCAGATAAATGGTTAAAAAATTCAAACATCAAAAACTAACGATTAATGCTTAAAAATATTTTTATATTGAAAAAAAAAATTAATCGCTATTTTTGATGCAAACGGGCAGTTTGACAAGTCTTCTTCTAATTGTTGAGCCAATTTTGTCAAATCAGTCGACAGCCTCGGTAGTGATGCCAGCAAATAACATCAAATTTGTTTGGTTAATAGTACAAAATGTAGATTTTAATGCCCTGAAAAAAGATTAAAAAAAAGCGCGTTATCGTATCGTATCGTCGTCGGTATTGATCAGCATGATAGGGATCTTTGAAAATTGCGAAGGGGTGATGATTGGTTCCTACTTTTCATCTGTGGTCCACGGAGCAATTTTTGGAGGTCCTGATCAATAATGAAGTGAGTAATTCTCGCTGAAAGTGGACCACTATTTACACAAGGTGCTCAAAAATCAAAAGCAATGTACTTTTCCAATAGCCCCCACCAAGTTATGAAAGAAACCATGTTTGGTTGGTTGAATTTGTCCTCACCTCGGCGCCACGAAGCTAATACATTTTTTTAAATTGGTAATTTTTTGACTTAGGCGCGTTTACAAAATTGCCAATAACTTTGCAAAACTTCAACGAACCCTTGATGTTTAGGGGTGTTTTGGAAAGGAAATGAGCAGAGCTTTCGAATGCACTTGTCAGAAAAATACCGTTCCATACATTTTTTAGCCATAAAACAACAATGTATTTTTAAAAGTCATTTTTGAAGGCCGGCGCCCGCTTTATCGAAAAACTGACAAATCCATTCGAAAGCTGAGACGATTTCACATAAAGGACCAATAAATCTAAGGTGTATGTTCCTCCTATCTTTTTTAATCTTATTTTGATTCTGAGAGCGCAGCGCTCCGTTCGTATTTCGGGCGCCCAAAATGTTGCATTAGCTTGCCCCAATTTAAGGTTTTTTTTTTATGATTTCCATAACTTTGCAAGGAATAGAAAAATCGCCTCCAATCATTTTCACCACATGCAAATAACATTTAGGCGTGGCTCAAATATCACTGTTCACTGTTTACATGAAATTTGATTGCAAATCCGAATTCAGCGACCTAAATAACTATAAGAAACCATACTTTGGGTTCCAAAACATATGCCGCATGTAAATAATAGTTCGTGCTGGTTAATTCTGGAAAATCTGTACACTTTTTTCTCACTAAAACTCAAATATCTTTGCGTTGGAGTATCGAAATTACGTTTTCTCCTCTAGAAAAATGTTCGTGGTGAAATTTCCTACATGCTACATTCATTAGTTTTACTGTAAAAATGTCCACCAAATTGTAAATAAGCATTTAACAACAAAAAAAGTAAACAAAAACAACTTTTCGACATTAAATTGCCTGGCAGAACCCAAAACCTAAAATATTGGTCAATTATCGATAGTGCATCTTGATCCTTGGATAATAAACTATCATTTAAAAAGTGAGCACCTATATTTTTTGACAAAACCTTAAATTGGGGCAAGCTAATGCAACATTTTGGGCGCCCGAAATACGAACGGAGCGCTGCGCTCTCAGAATCAAAATAAGATTAAAAAAGATAGGAGGAACATACACCTTAGATTTATTGGTCCTTTATGTGAAATCGTCTCAGCTTTCGAATGGATTTGTCAGTTTTTCGATAAAGCGGGGCGCCGGCCTTCAAAAATGACTTTTAAAAATACATTGTTGTTTTATGGCTAAAAATGTATGGAACGGTATTTTTCTGACAAGTGCATTCGAAAGCTCTGCTCATTTCCTTTCCAAAACACCCCTAAACATCAAGGGTTCGTTGAAGTTTTGCAAAGTTATTGGCAATTTTGTAAACGCGCCTAAGTCAAAAATTACCAATTTAAAAAAATGTATTAGCTTCGTGGCGCCGAGGTGAGGACAAATTCAACCAACCAAACATGGTTTCTTTCATAACTTGGTGGGGGCTATTGGAAAAGTACATTGCTTTTGATTTTTGAGCACCTTGTGTAAATAGTGGTCCACTTTCAGCGAGAATTACTCAAGTAGCAGCTACGAGTAGACACCAATGCTATGCTATGCTAGGTTTCAAATCGTTTGCTCTAGATTCGTGTTTGAATTTTGAAATTTAGCATAATTTAAGATAAGTTGCAAAATTCCCAACTTCAGTCATGTGCAACAATTTCCACTTGACCCGTGCGGGAAACCGATAATGGGGTAATTCACGCGTTCCAGACTGTCAAAATTCCAAAACGTCATTGTCAATCTTCGGTTCGCTGCTTTTGTTCGTGTTTGATGTTTCGGGCCGAGACTCTGGCCCAACACTTGAAATTTTAGCCGATTTAGATGTGTTTAACCCATTAAGCATGCTGGTACTTCTATCTAGAGAACTTTGTGCAGTTCTGATGATTCCTCGAAGTTGCAATACGCGAAATGTCAACCCAAAAAAATATTAGAGTTTCGAAATAGAAGTACATTTTCCTCCAAAAATTTTATGCGGCTATCCAAAAACCACGAATAGTCATGTTTTGAATTCTGAAATCGCCTTTTATATCTAAAACTCTGAAAAAAAAAATATATATATATGGAATTGTTCATTCTGAGGAATAAGATATAATTCATGTTTCCACGCGATATATGTGAGGTAGCCTGTCCCATTTTGAGGTCATGTCGAGGAATTTCAGGTGCTCACTTCTTAAATGATAGATTATGATGTTAGGAACAATGTTTTCTTAGACAAGAAAAAATAATAAAATACTTTCTCGCACCCCCTAGTCGATTTACTGAAAAAAGTCACTTTTTTGAACAAATTTTCTAAAATCGCTTGGAATCAATACAAAAACTGTTTCGATCAGGTGTGTATTATCTTCAAACGATAGGTTTTTGTCCATAGATTAAGATGCACTATCAATATTGGACCAAAATTTAAGTTTTTGGACTCTCCCAGGCGGATTTGTGTCGAAAAAATCGCATTTTTTCGAAACTTTTTTCAGAAATGTTCATTTAATTTAGGGTAGCCTATTTTTCCCAGTAAAACCAATACATGCAGCTTGTAGGAAATTTCATGGCGAACATTTTTCCCTCTGAGAAAATGCAATTTCGACACTCCAGAGCCGAGATATTTGAGTTTTAGTGAGGAAAAAAGTGCCAATTTTCAAAATTTCTCAGAATTCAGAAGCAAGGCCTACTAATTACACGATGTAGCAAGCATATGTCTCAAAGGTCAAGGTATGCTTTTTGCCTTCCTCACCTTACTAAGGAAAGGCTATAAAATCACTCGAAAAATGAACTTCTTAATTTGATCTCGTAGACCCACCTTCACGTATACCTATCGACTCAGAATCAAATTCTGAGCAAATGTCTGTGTGTGTGTGTGTGTGTGTGTAGGGATGTGGGTCTGTGCACCAAAAAATATGCACTCGATTATCTCAGCACTGGCTTAACCGATTTGGACCGTTTTGGTCTCATTCGATTCGTCTTGGGGTCCCATAAGTCCCTATTGAAAATTATGAAGTTTAGTAAAGTACTTCAAAAGTTATGCTAAAAAACGATTTTGGCGTATGTCCGGAAGATTGTAAAAGGGTGGTTTTTGTAAGAAACCCTGTCATGTTATACATTTTCAGAAAGGTATTAAAAGACCTTTCCAATGAGCCTAAAACATCAAGGATCTGACAATCCTATCAAAAGTTATTAGCACTTAAGTGTTATTTATACACTTTTTGGAGGCCGGATCTCAGATATTTCAATGACAATGATGTCCGGGTCCATCATGCGACCCATCGTTAGTTAGATAATCGAAAGACCTTTCAAATGAGCTTAAAACATCAAGGATCTGACAATCCTATCAAAAGTTATTGACACTTAAGTGTTATTTATACACTTTTTGGAGGCCGGATCTCAGATATTTCAGTAAAAATGATGTCCGGGTCCATCATGCGACCCATCGTTAGTTAGATAATCGAAAGACCTTTCAAATGAGCCTAAAACATCAAGGATCTGACAATCCTATCAAAAGTTATTGGCACTTAAGTGTTATTTATACACTTTTTGGAGGCCGGATCTCAGAAATTTCAGTAAAAATGATGTCCGGGTCTATCAAGCGACCCATCGTTAGTTAGATAATCGAAATACCTTTCAAATGAGCCTAAAACATCAAGGATCTGACAACCCTATTAAAAGTTATTGGCACTTAAGTGTTATTTATACACTTTTTGGAGGCCGGATCTCAGATATTTCAGTAAAAATGATGTCCGGGTCTATCATGCGACCCATCGTTAGTTAGATAATCGAAAGACCTTTCAAATGAGCCTAAAACATCAAGGATCTGACAATCCTATCAAAAGTTATTAGCACTTAAGTGTTATTTATACACTTTTTGGAGGCCGGATCTCAGATATTTCAATGAAAATGATGTCCGGGTCCATCATGCGACCCATCGTTAGTTAGATAATCGAAAGACCTTTCAAATGAGCCTTAAACATCAAGGATCTGACAACCCTATTAAAAGTTATTGGCACTTAAGTGTTATTTATACACTTTTTAGAGGTTTGATTTCAGATATTGTGATAAAAATATTGTCTGAATCTTCCATGCGAACTATCGTTGGATGAGTTTTTTATCAGACCTTGCCGATGAGCCAGAAATATTGATGGTCTGCGAACCATATCAAAAGAAATGAGTAATAAAGTTGATTTGTTAAACATGTTAAGGGGGAATGTTGCTATTTTTACTGAATGTATTGACTTTATGAATATGAGGAAGGCACCAACCACCTAAAGGTGGATTAAGTAACGTTTTTATAGTAATTTTGGCGGCTGAATCCAAATCTGAAATCAAATTTCGTGTAAACAGTGATGTTTTGGAGCTACACCCTTTTGGAATGTTATTTGCGTGTTTAAGAGGCAGTTTTTGTAAATATTACTCGGTTTGTTCTAGAGGTCGTATCGAGGTGCTCCGATTTGGATGAAACTTTCAGCATTTGTTTGTCTATACATGAGATGAACTCATGCGAAATATGAGCCCTCGACGACAAAGGGAAGTGGGGTAAAACGGGCATTGAAGTTTGAGATCCAAAAACATAAAAAATCTTAAAATTGCTCGCATTTTAGTAAAACTTCATCATTTCAAAACACTCTTAGATGCATTCGAAAGGTCTTTAGAAGCACTTCAAAATGAGCCATAGACATCCAGGATTAGTTTAACTTTTCTCATAGCTTTTGCAAATTACTGTTAAAAATGGATTTTTTTAAAACCTCAATATCTTTTTGCAACAGCCTCCAACACCCATACTCTTTTAGTTCAAAAGTTAGGGAATTTCATGGACTATAATCCTACGGTAATAACTTTTGGCCAATCGCAGTTTTTCTCATAGTTTTTCGATTTTTCTATAACAAACATTTTACAACGTTAGTTATTGTCCCTACAGCATCCATAGCGGCACTTTTTAGTCTCAATTTTGTCATATTCGAAATCCTTGGAAACTTCAAACTTCAATGCCCGTTTTACCCCACTTCCCTCATCTCATCTCATCTCATCCAAATCGGAGCACCTCGATACGACCTCTAGAACAAACCGAGTAATATTTACAAAAACTGCCTCTTAAACACGCAAATAACATTCCAAAAGGGTGTAGCTCCAAAACATCACTGTTTACACGAAATTTGATTTCAGATTTGGATTCAGCCGCCAAAATTACTATAAAAAAGCATACCTTGACCTTTGAGACATATGCTTGCTACATCGTGTAATTAGTAGGCCTTGCTTCTGAATTCTGAGAAATTTTGAAAATTGGCACTTTTTTCCTCACTAAAACTCAAATATCTCGGCTCTGGAGTGTCGAAATTGCATTTTCTCAGAGGGAAAAATGTTCGCCATGAAATTTCCTACAAGCTGCATGTATTGGTTTTACTGGGAAAAATAGGCTACCCTAAATTAAATGAACATTTCTGAAAAAAGTTTCGAAAAAATGCGATTTTTTCGACACAAATCCGCCTGGGAGAGTCCAAAAACTTAAATTTTGGTCCAATATTGATAGTGCATCTTAATCTATGGACAAAAACCTATCGTTTGAAGATAATACACACCTGATCGAAACAGTTTTTGTATTGATTCCAAGCGATTTTAGAAAATTTGTTCAAAAAAGTGACTTTTTTCAGTAAATCGACTAGGGGGTGCGAGAAAGTATTTTATTATTTTTTCTTGTCTAAGAAAACATTGTTCCTAACATCATAATCTATCATTTAAGAAGTGAGCACCTGAAATTCCTCGACATGACCTCAAAATGGGACAGGCTAATGTGAGGCCCTTATTATTAATGTGAGGACACGCTGACAACAACTGTAACAGGAACAAGTACGTTGCTAACGAGAAGAATTAGGTCCACCTAATAAGCTTCCTTGTCCCGCCCGTGTGGATCAATCGGGCCGCGCACTGGACTCACAATCCAGAGGTCTCCGGTTCGAATCCCTAAAATTCTTTGTGTAAATATGAGTATTCGGCGCGGTCGCTCCGTGCCATACTTTCATACACTTAGGAGCCCAGGGCGGCGAAGTCCTTGTAAATAAAAAGGAAGACACTAGTGGTTGGTACTAGCAATGGTGGCCGACAGCTATAAAGCCAACTTCGTAATAAGCTTCCTTCATCTAACAAAGCACCAGTAAGTATTCGGTAGCAAGCTGAGAGTCATAATTAGATTCTAATTATCATGTCCACTTCACACAATTATGAGTGTAGCATTGATTCAATTGGTAGTGGTGGGTTGAGACTGGCTTACATTGCGTGGGAGTCAGCATTCATGAAATGCCGCCATTCATCATTATTTCTACTTACTGACATTAATGCTATTCAGTCAGGACCGTTCCAGTGAATCGTCTAAGCAGGAACGACGAACGTTCGAGTGATATTGCTTCAGGTACCGGTATCCACACCACCAACATCAAGCTGACCTTGACATTAGAGTGCATGTTTTTTTTACACGTGATGCATGAGTGTCTAACTGGATAAAAACAATTGCCTCCTCTGGCTGGAATTACCTGCAACAAACAAGAAGAAACGAAAGGCAATATTAGTTCACTTGATCTATGCAAATTGAAGCTATAAATATAATCATCTGGATTGCATTCCCGGGGCCGCACCGGCTTCCTCGGAATTGGAAGTGGAAGCTAGTTGGCAGTGTATCATATATCACTAGAAAGTGAGTGTGAGAGAACGGAAGTTGGTGACCAAAGACCAACCCGCCAGAAGTAACGAGGTAGAGGACAAGTCTGTAAACCACTGTCATCAACACTACCGCCAGCCGGTAATTGTAGCTGTCGAAGGAGTGTCGTTAGGCTTCAATTCAAGCGTTTCCACTGGACGAGGAAGCAGTACAGAGCTAGATTTTTCCCGCTAAAGTGACGACCTGTGGCAACCAACAGTTGAAAGTGACAGAAATCAATGTTCAAAAAGCAATTAAGTTAGCGAACCGCTGGAAGTGTTTTATTTTTCTACGAAAGCAAACTGTATTTATTCAATTTCTGGCTTGGCACAATATTGGTACTTCCACTATTTCCAGCTAATATCAACCATGCCAGATTGGCCTACTCTCTGTTCAGCCGGGTTCATGAGAACATGAAAATGAACTTAAACACGAACCGGCAAATGAAGTTGCTATAATGGCAGGTAGCAACTGAAATGAACAAAAGTGAAGTCAGTGGTTTGTCCGGAATGTTTATGGTTGCTTCAGCGTACAGTCAAGACGAGAATCATTTAATAAAAAAAATATAAAAATACACCAATTAGGCCGATGCGAATATTTTTTTTAAAGATTGTCCCTCGGCTCTGGCCGGGGTCAAGTGCGGTGGGAGTGGAGGTAGTTGGGTCTAGGGCAAAAAATACAAATTGAAATAACAAGCCATAGCCTGAACATTTGAATGAAAACAGTGTTTGAAAATGCAATTTACACTAGTTCAGTCGTTTTGCAAACATTATTTACTCCAAATTTAACTCATATTTTTTCAAAATAAAATCCAAATTTCAATCCAACGTTTACAACCATTTTTAACATGTTTGACAGCGATTTGCGAAATCGTTAAGTACAACTGATTGGTAAAAATTAAATTATTAAATAAGAAAAAAATAATAAAAAATAAAATAAAATTTAACTAAAAAATCCAAAATGATATAATTAATACTTTAAAACGTTGAGCCCTGTTTGTCAAGACACAATCATGTCAAATTTTCCTGTAATTTTGTAACCCAAATCTGTTGCGCAAAAACAGTTTCACCCAATGTTGACCAACACGGTCAGTTTGTTTCAAAAAACCCCCAATGCCTTGTAGCTATGTTGCCATGCCAAGTGGTTCACAGTATGCAGGATATCGAAAATCAAAGCCCATGTAAAAACAAACCTCTAAACGAGGTTATATTTTGGTCCCCAATATTGAGAAAATGTAAAAAAAATACTACAAAGTCTTTCCTAACAAGCCAACATCAACCAACTAAAGTAAAACAAAAGAGGCAAGGAAACGATTTAAGAATACACTCGAGGCTGCTGGGTCTTGTTATTCGATAAATGGCATCAAGGAGGAGCTTTATATATTGCCATAGAACTTAAGATTTTGCTCTTTTAGAAGGGCACTCGAGAAAGCTTTCTCCGTATTGAAACTGATTAAGAGTGCTTAAAAAGCATGAACTTTCTCCATATCTCACTAGATTCATAAGCTCTCAAATAAAAAGCATGATTTCAGTGACTACATGGCACTTGCATTACTAGTATAGAACTAATTACATCGAATGTCGAAACTAATAACGACCTGCCCTCCATTCAGCCCTGTGAGTTGTAGCCGACAACAAGTAACTCATCGATATTAACAAACAGCAGTTTGAGTCTTGTTAGCGAAAGTGTCGCTTGTGCAGTTTAATTTTTTGATTAAATGATGGCTGAAAGTTTAAATACATACAAAACAATGTTAATTTATAATCTTATCAATATTTTTTCACATTCTTTCAAACTGTTGCTGGTAATATTATAAATGAGACATTCATGCGATCCACAGACAGTGTGTGCCCTGCTGTGCAGACTAGACGCGCACAGCGCGTAACATACGTGCGGAACTAATTTTGGCCAAAAGTTTCAACCTTGCCATGCCTCGGTTATGTAAGCCGTTTTGACCGTTTTGACAGGTGCATCGAAAAGATGAGCCACAAAGAGAAAGCGTTAACGAAGTTTCAGGGTGCCTCCACCCCACCCTGCAAGGCTGTGCGATTTCTTTCCTACTTGTTCTTTATGTTTTTGTTTTGTTCTTTTAAAGCAGGGGTGCTCAAACTTTTTGGAGGCCGGGCCAAATTTAAAGCTCAATTGAGCTTGCGGGCCAGATTTACTAAATAATTCTAATTTAAAACACTGGAAAGTACATCTATAAGTTGATTTTTTATTAATTTTTTGAACATTTTCGGTAATTACGAATAATAGTTTTGTATTTATATTTCAAATTGATGACATGTAAATTGATCAATTTATGTAACGAGATAATTTTATCTTTAAATCGAGTATGACTAATGAAAAATCTTTTAGAGCTAGAATTTCAATGATAGAAAATGTTTTAAGCAACCGTAAAGTTAAATTGCAATCATTAGGCTGTTGCAAATATTTTTCAAAGTTTATGTGCCCCCCCCCAGGCAAAAAAATATTTTTTCGAATGACTTGAAAATTTGAATGAAATTTAAAGTTTAATCAACTGAAAACTAGTTAAAGTGCATTTTCCCGCGTTTATAATCATATTCAGCATGTTTGAACTCCTTTGAAAACATTTTAAATTTTCTGTATGCCTGCAAAATGCATTTTAAACCACTATCATACAAATGTTGAAACCTAGGCTTGTATGTAATTAGCATAGCATAGCATAACGGGTCTGCACCACGCTGTAGGGGGTGCCACAATGGTCAATTCAATATTCTAAGACAATTTGATTGCTGCCCGGTACATCCAAAAATATCTACGAACGTAAATTTCCACACTGTGCTCCAAGGCTACGCTCATACAGTCCCGTGGGGATTTGGGAGGGGATGTTTTTGTTGTTCACTAGTGGCAAAAGTGCAGGGAACCCATGCGACTTTTAAAAGTGAACGGAATATTTTTGGGAGGTTTGGAATGGGGTAGAGCGTCCAATTTCCCGGGGTTACAAAATTCCCGGGAAACGGGAAATTTTCAACAAATTTCCCGGGAAATCCCGGGAATTCCCGGGAAATTTGAAATATGACGAAAATTATTCTGATCCTGTTTCTGGTTAATATTTTGCAACAAAATTGTATAGAACGGCATCATTAATGTCCAAAATCAGTGTGAGGATCAATGAATGGCTTGAATGCTTGTAAAAAATCATGAAGCTATGAGAAGATAGTATAAGTTTTTTTTGTTTTTTATGCTGTCTTTCAAATCGTACCAAATCAACAAAATATTATTATTTTTTTTGTTAAAAAGTATTTTTTAATCAAAGTGTTTGGAAAGTGAAAATTAATGCCCCACAAAAATAAAATTGCTTTTAAATTTGTCTCAGTGACCATAACGTTGAAACAAAAAAAAATATCATGTAGAAATAATGTTTCTTATGGCAAATTACTTATTTCAGAACAAGTATTTTCAACTTGTGAACAAATAGATAATCACTGTTTCTTGATACCAAACTCACAGTTTTACAAAAATTGAAGCGAGTTTTTGAAATAATGGTTGGATTCTTTGGGTGATAAGATAATAAGATAAGATTATAAGATAATCATAAGATTTTTCATGGTTCCATTTATGGAACGATTTTAGTTATATGGTTAAATGTCCTAATAAATAAATTAGATTAAAATAATTTTCATAGTGTAAAAGTGGTTGAAATTAAACGATATTTTTTTTCATATTTTAAAATTTACCGATTATATCTTAAATACTTTTAAACAAATTCTTCTTGAACAAACCTTTTTGAAAAATTTAATCCTATCAATTAAATTTTCATCCAATTTGGTCAAGGTAAACAAAAATGATATTTTCAAATGATATAACAAAAAAAGTCGTTAAAATAAATTGTCGAAAAAAAGGCAATATTCATGCCATAATAGCGTAATTTGTGTTGCCCAACATATAACCAAACAATATTCCTAGTTGTGAATGCTTTAGGAATAAATATTATCTGAATTAAAACTTGGCATGAAATTAACAGACATAGTTCAATATGAACATTAAATTGAAATGAATAAAATCAAATAAGGTTCTCTAATTATTGGTGCCAAAAAGGTAGGAAAATGTATACTTCTATTTGTATTTCGGGAATTCCCGGGAAATTTACAAATTTCCCGGGAAACGGGAAATATTTTTTTCCGGGAAATCCCGGGAATTCCCGGGAATTTTTTTCCCGGGACGGGAAATTGGACGCTCTAGAATGGGGGTTAGGGGAATTTCATCGGGCCGATGAAAATGGTTGAAGGCGTAATGTATTAAATGATTTGGAAGTTTGTACGTGTAAATGTGAGTCTTTAGTGTATTATATAATAAGCATGTAGTTTTGTAAAAATAATAAATGAAACAAATATAATACATATAATAAATATAATAAATAAAATCAAGATGATTCCAGGAAGCTGTAAATAAATTGCAGTAATTTTTTTTTTTTTTTTTTTTTTTTTGGGAGGGTGATCCAGCCGCACATCGTTGATGTCGAAACCTCTAAACTGGGCCCTCGTCCTGTCACGTCCGTCAGTAGTCTTGTCGTACATTACAACTAGAACCAGATCTGCCAATGAATTAGTACACTTCGACCAAATAAACACTGACGCTGTATGGATCTGACTCTAGAATAAATGCACAGTTGGGTGTTATTCATAAGTCCAAAATGTTCAATTATTCATATAAGTCCAAATATTCATTTGCGGATAACTACCTAACTTGAATTGAATACAAGATTTAAAGCAACCTATCCGAAAGCTACTCTTATCTCAAATCCCCGACATTTTAATTATTAACCAAACAAAAAAAAACGTTTCTTTTAAAACCTGTCTGGCTTCTTTTAAAAAACAAAAAAAAATAACAATTGATATTTTACAAGTCGTGAATTGAAAAAGAGACGACCATTTGTTCGTCAGAATTCCAGTAGATCCTCGATTCGCAACAATGGTCGATACAATCATAATCCGACAACCGTTAGTTCAACAGATCAACGAATTTAGTCCGATATCATTTCACTATTGATTGATCGAGACTCTATGGAAATTTTGACAAATCAGAATGGTTTTTATGGTACTTGAATGAAAATCACCGATTCTGATAGAATTACTAAATTCACTGTTACTAATTTTGTCCCTAAATAACTAAAGGCAAAGTATAAAAAGTTGATATTTATAGTTAAAATCCTAAATTCTACAAACACTATTTTTTTAAACCCGCATCCTAACCGGACACCCACATTAAGATAGGGAAAAATCACATATGTAGCGGTTCATTGTACAAATGTGATATTTCCACTATCAGAGAACCTCCTTGTCTCGATGACAGCTTACCGGCCATCGATTAAGCCCTGAGACTACGCCAAAGTGGGTTCTCGCAGCATGAAGTGGTGTCCATGTGTAAAAATGGAAGCTTCAGCAATATACTGAACACTTCAATTTTAATTCCACATCGAATCAAATCATACTCTTTGCCAAACAAGCATCAAACCTATGACACTCATTATGGCAAAGCCCAGGGGCTGTAAATAAATTGCAGTAATTTAAAATATAAATGCTCCAGATGGTTCCCATGCTGTTCTAGAAAGTTTCGTTAATTTAAACAATTTGATCATATACGGTATGAGGAGATGGTATGTTACAGGAAAGGAAAAGGATGAGGAATAATAATATCACCAGAGAGTCGACTGTAATTTCAATTTTTATATTTTTATATTTTTTTATATTTATAAGTTTCAGACCGGCCCGTGGCTTAATGGCTACGGCTCCCGCCTCATAAGCGGAAGGTTCCGGGTTCGATTCCCGACCGGTCTCCTTGAAATTATTCGACTATAATTGAACTTTGAATATGAATAAAAAACGCATGGAATCAGGTGGGATTCGAACTCACACCTTTGGATTTGTAGTCAGATGCTCTAGCCACTCGGCCACCCCTTGAGTGAATTAATCCGTAGTGGTGAAATAATGTCACACAAGTCATTTACTATATAATGCAACAATCCCTTCCCCAACGATTCCCCTACTCACCACACACCATTATAATCTATAAATAACTCGAACCGGTTGGTACGGTATGTCCCCGGCTTCTTCTTCTTCCCCTGTTGGTTCTATGAAATGTGGGATCCGTTCATAGAATCTGTCTCATGCGGTTAATGCAACGCAGTAGGCCGGGCCGCTTTAACGAGTGTAATACACTTCGGGGGTTCTCGAAAGTACTGCAATCATTAATAATGACAAGAAAAAACTTGAGGCGTAATCTAACCATAAGTTCTTCCCGGATGCTTTCTTCGGACTGGCTGCGCTTGTGTTCGATTAGATTAGATTAGATTAGATTATATTTTTATATTTTTTATATTTATAAGTTTCACTCACATTGAACCGTGTGAAATTGTTTTAATTAAACCTGAGCAGACGGAAATAACTTGGGGAGGTCAGATTTTGATATTGTGAGAAGATCGAAATATGTTATTGGGATGATCGGATTAGTTGTTAAAATAACAAAAATCAATAACAAAGATTTGTTCGAAGAATAACTTAAACTGTTATTATGTTGTTATTGCAATAACAAACCAATAACACAGAAGGAATCATGAAGGAATAACAAGATTTGTTATTTTATGCGGAGATGTGGAGCAGCATAATAACAAAAATTGTTATTGAACTGGTATGTCTCCATAACAAAAAAAGGTATTGTTTTGGTTTATTTGTAATTTGCAAATAAACCTGCAGTTGCTATAACTCCTCTGTACTAGTCAGGGCTGCAGAGTCGGGTACCTCCAAGCGACTTTGAATCCATACTTTGAAGACAACTCCGACTCTGGATGCAGGATATGACGTCAACGACGACTTCAGCTCTCCAAAAATACCCGACTTCACAGATTCCGACTCCAAGTCAAAGTTGCTGAAAATTAGATGAATCCGATGCAGTCTCCGAGGTCTCACTCCAGCTCGAACTTCAACGTCAGCACCGACATCCTGGCTCTGTGAAAATAATAACAGTTTTTGTTATTCACACTTCAAAAATTCTCAATAAATAAAACAATTCCGTTAGGGAATATAACAAAATTTAAAAAAAGGACTCTCAAAAGTTAACTTATCGGATTAATTTTAGCTTGAAACCCCATTTCATGGCCAAAATAATGATCCCGACGAAATTGGTCAAAATTATCCCATAGTTCTAACCAATTTTAATAAAGTCCCTTAGGGGGTATATCAAATAATTAAAAAATCAACTTTCAAAATTTCAACTTTTTAGAATAATTTTAGCTTAAGGACCCCATTTCATGGCCAAAATAATGACCCTGACGAAATTGGTCAAAATTATCCCATAGTTCTAACCATTTTAAACAAAGTCCTTTAGGGGGTATATCAAATAATTAAAAAAAATCAACTTTCAAAACTTCAACTTTTTAGAATAATTTTAACTTAAGGACCCCATTTCATGGCCAAAATAATGATCCCGACGAAATTGGTCAAAATTATCCCATAGTTCTAACCAATTTTAACAAAGTCCCTTAGGGGGTATATCAAATAATTAAAAAAATCAACTTCCAAAATTTCAACTTTATAGAATAATTTTAGCTTAGGACCCCATTTTATGGCCAAAATAATGACCCTGACGAAATTGGTCAAAATTATCCCATAGTTCTAACCATTTTAAACAAAGTCCTTTAGGGGGTATATCAAATAATTAAAAAAAATCAACTTTCAAAATTTCAACTTTTAAGAATAATTTTAGCTTAAGGACCCCATTTCATGGCAAAAATAATGATCCCGATGAAATTGGTCAAAATTATCCCACAGTTCTAGCCAATTTTAGTAAAGTCCCTAAGGGGGTATACTAGGGGGTATATCAAATAATTAAAAAAATCAACTTCCAAAATTTCAACTTTTTAGAATAATTTTAGCTTTAGGACCCCATTTCATGGCCAAAATAATGACCCCGACGAAATTAGACAAAATTATCCCAAAGATCTAAACATATTTAACAAAAGAAAAAATAATAACAGATTGTGTTATGGACACTTAGAAACTTTTCCATTTGTGCGATTTATGGTTATTTTTATTTCTAAGTCAGTATACCGAACGAATAAATTTTGTTATTAGGAGAGTTTTTAAAATGTATAACATTTCCTCTTATTAGCGTGTTATTAAACATTTTCAATATAATATCACTTCAATACCAAATTATGTTATTTTATCAGAAACTGTTATTATTTTTTCTTCTTGAAGTTGAACTTCAGGATAAAATAATAACACTTTTTGTTATTTTAACAGGATTTGTTATTGAAATATTATTAATTTTGTTATTACCGTCTGCCCGGGAAAGGTTTTTTGACAAAATATGTGTGTCCTAAAATGGGGATCAACATACTGATAAATCATTAGCTTTTTATTTACAAAAAATATAAAAGATAAGCATAAAAATGTTTGGAATAAACCTTAACTTAAAAAAAAAAACATAAAATAAACTTAAACTTACAAGTGGTCAACGGGCCATTTTACGTGATCATTCAAAATGGATCCGCGGGCCACAAAAAATCACCTCGCGGGCCACGTTTGGCCCGCGGGCCATACTTTGGTCACCCCTGTTTTAAAGCCTGATCATCAGTCCTTTTTTTCGCGTAACATTTTTTTTCTAGATTGGCCTCATCAACTTTGCCGAATACACCAAACCCATCAGAAAATTCCTTCTGTACATATGAATATCGAATATGAACGTACCATTTTTGTATTAACTGCTGTCAACATTATATGGAGCCTTGTATCGGAGAATCAATAACACAGAATAACTTCTTTCGTTGCAGGAAAGACATCCAAAAAGTTTGAGCCAAATAAAAAAAAAAACACAAAAATAAAAATGCATGGAAGAGGCTGCTTTTTGTAAAGAATTGCTCAATTTCATTGTTAAAATTACTGATTTTGTTTATTTATGGGTTTAACTACATTTCACATTTGATTTTACAGGTGTTTTGGTTGGCACCTTTGAAAAAGGTATGTCTTATCATTCTAATAAGAAAGTTTATTATCTTTCTCTAGATATGACCAAAATCCAACCAAATATTTGATTAACCGACCTCCCAGAAAACAAGGCGAACGTTCTAAACAACTTACTGAGTTAATAAAAACTTTCTCGAGTTCTTTGGATGAGCATTTGTCACGACACAAAAGCGTAACATAGTAACTTGTCGGTCATAAATTTCTACTCCAACCGGTTCTAGCATTCCAACCCAAACACCACAAACAGTAC
Source organism: Culex quinquefasciatus (assembly GCF_015732765.1). NCBI lineage: Eukaryota > Metazoa > Arthropoda > Insecta > Diptera > Culicidae > Culex > Culex quinquefasciatus. The sequence goes on from NC_051861.1 coordinate 47,897,690, forward strand.
TGTCAAAGTCAATTGGAAAACTTTTAAAAGCTAAAAACAAACTCAAAGCTCAGCCCACCAGTTGCAAGCTACACTACTCGTTTATGAATAATATCCACAGTAAATTCTGTCACGTTCATGGGTGAGCTCCAACTCCCGCAACGGCGACGTCGTCAAAAGGAAGCCAAACATGTGCCATTCGGTCCAAGACTCGAGCGGCAGAACACTCGGGGAATGTCTTTGTTTCGATGCGTGCTCGCTGAACTAAATTCGAAAATTACCGTACCGTAAATCACCGATGTGCTGAACAGTTGGCAAAACAAAACGAAACGAAACGAATCGAAATGACACAGAAAACAATGTAATGCTAAGTTATAGCGAGGGCATAGTATGGTAATTATAATTCATAACCAAACGAGGTAGATTCTTTCTTTTATACACTCGGTTGTAAAAGAAAGCATAACTGAAATTTCTGTGAAAAGTCACTGTATCTCAGCAACCCGAGGTCCAATCTTCAATGTCTCTTAGACATTTTTATAGCAAATTTTCTGAACTTTTCAAAACAAATATTTTTAGAAATGGTCACTCATGGTCACTATTTTTAAAAATAAAAAAAACTGCAAATATTTAGCTAAAATCAAACTTACGGTGGCTATATCTTGAAAACGGGACCCGATATCAAAAAATGTAAATTACTTTTCGATTGCAAATTCAATTTTACATTTAAGAATTAAGTAAAATTTGTTTGTGCATGAAATTACGATTTTTTTTTCCAAAAATCACTATTTTTACAAAAAACCAAAACCGACAGATTTTTTGACCATGTGGCTCTATGGCTCAAAAGTTGCGGTTTTTGTCTCCTAAAAGATATAAAAAATCTCGAAAATAAAAAAAATGCGTATTTTGGGAAATTCAGATTTGGTGAAAAAAAAGTTGATAAAAAAATCTGCAATTTTTTTCCGTGTGCCTATTTTTTTCTCAACAATACTTACAACTTCGCCGAAGACACCAAATTGATCAGAAAATTCACTCAAAAGTTACAGATGTTTGAATATTTACGTACCATTTTTGTATAAACAGCAGCCAAAATTGTATGGAGACTTGTATGGGTGAACCAATGACACAAAATAGCTTCTTTGGTCATAGGGAAGGCCCCCACAAAATTTGAGCCAAATTAAAAAAAATACAAAAAATAAAAATGGTCGAAATTAGCCGATTTCGTAGATTATAAAGAAAAATTGTTTATTTTGACTACGGCTATTGTACACGATGAAATTACGGAGGTTAAAGGATGGGCGACGCGGGTCGTTGATGATTATTTCAATTTATATGGTAATCAGTATTTTGAAAAGTGGACATCAAGGTTGGAAAATGCATGAAAACACAGAACCGTTTTTGCCGTGATTTAATGCTCTAAAAGATATTATTTCTGGACCTGGTAATTTGGCAGCCATGCTCGCTCATAAAATCATGATAACAGAATGCATTAATTAAAAGAAAGTTTTACATTTCGATGACGATTGATCATACCGGTCGCATTCGACGTGTTTTAAGGTTCCATACATTGAATTGTTTGAAGTTTTGATAGGTAGTTCAAAACGACGCTGCCGTGCTAACTTTTCGCACGTCGTTTTTTGACGTTCCAAGAAAAACGCGTGTTTGACCTGGAATAAATAAAACGAGAGCATGCAATGTAAACAACAACAAACACGTTTTGTTTGGTTGACCATTAGGTGCATTGTCCTAATGTTTGGTTGAGTTTGCTTGCCGAAGTCCCGAAACTTAATTACAAATGTTAATTACAAAACAAAATGGGTAATTCTCTACCAACTCACACGAAATCGGGAAAAGTTGCCCCGACCCCTCTTCGATTTGCGTGAAACTTTGTCCTAAGAGGTAACTTTTGTCCCTGATCACGAATCCGAGGTCCGTTTTTTGATATCTCGTGACGGAGGGGCGGTACGACCCCTTCCATTTTGAACATGCGAAAAAGAGGTGTTTTTCAACAATTTGCAGCCTGAAACGGTGATGAGATAGAAATTTGGTGTCAAAGGGACTTTTATGTAAAATTAGACGCCCGATTTGATGGCGTACTCAGAATTCGAAAAACGTATTTTCATCGAAAAACACTAAAAAAGTTTTAAAAATTCTCCCATTTTCCGTTACTCGACTGTAAAAATTTGGAACATGTCATTTTATGGGAAATTTAATGTACTTTTCGAATCTACATTGTCCCAGAAGGGTCATTTTTCATTTAGAACAAAATTTTTCATTTTAAAATTTCGTGTTTTTCTAACTTTGCAGGGTTATTTTTAGAGTGTAACAATGTTCTACAAAGTTGTAGAGCAGACAATTACAAAAATTTTGATGTATAGACATAAGGGTTTGCTTATAAACATCACGAGTTATCGCGATTTTACGAAAAAAGTTTTGAAAAAGTTAATTTTGCGTTTCTCTTTGTTTCGTCGTCCGTGTCTGTCGCGGGTGACCATGAATGGCCATGATCGATGACGACCAACTTTTTCAAAACTTTTTTCGTAAAATCGCGATAACTCGTGATGGTTATAAGCAAACCCCTTATGTCTATATATCAAAATTTTGCAATTGTCTGCTCTACAACTTTGTGGAACATTGTTACACTCTAAAAATAACCCTGCAAAGTTAGAAAAAACACGAAATTTTAAAATGAAAAATTTTGTTCTAAATGAAAAATGACCCTTCTGAGTCAATGTAGATTCGAAAAGTACATTAAATTTCCCATAAAATGACATGTTCCAAAATTTTTACAGTCGAGTAACGGAAAATGGGAGAATTTTAAAACTTTTTAGTGTTTTTCGATAAAAATACGTTTATTCGGAATTCTGAGTACGCCATCAAATCGGGCGTCTAATTTACACAAAAGTCCCTTTGACACCAAATTTCTATCTCATCACCGTTGCAGGCTGCAAATTATTGAAAAACACCTCTTTTTCACATGTTCAAAATGGAAGGGTCGTACCGCCCCTCCGTCACGAGATATCAAAAAACAGACCTCGGATTCGTGATCAGGGACAAAAGTTACCCCTTAGGACAAAGTTTCACGCAAATCGAAGAGGGGTCGGGGCAACTGCTGTGTGAGTTGGCGGAGAATTACCCAAATAGATTTGATTGCTTTTCCTATTCAAGCCTTTGGACTCCTAGGTTCGAGCAGAAACTTGCAATAGAGACCACAAAAAAGCTGGGGTAGTTAAAGTGGCGACGCTCATGCAACCGAGCAAGCTGATGGTTGCCAGAAAAGCTTGAAAAAAAGTTATTGTTTTCAGTGGTTTTGTTATAAATTCTGTAATAATCTTAAAAGTGGGCGAATCTTTTCGAAAGAGTTGTTTCCTGGAATCTAAAATTGAAGCTTAAGAGGTTTTCAAACAAAAAAATCAATCAAGCTCATATTAGGGATTCGGGCTCAGTACACCTGGGGGATCATGCAAAATAGCTTTATAATTATTGAAACTTTTTCCACTTCATAACCACATTAACACTTGTAGCACCAACGGGTTCAAAACTTACGCGAAGCACCAAGAGGGTCAAAAAAGTTGGAAATGCAACTTCAACCGGCTGTATTTCGGCGAAAACTCAACCGATTTGGATGATTCTGCAACATTCGATCCGGAAGAATGTCAAGAATCACCTCCAACAAGGTAGATCCAAAACAGATGCGTCTACCTTAAGTTAAAAATAACAAAGGCATTTCCAAATTTTTTTTCCAAAAAAAAAATGCATGCATTCCCAACTTGTTTGACTCCGTTGGTGCTACAAGTGTTAACTGACATAAACAACTTTCCTCGGCCGGAAACTCGTATGCACCTTACCCAGTAGCTCGAAGCAGCAGAGGAACTCTTTCGCGTTGAGCAATTTAATAAAAATCACGAACTGGCTCTGATAAGATTTCCCAACTAATCCGCGAGAGGCCACAGTGGACGGTGAACAGCAGCGGAAATGAACTGTAGTGCTGACTTCCGGTTCTCTTTCGTTTGTGCACTTCACCTGAGCTACGGGGATCGTAGACCATGGTGAGCTTCTCGTTTGCTAGGTAGGAATTTTAATTTTCTCTGCTCTGTGACATCGATACGCCTGCTTTCAGTGATAAACACTAGTACGCAGGTACTCGGTAAGTGATCTTGGCATTTTGAAGAGGGAAAATAAGTAACAAACTTTATCTACTACAACTTTCACTTTAATACACACTGACTTCAACCGTGTCATTGATGTCGATGCAATCTGCTGATGATGGTGCAATATTGAGACGGGGGCAAAATTGTGTAAAAAGGGAAGTAAAAACATGATTTCCGGTGATTGCCGGTGGCAGGTTAGAAAGAACTTGTTCCGTGGGAAAAGTGTTGTTCAATGGGTAAGTATGCTGAATAAACTCTCGTGTTTTTATATGTATTGACAACTGACTCAATTCATTATGCACGTTGCATTAGGCAATTCCAAACTCGGGATGTCCAAAACTCTGAAAATATTTTTGTTCCCGTTTCACATTATGATCACCAGTTCTTTGAAAGAGTTGGCGTGTTTGTTCATAAATAACTGCAGGTTGAATTAATTTTTGACCACACACCACAATTTGCTACGCAAAAGAGGACTATATGATTGGCTTAAATTCGTTTACCACTGGGTGAGGTGGGGGTGAGTTCATAAACCACACACTAAATGGTTTTCAATTGAAGTGGTGGTCTCGTGTGTAGGTGTAGCAACAAAAAGCTTCCAATCATTTTATGCACACGTGAAATTCTCATATTTTTGCGACTTTCAGAATCATTGCATAAAAATCCACTTAAAAACATTTTATTTTTATCCAGATCATTTATCATTACCATTATAAAAGCCGATTTTCCCGGAATGCAATGTTTCCATCATCGAAAATATGCATTTTAACGGGGGCGTTTCCCATCGGCTCGTGTCTGTGTGGGCCACTTGACCTAGTGTCCGTTGTTCCGGTCCATCAGATGGGCTGCCTGCCTGCCCGGGGCTATCGAGCGGATAGGTCAAAGATTAAAATGCGATTATTGGACTTCTTTTTTTTTCGTGTGTCTTCAAGCCCCCGGGAGTGCCAACGTGGAGTAGCCTCCCGAGGCCGCTTTTGCAACGCTTCAGAAGATGAGACACCGCCCATGGCGTTACGGTTCACTGAATGTCGCTGCGTCCCGCCTTGCTGGAGGAGGAAAACTGATATTAAAAGTGCGTTTACTTTGGCTGATGAGTCCAACAACGAGTCAGCCATTGTTGTTGTTGATTGTTTGAGATGTTTGTTGTTGTTGGGGAAGTCTTCTGTGCCAGCGTTGTGTTATTTGAGAAAAGGTAAAATCATTTAACTTGTGGGAGCAGTACTGCACAAGAAGTATACGATACCTGGTTTGGATGAGTTATCTTTAAACGCAGATCTTTACTTTACTTTAAAAAGGTAAAATCATACATTTTTTTCTGACATAAAAGATGTACCCCTTTTCAAAAGTAATATTACCATGATTTTTTTTCTTTGTTGCGACCCTTAAACGGATTTGGTTTTAATTTGGCACAGTGTCTTATTTTTGCCCAAGCAATTGAGTCAAGGTCAAGATTTTTCTAAAATTTCAATTTTGTTGTCACCCTATTTGTGATAGATGATTTGGTAGATTTTTGACAGTTCTATGCAAACGAATTATTTCAAGAAAATCTGCCACTAATCTACCAAAATCAGTTAAACCAAACGGCTCGGCTCTTAAATAGTTATGTTGGTAAAAATGGCCTATTCCATCATACGACCCATTAAAAATATAAAATCCTAAACTAGAACAGACTTATTTTGCATATTCTACGTAACCTTTTCCATGTTTCCGATATCAGTAATAAAATTCAAATTCCAGTTGCATACTTGCATACCTTTACAAAGTTTGTACTAAGTACACTTATGCGATTGTCGGTGGATTATCCCACAAACTAGGAATACTTACGTGATAATTTGGCATTAGGATGAAAAATTAAACTCATCTTCGACTCTCCTTTCTATGATCTTGTTTGCTACTTTACTCGTATAAGTAGTTTTTTTTTAACAAAATACTCTCACAATTATGGTGGGCTTGACTATGGGCAGGGGTGCCAGGTTGCCAGATAAATCTGGCATTGCCAGATTTTTTGAGCGTCAATTAAAAAAAAATAATTTTCTATTTCTTCCTCACATTGTTTTATTGACGTATTTTGTTTATTTTGTGAAGCTATAATGTATAAAAAATGAAATTACACAGTTTTTGAACAAAAAATTACTTATTACTTTGAGAAAAGTGGCTTGCCAGATTTTTCACAGATTTTTTTCCAGATTTTTTACTCTTCAGACCTGGTAACCCTGACTATGGGTCAAAACACGATACAGCTCTCGTAATTTCTAAATAACAAAAACAATTTAAACGATATTGAAAAACATTTAACGTAAAATTGTTCCTAGACCTACATTGACCAACATTTTCCCAAAATATGAAGGATGTTTATGAATTCTTCCTCAATTGCCAATTAAACCAATCTCATTACTTAGAGGGGATGACATCGGGTCAAATGAAACTAAAATGATGTTCAAATACATAATAGGATCTAGAAAAGTCATTAAACCGTGTGTCTTGTTAAAGTGTATCGAGTTGACGTGCTACAATGTTGGAAGTGGAGATATTTAATAATTTAGGTACTTAGTGAGAATTTCGACGGGACCATGGTGTAGGGGTAAGCATGATTGCCTCTTACCCAGTCGGCCTGGGTTCGATCCCAGAAAGTCCCACTGGCAAATTTTGAGACGAGATTTGTCTGATCACGCCTTCCGTTGGACGGGAAGTAAATGTTGGCCCCGGACTAACCTAAAAAGGTTAGGTCGTTAGCTCAGTCCAGGTGTAGGAGTCGTCTCCCTGGGTCCTGTCCTGGTGGAGGCGCTGGTAGGCAGTTGGACTCACAATCCAAAGGTCGTCAGTTCGAATCCCGGGGTGGATGGAAGCTAAGGTGTAAAAAGAGGTTTGCAATTGCCTCAACAATCAAGCATTCGGAACCTAGTTTCGAGTAGGAATCTCGCAATTGAGAACGCCAAGGCAATGCTGTAGAGCGAATAATTTGATTTTGATTTTGAGAATTTCAAAAATATACATTGTAAGGTAGATTTCTCAGTGATCATATTCGGCCAAAAACATACTTCAAGTTAAGACAGCTGCCAAATTGCTAGGATTTGTTCTAGGACCGTTTTCTTAAGATGTTCACTCCATAACCCTTTAAACAGAATTCTGGTTTATTGAGAAGAACCCGAGAAATTGCAAAATCTGTAAAACATCACTCACACCAGGCCCAATGTAACCCCACTGATGGTACCAGAAAAGGCTGAAGACTGTGAACAATTATTGTTAATACATCAATGTTTATTGAGGAGAATGCAACTTTAAATAGTATTGCATATTTTTGAAACTGTGTGTTCCACAATTTTTTATATATTTCTATCAAAAATATATTTCTCTAAAACAGTTCATCAGTAGATTTTTCCATGACCCATTAAGAGTATCAGGGCCACATTTATAACGCGGAGTCAGTGGGTATTTTTACTCAATGTTAGGATATCGTCTGTTGTGTGCTATCTTGTGACAATGATCATTTAGTACTATTGGAGTAAATCGAATTTTTAAAGTTTGATGATAAATATTTTCAAAGCTATGAATGATAGAGTCAAACTCTTTGAAGCAATTCGGCTTAACAAACGCTCCAAGTTTCAACTAATTTGGTTACCAATTTTAACTTATTTGGTTACACCTGTTGAAAGATAAAGTAAATTATGTAAAGAAAAATCTGAAAAGCACGTGTCACAAGTGTGTTTCGAAAATAAAATTTTACTACGTGTCACAAGTGTGCACAGAATTCCCATACAAACTAAATAGGCTTTAATCATTAGTTTAACTGACTTAATCAGTATATTTTCAAAAACAAAAAATTGCATTGCCTTTAGAACATGTTTATCAACAAAAATCGTGAAAAATAAGACAAATTTTCCACATTTTCCAACAACAAGTCACAAGTGTCATTTTGACGATACATTGGTCTATGTCACAAGTGTGATATTCGGGAAACGGAAGCAAGTTCCCAAAATTGGGTTAACTCATCTTGTCGTGTTTTATAGTATAGCAAAACGTCATCATTAACTCATTTTCGATAAAAATGGTCTATGTCACATGATAGCACACAGCAGACGATATCTAGAGTTTTTTAAAGGTCCTATAAACTATTGTTTTTCATATTTTTATAGGACCTATTCAAAAAAACTCTAGATATTAAGGTTAATATGTTAACATTTTAAAGGTCGCTTTCTCTAAGGTGTCATGATATGGTCCAGCTTGTGATGATACACTACCTTCCCTTTACTAGGCGATCGAATCCTGGGCGGAAAGGATCGCCAGTTGTGTTGGTCTGAGCCGGGATTTGAACTCCGCTTACGAGGCGGATGCGTTACCACTAGGCCCAAAATGCACGTACGACAAGTTAGCACGACGGCGACGAAATGATGAAGTTACTTTCCTTGACGGTCCCTTCGATGTCGTCATATAGAGAGTCGACTTATTCTTTTTCAATATTTTTAAATCAATATTAGCCTGCAGATAGGCTTTCGAAGTAATGTACCAAAAATTAAAAAAAGGCGTCCTCGTGGGTTCTACTCAATTCCACAACATCCGTTCGTTAAAAATTTTGATTAGCAAGACGCCTTCCGAGAAATGACATGTCTTTTATTTGATATTTCCAATTCGCTTAAACGCAATCGAATTTGTTTCTTATCCAAAGGCCACCTGAGCGCGTGCTCACCGCCGAGTCACCGAGGCCTGTCAAAACCAATCAAACTGGCAATGTATCCCTCTTCGGGGATCTGTCAACACACACTACCATCTATCCCATGGCATCCAAGCGTGTAAATATCTTATTTCATCCGGAGGTTTGATCGGGCCACACTCTGCACATAATGCACTTTCCGGTAATGTATCATCTATTTCGAAAACTATAAAGCAACTGAACTATAGTGTTGACAACAAGCTGCTAAAATGATTGACAGCTTGAGATCTACACCTTGTGACTGGGTGTGTGTAGTGTAGTGCGATAATATCTAGTTTTGATGAGGCTGATTATGCTGCCCATCGTCATGTACTCGACGCTCCATGGTCAAAACATTACATAATGCCAAGTCGAGGACGTTGACATGTTGATACCGGAAAGCCGATGTATCGAAAGAGTCGGATGGAACAATTCCAAATGGCGTATAGGGATTTGAAATTATTTTGTTTTATTTGTCTTAGTAGTCTCGAGTTAAATTCAATTAAGTTAAATTTAAAAGCAATTAAGTTAAATTTAAAAGCAAAATTTAAAAGCGACCCTTAAACGGATTTGGTTTTAATTTGGCACAGTGTCTTATTTTTGCCCAAGCAATTGAGTCAAGGTCAAGATTTTTCTAAAATTTCAATTTTGTTGTCACCCTATTTGTGATAGATGATTTGGTAGATTTTTGACAGTTCTATGCAAACGAATTATTTCAAGAAAATCTGCCACTAATCTACCAAAATCAGTTAAACCAAACGGCTCGGCTCTTAAATAGTTATGTTGGTAAAAATGGCCTATTCCATCATACGACCCATTAAAAATATAAAATCCTAAACTAGAACAGACTTATTTTGCATATTCTACGTAACCTTTTCCATGTTTCCGATATCAGTAATAAAATTCAAATTCCAGTTGCATACTTGCATACCTTTACAAAGTTTGTACTAAGTACACTTATGCGATTGTCGGTGGATTATCCCACAAACTAGGAATACTTACGTGATAATTTGGCATTAGGATGAAAAATTAAACTCATCTTCGACTCTCCTTTCTATGATCTTGTTTGCTACTTTACTCGTATAAGTAGTTTTTTTTTAACAAAATACTCTCACAATTATGGTGGGCTTGACTATGGGCAGGGGTGCCAGGTTGCCAGATAAATCTGGCATTGCCAGATTTTTTGAGCGTCAATTAAAAAAAAATAATTTTCTATTTCTTCCTCACATTGTTTTATTGACGTATTTTGTTTATTTTGTGAAGCTATAATGTATAAAAATGAAATTACACAGTTTTTGAACAAAAAATTACTTATTACTTTGAGAAAAGTGGCTTGCCAGATTTTTCACAGATTTTTTTCCAGATTTTTTACTCTTCAGACCTGGTAACCCTGACTATGGGTCAAAACACGATACAGCTCTCGTAATTTCTAAATAACAAAAACAATTTAAACGATATTGAAAAACATTTAACGTAAAATTGTTCCTAGACCTACATTGACCAACATTTTCCCAAAATATGAAGGATGTTTATGAATTCTTCCTCAATTGCCAATTAAACCAATCTCATTACTTAGAGGGGATGACATCGGGTCAAATGAAACTAAAATGATGTTCAAATACATAATAGGATCTAGAAAAGTCATTAAACCGTGTGTCTTGTTAAAGTGTATCGAGTTGACGTGCTACAATGTTGGAAGTGGAGATATTTAATAATTTAGGTACTTAGTGAGAATTTCGACGGGACCATGGTGTAGGGGTAAGCATGATTGCCTCTTACCCAGTCGGCCTGGGTTCGATCCCAGAAAGTCCCACTGGCAAATTTTGAGACGAGATTTGTCTGATCACGCCTTCCGTTGGACGGGAAGTAAATGTTGGCCCCGGACTAACCTAAAAAGGTTAGGTCGTTAGCTCAGTCCAGGTGTAGGAGTCGTCTCCCTGGGTCCTGTCCTGGTGGAGGCGCTGGTAGGCAGTTGGACTCACAATCCAAAGGTCGTCAGTTCGAATCCCGGGGTGGATGGAAGCTAAGGTGTAAAAAGAGGTTTGCAATTGCCTCAACAATCAAGCATTCGGAACCTAGTTTCGAGTAGGAATCTCGCAATTGAGAACGCCAAGGCAATGCTGTAGAGCGAATAATTTGATTTTGATTTTGAGAATTTCAAAAATATACATTGTAAGGTAGATTTCTCGAGTGATCATATTCGGCCAAAAACATACTTCAAGTTAAGACAGCTGCCAAATTGCTAGGATTTGTTCTAGGACCGTTTTCTTAAGATGTTCACTCCATAACCCTTTAAACAGAATTCTGGTTTATTGAGAAGAACCCGAGAAATTGCAAAATCTGTAAAACATCACTCACACCAGGCCCAATGTAACCCCACTGATGGTACCAGAAAAGGCTGAAGACTGTGAACAATTATTGTTAATACATCAATGTTTATTGAGGAGAATGCAACTTTAAATAGTATTGCATATTTTTTGAAACTGTGTGTTCCACAATTTTTTTATATATTTCTATCAAAAATATATTTCTCTAAAACGGTTCATCAGTAGATTTTTTCCATGACCCATTAAGAGTATCGGGGCCACATTTATAACGCGGAGTCAGTGGGTATTTTTTTACTCAATGTTAGGATATCGTCTGTTGTGTGCTATCTTGTGACAATGATCATTTAGTACTATTGGAGTAAATCGAATTTTTAAAGTTTGATGATAAATATTTTCAAAGCTATGAATGATAGAGTCAAACTCTTTGAAGCAATTCGGCTTAACAAACGCTCCAAGTTTCAACTAATTTGGTTACCAATTTTAACTTATTTGGTTACACCTGTTGAAAGATAAAGTAAATTATGTAAAGAAAAATCTGAAAAGCACGTGTCACAAGTGTGTTTCGAAAATAAAATTTTACTACGTGTCACAAGTGTGCACAGAATTCCCATACAAACTAAATAGGCTTTAATCATTAGTTTAACTGACTTAATCAGTATATTTTCAAAAACAAAAATTGCATTGCCTTTAGAACATGTTTATCAACAAAAATCGTGAAAAATAAGACAAATTTTCCACATTTTCCAACAACAAGTCACAAGTGTCATTTTGACGATACATTGGTCTATGTCACAAGTGTGATATTCGGGAAACGGAAGCAAGTTCCCAAAATTGGGTTAACTCATCTTGTCGTGTTTTATAGTATAGCAAAACGTCATCATTAACTCATTTTCGATAAAAATGGTCTATGTCACATGATAGCACACAGCAGACGATATCTAGAGTTTTTTAAAGGTCCTATAAACTATTGTTTTTCATATTTTTATAGGACCTATTCAAAAAAACTCTAGATATTAAGGTTAATATGTTAACATTTTAAAGGTCGCTTTCTCTAAGGTGTCATGATATGGTCCAGCTTGTGATGATACACTACCTTCCCTTTACTAGGCGATCGAATCCTGGGCGGAAAGGATCGCCAGTTGTGTTGGTCTGAGCCGGGATTTGAACTCCGCTTACGAGGCGGATGCGTTACCACTAGGCCCAAAATGCACGTACGACAAGTTAGCACGACGGCGACGAAATGATGAAGTTACTTTCCTTGACGGTCCCTTCGATGTCGTCATATAGAGAGTCGACTTATTCTTTTTCAATATTTTTAAATCAATATTAGCCTGCAGATAGGCTTTCGAAGTAATGTACCAAAAATTAAAAAAAGGCGTCCTCGTGGGTTCTACTCAATTCCACAACATCCGTTCGTTAAAAATTTTGATTAGCAAGACGCCTTCCGAGAAATGACATGTCTTTTATTTGATATTTCCAATTCGCTTAAACGCAATCGAATTTGTTTCTTATCCAAAGGCCACCTGAGCGCGTGCTCACCGCCGAGTCACCGAGGCCTGTCAAAACCAATCAAACTGGCAATGTATCCCTCTTCGGGGATCTGTCAACACACACTACCATCTATCCCATGGCATCCAAGCGTGTAAATATCTTATTTCATCCGGAGGTTTGATCGGGCCACACTCTGCACATAATGCACTTTCCGGTAATGTATCATCTATTTCGAAAACTATAAAGCAACTGAACTATAGTGTTGACAACAAGCTGCTAAAATGATTGACAGCTTGAGATCTACACCTTGTGACTGGGTGTGTGTAGTGTAGTGCGATAATATCTAGTTTTGATGAGGCTGATTATGCTGCCCATCGTCATGTACTCGACGCTCCATGGTCAAAACATTACATAATGCCAAGTCGAGGACGTTGACATGTTGATACCGGAAAGCCGATGTATCGAAAGAGTCGGATGGAACAATTCCAAATGGCGTATAGGGATTTGAAATTATTTTGTTTTATTTGTCTTAGTAGTCTCGAGTTAAATTCAATTAAGTTAAATTTAAAAGCAAACTGATTGTTGAAACTTGACCCACACAGCCTGTTTTAAACCTATAAATCGTTCTGCCGTTCGATAATCTGAACGTGACGTGACGAGGGTTATGTCATTTTGACCTGCGAGCCACCTGACAGCTGTGGCCGAAGCCGTCCCTTTGGGTGGGTATCATCACTATCTCGCACACGTCACACAAGTGCGCTTGCCAAAACACCCCACTTGACGTCGCCGCAGTCGTTGAAAGAAAGGGAAAGTGCGCGATATTGAAGGGGCTTTTTCATGGTGCAAAAGTGATGCTGAATGACCACTGCACGATGGGCACGGTGGGTTTATTTAGGCAAAAAAAAAAAAGAATTGGACAAAATCATATATTCCTAGAAAATTGTAACCACAACAAACACTAACAAATAAAGCCACTGTTTAATTTTTCACGCTAGTGATTGGTAGCAACGTACCCATGGGTCCACTGAAAGTCGCCGGAAGCGATTTAAATTGATTGAATTGTAAACAAGTGAATGTCTGTGTGTGAGTTTGTGATTATGTGAGCAAGCATTGAGACCTTCTCTCGTATGATGGATGGAATGTACCCGTCGGACGACGAACCAAGACAATCTTTGTCCTCAGCTGCTGCGGTTGTCGGTTGTCAGCTTAGGGGCACTACATCGCCTCCCCACCTTCCTGAGTTGGTCAATTTGAAATCTCTTGGGAAGTATAAACGAATGGGAGAGATGCGGTCGCACTCGTTGGTGTACCGTTTAAAGTAAATGGACGTGATTGTTTGGGATGGGAATTTTATTCAGCAATAACCTTGCATTATTTGCAAAATGGAAATGATTGAATGAACCCGGCAAAAAAACAGGTTTAAATTTATTTGTACACGAGAAGAAGGTTTGCTGACAGAGCACAAAAGTGATCCTCAGATCGCACTCTCTTACTCCAACTGCAGTCCTTCTGTCTCTTATGGACAGCTGATAATTGCTCGCAGGAGCGAAAAGGCATTTCTCTCCCCGATCGTACTCGATCGCGGGACCCTCAACAGCAGCAGCAGAATTTGAATCAGAATTATTGAGATCCCAGTCAACTACCAACCAGGTAAAAGCGCCTCTTTCAAACGGAATAAAGTTGTTTTAGTGTTCGCGCAGCTTTTTTCGTTTTATTCACGTTTTATTCACGTCGGAAGAAACGGTGAAAGAGCGAACAAAATAAATAAAGGCAAAACAATAGAAAAAAAACTATTTTAGTTAGTATATAACCAGAGTAAAAATGTATTCTCAAGGCAAACCATTGAATGTTACTGTAGATACCTTGTTAAAATAAGTTATCAACGCAGAAACATGTAGTTCTACAATGATAAGTTCATTGCAACGGCGCAACGGCCTTAGTAAAAAGAGTAACATTCAGCAATTCCTCACGCAAACAGCATAAAAAAAGAAAATTGCTCGAATCAGGCTCATAAATGTGTTGGGGGTTCCATGGCCGAAACAATTAGACCCGTATTCTTTTGTTTGGCCATTAGGGTGACCTACACGGGGTAAGGGTAGTCCTAAAAATTGCCATTTTCGTCGATTTTAGCAAAAACCCTTTAATTTAAGAAATCATAACCCCCAGCCATTTCAACCGATTTACTGTTTGCTGTCTTATACGCAAATGAAATAAGTTAGCCTTTCAAAGAAAAATAGTAAGAAGTTTTAAAAACCTAGCCTAACATATGAAAAAGTCGTATGAAACTTTAAAAGCCCGTTTTAACGGTGTGTGGACCAAAAAGCCCATATCTGGAAATATTTTTATCGGATACCTCGGACATTTTTACGTAACATACTCAAAGTGCAAAGAGTTCATTAACAGGATATTGGGAAATATTTTTTTGAAAAAAATATCCGTGTTTTTCGACGCGCCGCGCGCATAAATGGGAAAATTACGAAAACGGCAAAATCAACTTTTTTCACTATAACTGCGATAACTTTTAAATTTCAGCTACAGTATGTAAAAAAAGTATTTACACCTCTTGGGCACTATGCACATTTTTTAAAGAAACATGTTAACAATTTAAACTTTAAATTTTAAAGTTTGACAGAAACCTAGTACTACGTTATGTTCAATAACTCATGCCGAACATTTTGTTACAAAAAGCTAATGAAAAGATGACTTCTATAAAAAGTTCTATAACAAATACTATTACTAAAATCAAAAAAGGCGCAAAAAAAGATTGTACACCTTTCGAAAAATATACATAAATAAAGTTATTTGTTGACAAATCAACATAAATTCAGTCTCCCAACTCCAAATAAGCAACTACTTAGTATAAAGTTCATATAACTTTGGAAACTCCATATAAAACATATCTAAACTTAATTTTGCAAACTTTTAATTCAACTAAATGTCAATATATTACCATAGAATTGCTAAATAAACATTTTGGAGTGAGTATAACACCGTTTTGGGAGTCTTTGTATCGATAGAATAGATTTTTCGTTGGAATTTCGTACCAACCCGGAATTACGTCGTCGGAAAATCCACCGGCATCCGAACCGGTCCACGATTCACAAGTCAACCTAAGCGGCATCGGAAAGGGCATAAAATTTCCTATCTTTTTTTACCCAAACATCTTGGTTTTCTTTAAAATGGTGTTATACCCACTTCAAAATGTTTATTTTGCAATTTTATTGGTAATACATTGACATTTAGTTGAATTAAATGTTTGCAAAATGAGGTTTAAATAAGTTTTATACAGAATTTCCCCAGTTATATAAACTTTTATACTAAGTACCGTAATCTGGGGCGAATCGGGACTACAGTCTGAATAGGGACAGCAGTTTTTAGAGCACTTAAAGCTTTTAAATATGGAAATGGATGTACACATTTTGTTGGTCTGAGTCTGTTCTAACCGAAACCAAACAGAAAAATCAAAATATTGTGCACCAACATGGTTAAAACTGCTGTCCCAATTCGCCCCATATATCCCGATTCCCGATTGACCCCAGTTTACGGTAGTTAGTAAACTTTGTATTCAATCCAAATTATTGTTTTAATCAGCCAAGGATGCCGATTCGGAGTTGAGAGACTGGATTTATGGTGATCTTTCAACAAATAACTTTATTTATGTTAATTTTTCGAAAGGTGTACAAACCTTTTTTGCACCTATTTTCATTTTTGTAATGGTATATGTTATAGAACTTTTTATAGAAATCATCTTTTCATGAGTTTTATAAAGCAAAATGTTAGGCATGAGTTTCTGAACGAAACGTAGTACCAGGTTTCTGTCAACATTAAATTTTTTAGATGTTTCATCACAATATGTGCAATGCCCTACCTGAATCATGCCCCACTCCAAGCTAGCAAAATGAGCAATGAAACCCGAAAATGGAACATTCCAGATGACACATTCCAGGAACTCAAAGTTGAGAGTCACCACCGCAATTTAGAACGAACATCTCAACCGACATCTCAAGAATGCTGACGAAACGACGACGACCCTTCCCGAGCTTCATTGATGAAAAGAGATGCGCTGATTCACAAATCGACGAGGGCGCGCGCAAAACCGTTGCTCACGAGAGACAAGCCTAGCCCTAGTTTTAAGGAAGTCGCGCAACGATAGTCGCTGAACCAGTTCCACAAGAGAGGAGGTACAAACCTGCACACAACACGAACGAAGCAAGATGAAACAGGCCGGATAGATAGACAACAGCGTGCTGAACAAGGAAGCGCGAGCACGCGATGAAAACAGATTTGCAAACACTTCAGACCACCCCAAAAAAAAATGCTAATTTATGCCATCACGTTTTTGCCACTGTACATACAACGCCAACTGTATTAGTCACCAGTAGGAACAAGAAAACTGTAACGATAATCCAATTAATACATTCACACATGCGCGCACACACTTCAAGCGGGCAACTTCGGCGGGTACTCGACGTCTTCGTAGACGTTTTAAGAGCTCTCCAGTTGCAGAGATTATGTGGGTCTGCCTTACGGTTGAAGGGTTATCTGCTCGATGCAATCTGGTTCAGCTGCTTCACTGCTTCGATCTCGTAGTAGAGAACCACAACAACTTTTTTTTTCTCCTACGGCACTTCCTCTTTGTCACACTTTTTGCAACCCACAGAATCTGCACAAACAAGTTGATATCCAGTGCACCATTCACAACCATTCGCGGTACCACTTCTTCGCTTTCATCCGATACATCCACGACAAGGTATTCCACTATCAGCATCAATCGTGGCCGCGACGTGAGGTCATCACTTGCTGCACGATTCGAACTTCGAGACTGCTGTGTGACTCACTACGGCTGAACTTGTATTCCTTGCAGGTACCTTCACTCTCCTTGGAATTCGCAGAAAACTTTGCACATTCCTTCTTCGATCGTAAAAAAACGCTCTACGATTCCGTATGATCCCCACACAATACGCAGGTAGCCGATCTACGCGCAAAGGTTTGCCAAAACTCGTAAAGAACGACCCCCGAAAAAAAAACAGCCCAAAAACCGTCATAAACCGTTCAGGGAACCTCGCAGCAAAACACGACACCGACAACCTCTGGACTGGAATCGTTCGCAACTCGACGGACACTAGTTCAACGACGACGTCAGACAATACCGCCTCGCTGCGCTGTGCGACGGTATGTGGCCTGGTGGCGTAATACACACGCAAGTATTCGCACACACCTTAATGGGAAACAACGCGGCGCAGGGAACCTCCGCCGCGTGGTGTCCGTGACAACCTGTGTTGGACCAGCAGCAGCAGCAGCAGCAGCTACTAATACAAAGCCATGACGACACCGCATGGTTATGATGGTGGTGGTAGTGGCAATACGTAGTCGTATGGCCAAAAGACGGAATCAGCAGACGGCGAAACGTGCCGCGATGTTTTTTCGACGTTGTCCGGAGCGCGCAACTGATAGGAAAACTAGCGAACAGGGTCCAGTGACAATGTGGAAACACCATTGGAATAGTTTAAAGTGTTTTCCGATCATCCTGAAAGCAGTTCAATCAATACAAACAATATAAACAATATAAACATACACTACACTAGAGGTGGGCAAAAAAAGAGCGAACCACTCAAAGAGCCTGTTCACTGAAAAGAGCGAACGAACCGTGGCTCACAAAAAAAGAACAGCGGTTCTTGATCTAGGGGCTTGCTCAAAAAATGTTATAAAATGTGACATTTTCTGCAACAAATCCACTGTTGCAGATTTTGAGATATATTTTTCCTTTGGGTGTAGAAATCATGACATTGAGGCTACCAACCCCTATGGTTTTCAAGGGAATCTTCTCGTTTTCATTTTTTTATCAACTATGGCCGTTACAAATAATTTTCAAAGCACCCTGCCCTTCAAAATCCGTCCGAAAAATCAGGGGACAAAACAATATTCTTTTTTTCAAAAATCTTTCAAATTTCAATGAAAAAAGAAGTCTTATCCACTGAAAACAAATTAATAAGCATTTTGGGATCGATCAAAAATATTTTGATTTTTGGTGAAATTCCGTTGCTTAGTACCCAATGCAAAAGTTTATTTTTCGGTTTAAAAAAACGTTCATCAATACTTCGATCTTTTCAACAGTAATGATTGCAATACAACTGAGGTGTGAAATGCATTTTAGAACTCATTTTTCATTAAAATGTCTTGCTATTATTTTTTTTTGCGACTTTGGCCAGAGTTGAGGGATATAAATTTCAAAAAATATTTGGTACGGCAAATTTATAAAAGTCCAATGTGAAATGACTTATAAAATCACGCGATTTTTGAAACACCCCTATTCATTCAAATTTTGAAAAAGAGCGAAAGAGCCGTTCAAAAGAGCGGCTCTTTTTAAAGAGCGAACGAAAATAAGCGGCTCCTAAAAAAGAGCGGCTTTGCCCACTTCTAATAGTAATTTTACATCTGGAAATGGGTACATCTTTTATGTCAGAAAAAATGTGTAATTTTACCACTGAAAATGTTTAATTTTACCGTTTTTCTGGGTAATGTCATATTTTCAGTCTAAATTTAGGTAAAATTCTTTCATAAAAGAGGTAAAATTCAACCTTCCAAAATTAAACCTTCCAAATTTACACTTTTTTACTGTGTTCCCCATTTGTGTAGAGTTGGTATTTCCAAAATCTCCCCACGATATACTTTTGCAGTCCCGTGTAACAACCCTCGGTAACAGTAACTTTTCAGTTCCTGCAGTTCTTGATCGCTAATGACTCGTGGGTTAAAAGTCCGCGCCCGTCAGAACAAGTGAGAATCACTCCTCAACTTTGTGTCGTTGAAGCACACCAACACCACACCAGTACCTGCTACTAGTACTGAACTGGCACCAGCAAAGCTCAGAGCCAAAGTTCGGTCGCAGGAGGGTTCCTCTTCACTGCACATTCCCACACACCAGTCCATTCACCACTACACAGACAGGTAGGGTACAACTACAGCTCCAATTCCGGGGTCACGCGTCACGGGTTCTAGACGGATTCTCCTTCGCGTCTTCTTGGCTGTGTGCCTCTTCTTTGCATTATTGGCACTATGATTACGGGAACTTGGCGGCTTGGACTTGTTCTTGAATGCGCGAACCTCCTCGCTTGTTGCTTATTGGCAGTCATACCTGGGTTTCCTCCCACAATTTAAGTTCCATACCTGAATGCTTTTCCCAGGGGGTCCCCATGTTGGAGAACCGAAAAACTGTCGGACGACGACGGGTCGACGAAGAAGTCTATTGCAATCATAATGGCAAATAATGACTATACAATATAAATGGGAGGAAGTCTTTCAACTGTGTCGGTATTTGTGACTTTGTTTAGTCGATTACGATTACCCCCTGTGATGGTCCTGGTGTTTGGTTTGGTTTGGTTCAAGTTCGGGGTACTCGAGTTTTGCCTGTTACTTGGGTGATCCCACCCCCGTCTATACAGCCGTCATTAGGTGTAGTTCTTTTTACGGTTGAAAGAGTAGGGGAATTTGCCCGATTCGATGAACATATCGGAAGTAGATTCTATGCATAGTAGTAGTAATTAAATTAGTTTTTTTTAAAGGATCAAAATTTTTAAGCCATCAATAATTTTTAAAGAAAATTTATCATCACTCTTAAATTTTCAATTCAAAAAATCAAAAATCAAACCATCCACATTAACGACCCCCGGGTCTTTAGTGGTCTCTATTGCAAGTTTCTGCTCGAACCTAGGAGTCCGAAGGCTTGAATGGGGAGAGCACCCAAACCTCTTTTTACTCCAAGGAACCTTCCACCCCAGTGTTTGAACTGACGACCTTTGGATTGCGAGTCCAACCGCCGCCAGCGATTCCACCGGAGTAGGCTTGGTTTGGTGTGTTGTTTGTACTTATGGCATGGAGACAACTCCTACACCTGGAATGACTTAACGGCCTAACAACCAAGGCCGGGACCGACATTTTACTTCCTCATCCGATGGAAGGTTGCAGCAGATGGGAATCGAACCCAGAATCATCCGCTTACAAAGCGGACAGCGTAACCATTCGGCCACGCACTGCCACTCTTAAATTTTCAGTATCAACTTGAATTTGAGAATTAATCATTTTTACCTGGTCGACAATAAATGAATAGTGATGATTTTCATAACTTAACAAGGGAAGGAAAAATCGTGACTACAAGGCATATTGTGGATAGCCAAATGCAAATCTGACGAATCCTGAATATTTTTTTGTACAACCCATGAGTACTAGGGTTAAAAATCTACATCAGGGATACCCTCTCACTCGATTTCTTAGGCAAAAGTAAGTATTTGTGCCAATTTTGAGCCAAATCGGTTAAGGTTTAAAGGTAGCTTTTTAAAGTTGATGTTAATATGGGGAAAATAGCAAAAATGTATGCAGAAAAACATCGTTTCAGTATTTTTCTGCCAGGTGGCGCGGGTCACACGCAAAATTGTCCAACTGTGAAATTCTTGTAAGGAATTCAACTCCCTACAACTATGCCCAAGAGTGCAAAACGAATCGAGTTGATCCTGATTTTTGATGATTTCTTTTAGTAAAAAGGTTTTTTTTTATATACTGCCCATGTTCGCATGAATGTCCTCTATGCAAAAACAGCATGCTAAGAAAAATGCATTTGAAGTGTGTCCCACACATAAGACTACGTGTTAAGTTTTCGCGAAAAAACTGGAGTTCCTTATGATTTTAAGAACAAAGTACTGAATGTTATAGGCTTTTCAGAAAGGGATCTCGATTTTGAACCAAACTCAATAGTGAAAAAATGCATATGGGACATTTATGTGATCATGGGCAGTATATACCCCTTATATACTTTCAAGTATATAAGCCGATTTTTTTCATCGCGTTGCTAAAAACTCATAAGGATCAACTCGGATCTTCTTGCACCCTTCTACACGGAAAAACAATCAATACTCGAAATCGTGAATTTGATTCACGAATGCGAGAACCACGAAGGAATATATTCACGTTTATAGTGCAAATGCACCATACTCATGAATAAATTCCTTCGGGGTTCTCACATTCGTGAACTTAATTCACGATTACGAGAATTAATTTTTTTCTGTGAACAAAGTTGTAGGAAATCACATTTCCTAGAAGAATCCCACACTTGGACAATTTTGGGCGAGACCCACGCCACCCGCTGCCCCGCTGTCCAAGGTTGTTGGCGGTTATCCACGATCTGTACAAAAAAAAATTTTTTGTATGGAAATTGTCCACGATCCACGAAATTTTAGTTTTTTGTAAAGCATTGTTAGTATTCCAGCTCTAAACGATCTCATAACCGGTAATTTCTACGGGTCAAACTAGCGTAAGTCGATAAAATCACAAACAGCCTTTATCAAACGCACACACTGCATTCAAAAAGCCATTCAAACTATTTTATGACCGATAAACAAACAAGAACAGCCAACATCGCATCGTAAAGCAAAGTGCAAAACACTGCGGCTGCACTTGAGTTGCATTCAGGTACACACACTGCGTTCGATGCTGGATGCTATTGCCTCATTCTGAGAAGTACTGTTAGGTCTTCCATGCCAACCCTCCTTGTTCTCCGGTTCCAGACATCGACGATGCACATTTCAGGTATGTGTGTGTGTGCAGCTGAAAGATAGTAAATAGCTCAGCTTATGTCTGTGTGTGTGCCGATGCAATGCATACTCCAGGAAAAAGGTCCAGCGAAGGGGTCAAGGTAAACATCCCCGAGAGATTGGTCACGGTTTGCGTGAAAAAGATAACGAAGGGAGCCGGGCTGCCCACGCGACGAGGCTGACCCGTCAGACGCGATGTCTGTTTGTTTTGTCTGGAAGGAGAATCTTCAAGTAAATGTTTGAGAGAAGATGCTGAGTCAATGGGGAATGACCGATTAACCTAAAAATTATATTATTAGATAAAATGTTCACGTGTAGTGGATCCTTAAACAATCGAAAAAATCTAAAGAAGACCATAGTAAGGAAGTGCTATCTAAATACAAGCGGTTTCTAACCCAGAAAGGTATGTTCATAACATGATATTTCTAGCGGGAAAGTAAAAGAATTGATGATTTTTAATTTCACTTTTTGTTACTAATATATGATGCATAAAACACTTTTTTATAATTTGATATGTTTAAGGTAGAGGCTAAATGTTACTCTCAGGGTTCCAATCGAACTGTCAAATCGGGGTTCCAATCGAGCAAAAGCTGAAAAACAGGGCTCGCACCCTGTTGGGGGCCTAAAAGGGCGTGGCAGACAGCTGGAAACTGACAAAGGTCAATAGATGTAGTAATTAAACAATCCTGAAGAATTGTACAATTATTAAACTATTTCCCCCTTTTGACGTAGTTCTGGTCTTCCACTATCCACCTCCAGTCTCCATCATTACAGCATACTGTCCACTTCCCTGATGCTCCTTCCCCAATCCCCGGCTTTGATTCTAGCTACTGATAAAAAGGAATATCATAGATGAAAAAGGTCAATGCGGATGGAGAGCAAATCGAGCTCATTATCCCCTCACAAAGACTGGTAGTAAGTGTTAAAAAGGAATGAAAAATGTGAAGAAAGATAAGAAGAAAAATAAAAAAAATAGTATGTCAATGCGGATGGATCGATGATCCCCTCACAAGGACATAAAAGAGACAGATGGTAGGGAGAGCAGAACAGAATATCAGGAATAAGAAATAGTCAACGTAGATGGAGAGCAAATAAAGCTCTGTGTCCTTTACTATACTATAAACACCTTAAATACTTTGAATAAATTAAATACTTTATATACTTTGAATACTTTTAAATACTTAAAAACATCAAATACTTCAAATACTTTGTATTTGTATTAGAATCGGACATTTATTTTTACTTAGAATACTCGGAATACTTTGATTACTTTGAATACGCTCAATACATTATGGAAATTCTTTAATTACTTTAAATATCTAAAAACTATAAATACATTATTTTCTTTAGAAACTTAAAATACTAAGATTTAAGAGACTTTAAATAAAAATAAGTAAATAAAATAAAAAAATATATAAAAAAACAAAAAATATTTTGGTTAAAAAACGTGACTTATAACAATTACAAACTGGTTTATAAAAAACTGATAGTTTTTGTTATGTTTGTGCTTGTTCGATATGAGAAACGTGGCAGCACCAAAGAAAAACTACATGTTTTTCAGCTAAATTTGAATGACTATGGGTTATTGAAATTTCTCCCAAACCATTTAATTTCCCTCTATAGGTCCCTAGTTTTAGGGGACATCAAATGCCAACTTTTCAGAAATTTCCAGAGTGTCAAAAAAAACTTTGACAGAGTTTTGAACTGATTAAAAAAAACGAAATATTGGTCGCAAACATTTTTTAACTTCATTTTTCGATGTGGGTAATTCTCTGCCAACTCACACGAAATCCGGAAAAGTTGCCTCGACCCCTCATTGATTTGCGTGAAACTTGGTCCTAAGGGGTAACATTTGTCCCTGATCACGAAACCGAGTTCCATTTTTTGATATCTGAGCAGTTCTCTCAGATTTCGGTCATTCGATTTTTTTTTTGTATTTTTTAATCCGACTGAAACTATTTTGGTGCCTTCGGTATGCCCAAAGAAGCCATTTTCCATCATTAGTTTGTCCATTTAATTTTCCATACAAATTTCGCAGCTGGCCAAACATTCAATATTACGCCCTTTTAAAATGTTAGTCTTGATTTTGAAATTTTGAAAATATTGTTTTTGAAAAGATCGGAAAATTTCACGTGTGTTTCATATATTAACATTTAAAATCGGACCATTAGTTGCTGAGATATCGACATTAAAAAATGGTGGGCTGTTTGGGTGAGACTTAGAAAACATCAATTTTCCTGTTTTAAAATCTTTGAATTGCAATATCTCAGCAACTAAAGGTCGTATCAACAAAGTCCGAAGAAGCAAAATATAGAGAATTTTCTCAGCTTTTCAAAAATATTTTTTCCTAAAGTGTGCAAGCATGTGCACTAATTTTAAAAAATGAAAAACTGCGACTATTTTTAAAAAATCACCTAAATATGGATTTAACTTGAAAACGGTGCACTTTATCAAAATTTTACTAAAGTACTTTTTGATTGCAAATTTGATTTTACATCTAAAAATGAAGTTGAAAAAATTTTGCGACCAATATTTCGATTTTTTTAAAAAATAAGTATTGATTAAAAAATTCATAACTCGGTCAATGATTTTTTGCACAACCTGGAAATTTCTGAAAAGTTGACATTTTATGTCCTCTAAAACATATCAAAAAATAAAAAAATAAAATAAAAATAGTGTTTTTTTGCAAATCAAGTTTTAGTGATAAAAAGTTAAATAAAAAAAACACAATTTTTTTTTTACCTCGTATCATTTTTTTCCAGTGTAGTCCATATCCATACTTACAACTTTGCCGAAGACACCAAATCGATCAAAACATTCCTTCAAAAGTTACAGATTTTTGAATTTTCATACATCATTTTTGTATGGACAGCTGCGAAATTTGCATGGAAAATTAAATGGACAAACTAATGATGCAAAATGGCTTCTTTGGGCATACCGAAGGCACCAAAAAAGTTTCAGTCGGATTAAAAAATACAAAAATTAAAATTGAAGAAAAAAGACCGATTTCGTAGAGAATTGCTCATCTTGTGACGGAGGGGCGGTACGACCCCTCATTTTTGAACATGTGAAAAAGAGATGTTTTTCAATAATTTGCAGCCTGAAACGGTGATGGGATAGAAATTTTGTGTCAAAGGAACTAATATGTAAAATTAGACGCCCGATTTAACGGCGTACTCAGCATTCAGAAAAAAACGCCTTTTCATAAAAAAAAAAAACACTGAAAAAGTTTTAAAAACTCTCCCATTTTCCGTTACTTGACTGTAGTGTCTTTACAGTCTTTTGCAGTTCAAAAATTTTTCACTAACCTTTCCAAATACATTGAACTGATATTCTTTACACTTTCCTGTTATATATTCACATCTGACTATATATTTGCTGACTCAAGATTACATTCATTACCTTATCTTGAGCTAGCTTCTTCAATGAGAAGAACTTTTCGCTCGCTGTCCACCAGTCTGGCTGCTATTCCACGTTAAATATCCAGGTGCTAGTTTCACAGATATACACGTCGTACAGGTTTGCAAATCGCTCAGCCAATACTAATTAGCACACAGACACAATTTCACTTCTTTTATTTTCTTTTCTTTTTAACCATTTACAACTGATACGGAGAAGGTAGTAGTAACTCAGCGCACCAAAACTAGCCACCTTTTGTTTTGCTGCCTTTCTTCTGCTTGCCAGACTTCTTCGTCTTTCACTTTACTTCTTCGCACTCTCTTTTCAACGAACTTTTTTTTTTCTTCTTTTATTTATTATATTACCTTTCACTCACACTTGCACGGTGACTAGCGAATTAAAAACATCAACTTTTCCCCCTTTCTCACATACACGCTTATTTTGTTTTCTTTCGTTTTAGGCTATGTTTGTTCCGCACTGCACCGCGATTTTAAACACGCACGTGCATGTGTATGTGACGGTATTTTGTGTTTATTCGGCGCTGTTTTCTCTCTCCACTTTGCTTGTTTTTGTTGTTGATGCCGTTGTTGTTGTTGTTGTTATTCCTCACCTCCTTTTTCGAGACTGGAAAACGCGGACACGCTTGGTCGGTGACGCGCGAGAGGAGAAACTGGGTCCGAGCCCAGAAAGAGAGAGAGGAGGAAGAAAAGATCGGTGAGAGATCGCACCAAAAAGAGAAACGAACTGCGGAGACAACGACGACACAAAAGAGGTGATCCAATGTCGCCTCTGCTTGAAATTGGCAACGTTTGTTTTCACGATTTTCACGAGGATTCACGGCGCGACGATCGCTGAAAGCTAGCGCAAACGAAAGCGCCGACCGAGCGCTACACGACGTGACCGAATTTACCCGAAACAGCACGATTTTACACGACACTTTTGGCGAAAACAGCGCGACGATACGATCCTGCGGCACAGTTCGGTGTAAAGACAATCTCGCGTTTGACAATCACCACCTTGAAATTGCTGCGCTAGTTCCGCTAGACGCCACCAGTTTGAAGTTTGTGTGATGTTCGACTGTAAACATGGCGACGCGCGCAGCTCAGTGGTGTGGAGTAGAGAGAAAGAGAGAACGAGAGAGCAAGAGTAGAAAAGCAGAGCAGAAGAAACAGACGAGGTGGACTGGAGTGATGTTTGTGATGTTTCTACAATCAGAGCTCGAACAGTCTGGTGATAGCAACTGGAGAAGGTAAAAGTATGTTATTATATTTTAATTATGTTTCTACGATCAATTTGAATCAATGAAACGCATAAGTTCTACAAGAAACTCAACGTATCTAGGGAGGCTTCTGTCCACTTGACTGATCGTTGTTTTATTTGAGGACGGAGAAATCGGTAGGATTACGACTGTCATCAGAAACCGTCGTGATTGCGCTATCTGAACACAAGACCGAAATTAAAATATGTAGGCGAGAGACAAGATTGAGTTTCGTCGCCACCTGATAATCGCCGTTGTTTGGAGCATCATCGTCGTAAGGCACGATCTGTTGGGCAAATACCTTATGTGTGCCTGCTGCTTCAAATCATGAGAGTACGACGGTAACCAGCTTGACTATCTCCAAGAACACCTTTTACACAGCCAGCAACGACGAACGCGGAATGTGATCATCCCATAGCACGGCGTCCTGGTAAGATTCTGACAGAGTTCTTACAGAACTATACATATTAAAAGCATTTTAGTCACTGCGACAGAGCGTCGATGTGTTCTGAAGTATCCTGTCGGAGTTGAGAAATTCTGCGAAGCCAGAGTTGGAACCGCTGTTGCATAATCTACAGAAGCCGGAGCTGGAGTTGGATGAATCCAAACACTTTGTATGTGAGTCAGTGGAGTTGGATCTTTTTGGAAGCTGGGATCGGAATCGGAAAATCGGCAACATTTTTAGAAATCGATGTCGGAGTAACTGCAAAATGGGTTGAAGTCTTAGAATTGGAAGAAATAACTCAAACAAGTTGGACGAAATTTTCTGTTACTCTTCTGTTACTCTCAATAAGAATCGATACAAACTCATTTTTTACACACAAATGTATTTATATAAATAATTAACAAAACATGTTTTCTAACAATACAAACAAAACAAATATCTAAACAAATAGCTGAACGAATAGCTAGCCACAGAAAAAAAAGAGATAAATATTCAATTAATCCTTCCACCAGTTCAAATCAAGGCTCGGTATTTGGTTCGAGTGGCAGGATTGCGGTTGATTACTGCAAAAAATATTAATTATTATAATAATAAAAAAAACAACTAGATAAATTAACCACCGCTTACCCAGCGTGATGTGGTAAATCAAAAGCCTGCGGTTGGACATGGAAGCTGTGGCGATCGTTTGCGTTAGCACAGAGTAATCCAGCGAGTGTGATTTTTTGAATTTCCTCAAGTTGTGGCAGCGTAAAATGACCGGGGTTCGTGTGCGGCCCTTCGCTGTAAAAGTACCGATCGCCTTCCTTCAACCGCGCAAACTGGTCACTGATGATTTCGGCAAACGTTTCTCCCACGATCGCTCCGGAGATGGGAGTTTCCAGAATACCTCCCACGTATAGGTCAACATCGTCCGG
The DNA here is from genome assembly GCF_015732765.1 of Culex quinquefasciatus. Classification (NCBI taxonomy): domain Eukaryota; kingdom Metazoa; phylum Arthropoda; class Insecta; order Diptera; family Culicidae; genus Culex; species Culex quinquefasciatus. The sequence continues at coordinate 47,925,916 of NC_051861.1, forward strand.
ATGGTCGTACAGGTCAGCCAATTTCGGGGATACCTGGAAGGATGTGGGATATCAGTGTATGTGTTGGTTAAAAGAAAGTTTGAATTTACCACCGCTCCAAAATGACTAAACTCATTCTTAACATGTCGCTCATTAAGGTGCAGATAATGATTGTACGAAGGCAGTGCATGATCCCGGCCACGCTGAATGTTTAGAGAAACTAAATCTTTTCCAAACGGGAAGCCTTCCTTGGGATTCAGGAACCACGTAACACTGTGGCTAAACATATCGTCAACAAGTTGTTGGGGCTGGTGCAAAATTCCACGGAAAAGTCCGTCGAAGAAGTGAGGCTCCCGCAGTCGGGTCGGGTCGAAGAAAGTTTTGTGAGTCTTTTCCAACCCACCTGGGAGTCTGGAAACGAGAAAGTGGTTAAAAGTTTTAATCAAAATGCTTGTTAAAATATGATTCTTACTCGAGGTAGTCCGGAATGGTGGAGTGTCCGAAGCGGAAGGCGGCAGCGGAGAATTCACTTAGGATTGAGGGATTCACCTTGGGATTGTAGAAGTTGCTGTATCCTTTCGATGGGTGGAGTTCATACTTCTGCATGTAGTTTGGACCAACAACGTTCGGCAGATACTCATTAAATACGATGTGCTGAATTTCTGCGATCACGATTCGGCGAGTTTCTTGGAAGATTGTCTCGTCACTCCAATGTGGATTTAACTTATCCAAAGTCTTAGCAATTCGGTTGTGCTCTCTCAAAAACAGTGTATGAACGGCTACTAATGTAATAAGCTGATTAACACGATCATCTCCAACTTTGAAGCACATCTCAGATTTCTTATCGCAAGCTCCTTCAGTCTCGTCCAGCGGTGGCAGTTCGTTATTTAACCTCACGTGCTTCAACGACTTCAATCGACCACCCTCAAGCGCTCTCAGTAGAATCGAATCTTCAGCGGAACTGCCGTAAATCCCGGAACCGTCAATAAAGTGTGTCACCGCCGAGATCTGCCTTCCATGTCCAACGTTACAGTTCTGCCTCGATGCTACCGCAGTCCGCACAAACTCCAGACATCGCACGCCAAATTGCGAATAAAACGGATCAACTTTCGAAACCGGAATCGGAAGGCATGCTGGATGAGGATTCGCAACGCGATGGCTGCCATCATCCAGACAACATTTAGCCGTATCCGAATGTCCCTTGTTCTTGGTAATGTCATGCACCAAAAATTGCCCAAACTGCATCATCAAAACGTTGTGCTTCGAGTGGGGAACGTGGAGATCTCCGAACAAACTCGCCGAAACACTTCTCGCACTTGGAAGAAAGTTCCCCGTGACGGAAAGGACCCGGGCGGACCACACCCCATTGCCGTAAGCCGGTGGCAGGATGCGTTCCATCGGATATCCTGCTGAGCCCCACAGGGTTCGACCGTGAAGCACGTTATTACATTTTCCATCGTATCTACGATAGCGCAGGTGCTTGTGCAGACAGTCACCTCCAACTAAGCAGCGTTTGGTGCGGATGTGTGGGTTATCCGATGTGTCATTTCTGAAAAAATGGAAAATGGTTATGATTTTAAATTTAACTTTTTTTAAATATTCGTTAGGGTGGGGCCCATAGGGGCACTAATGCCTGCCTAACATATCGTCTGTTGTGTGCTATCTTGTGACATAGACCATTTTGGTCGAAAATGAGTTGATGATGACGTTTTGCTATACTTAACAAACACTACAAGATGCTTTAACCCGATTTTGGGAACTCGCTTCCGTTGTTGGAAAATGTTGAAAATTGGTCTTGTTTTTCACAAATTTATATTGATACACACTTTCTAAAGGCAGTGCAATCTTTTGTTTTTGAAAATATACTAATGAAGTCGGTTAAACTATTGATTTAAGCCTATTTTAGTTAGGATGGGAATTCCTTACACACTTGTAACACGTAACAATTTTACTTTCGAAACACACGTGTGACACGTGCGTTTCAGATTTTTGTTTACATAATTTACTGTATCTTTTAACTGGTGTAACCAAATAAGTTGAAACTTGGAGCGTTTGTTAAGCGTTAGTATACGAACCGATTGCTTTAAATAGTTTGGCTCAATCATTTATAGTTTTGAAAATATTTAGCATCAAACTTTAAAAAAAGTTTTTCTCGTTTTTCTATCTCGTTATCACAAGATAGCACACAACAGACGATATGGCGTCGCGATGTTTATCAAGCTTTCAAAGAGTTATCTAAGCCCGATCTCACGCACACTAGCACGCTACTTGTTTTGCTGGCCAGTACAAAATTTAACCTCAATCTTTTTCGTGTACGTACATGCATTACATGCGCACGTAGATAACTCTATAGTACGCTTAGGAAAATTTGATGGTTTTTGAGGGAAACCCGTTAATTCCGGAGGCTCATGCATTGACTCTCAAAAAATCAAACCATCCACATTAACGACCCCCGGGTCTTTTGTGGTCTCTATTGCAAGTTTCTGCTCGAACCTAGGAGTCCGAAGGCTTGAATGGGGAGAGCACCCAAACCACTTTCTACTCCAAGGAACCTTCCACCCCAGTGTTTGAACTGACGACCTTCGGATTGCGAGTCCAACCGCCGCCAGCGATTCCACCGGAGTAGGTTTGGTTTGGTGTGTTGTTTGTACTTATGGCATGGAGACGACTCCTACACCTGGAATGACTTAACGGCCTAACAACCAAGGCCGGGACCGACATTTTACTTCCTCATCCGATGGAAGGTTGCAGCAGATGGGAATCGAGCCCAGAATCATCCGCTTACAAAGCGGACAGCGTAACCATTCGGCCACGCACTGCCACTGCACTGACTCTTAATAGTTCTAAAAGAAAACATGTTGAATCGAACGTAGAAATTAACAAAAAAAACTGATCATAACCTCAAATTTAACCAACATTTCAATTTCAGTAATCTAGGTTAAATTTTACCGATGTTTCGGTTATTTTTCATATCATATTGATTTTATTTTACTGATCGTTCGGTAATGCAGTGCAAAAGTCTACTGGTTCGGTTAATTTGACATTCAATCTTGAATTTCAATTAACTGATCGATCGGCAAACTGAATTTGAACTTGAAACTTGATTTTTTTTTAAATTCGTGGTGGTATGAGAATTAAAATATTTGGATAAAAAGCTTATCAAGATCATATATACCACATTTCGGTTAAAGTCATCTTATAGGGATTGTCGTGTTAATTCCACGACTCAAGTTTTCAAAGGCAGCTTTACACAAATGGCTGTACCTAACGTGAAAGTGTTTTGTTTGTTGCAGACCGGAAAAGGACGATAGTAAGCAAACTGTCACACGCCATGGCACAAGGATAGAGGGTCCTTTTCATATTTGTTACCTAGAAAATATTTTTCCCAGGGATTTTAGTTTTCTACTATTTTAAGTTTTTTCATATATTTTGATGGATGCGCATGATCATTTACAAATAGATGGTGACGATTCTCGAGATTTTCAACTACCCGGAAATCGAGAGTTGAATTTTGCAATTTCCCGGGAATTTGTTCTTAGTTGGTGAATCCAATTACATTAAGTCTTATTTATTCATTGTACATTAGTTTCAGTTACCTTTTTGTTACGTTGTTTTTTTTTTTGTATTTGTTAGAAACTCCCAAATCAAACAATTAAATGATAATTTCTAGAGCTTTTGAGTACTTCAAACCTTACTGAATTGTTTTTTAGTATTCTTCAAGCTGAATGATTTTTTTCTTTGTGTAAGATCAGTCCTGGTTGGAAGCGGCCGTGGCCCACTGGTTACGGTGTTCGCTTGATAAGCGAATGGTTCTGGGTTCGATGCCCATATGCTTACAACGAGAAAGTTAAGAACACAGAAATTTGAAATGATGAATATGAACGAAAAATCAAATTCGCTCGAGGCGGGTTCGATCCCCCGTCCTTTGGATTGATAAGCGAAAATACTAACCACTAGGCCATGACGGTTTGGTAAGCTAGAACTGGAATTAGGAATACTGTTACAGAGAGCGAGTTGTGGCGCTATAGCCACGGCAAATAGATATATTCAGATCATTATTTTGATGAATTGTTTTTAGAGATATGTTTCTGGGCCCATTGAGAACATAAATCACTACAGAAAAGTGTAATGGGGACGTGAACTGTAAAGTGGAAAACGTGGTCTAAAAATCTCCCTATTGGTTTTGTTTATGCTTAACTGTAAGTCATTTCTATACATTTTGGATTTAAACCGAATCAACATATTTTTGTGTGTTTTGGTTTTAAAATGTACCGTTTTTTATCTAATTAATATCTGCAGTTTAAATACAATCATAGGGTTTCTATTTCTACACGCATAAAATAAGGCATATTTGAATCAAAAAAAGTTTTGTTGATTTGAAAACCATGATTTTTGTTGAATCAACGCCAATCGTCAAATCAGCTTTCTCAAAACAACATAAGTTTTTTTGTGGAATAGAGAAAATCATGGTTTGTTTCAACGCAATTTTGTTGTTGATTACATTTAACACGAGATCTCCGGTGAGTTTTAATAAGACTAATACAAATGTGAAAATATAATGAAAACGGTTCATTTTGTAAAAAAAACACGCAAAGATTTGTTGATTCGGTTAAAATCCAAAATTAATAAAAGTTACTTACAGTTTAGCATAAACCCAACCAATTTCTTTTCTGTGGTGATTAGTATATTCAATGATCCCACACCCAAAGTTAAAGAACGAGGGGATAGTTCTCACGAAAAGAAACGTGAGGAAAGTGCTATTTTGCGAGAGTAAAGTCCTCTCGCGTGTTCATTCGTTCATTGGAACAGTTCATCCTCTTGAGTGGCTTATATAAACAAATGACCGCCACTTAGTCACCGAACAATGGTGGCCCATACGGCGAAGGCACGGTCCAATATGCCGAAGGTCTTGGGTTCTAGTCTCGGTACCGGTACTTTGTTTTTTGATAGATGAACTTTTTTTTAAAAGATGAACCCATGAGTAAAGTACTCTCGGTAGTTTCGGGATGTATCCTCTCAGTCCGCACACAGTAGGGGAGAGTGGGGAGACTTGATCCCCGGGGAGACTTGATCCCAAGCCTGTATCTCGTCAGCATGTGGGTAAAACAATTAGCTTTGTTCTAGAAAGTTGTGCGAAATTGACTAAAACTTATTGTAGAAAACAAAGAAAAAAAAAATAAAAAATGTTTAGATTGAGTTACACACATTTTTCGAAGAAGTGCTGCAAAAAACTTCCAAGAGATCTTTTTTCTTTGTTTTGATAAGTATAGAAAACACTCAAAAATTATTCAAAAAAAAAATTTTATACATGAATTGTTTGATAAACATATCAACTCCAAAACCCTTACGCATTTGACGTTAAATTTATCGTCATACTATTTTTACAATCAATTGTTTAAAAAAGTGCGTTTAGGGAGACTTGATCCCTGCATTTTTACAGTCACTGGAATCAGCCTCAAGATTAAATAATTTGGCTGGGTTTTCGTACATAGTTTCCTTCAGTATAGTTGTACATAACTAATTGCAGTTTGAACCATTTTTCAAAAGTTTTGTAAACAAAAATGACCAGCTTTTGTAAACATGCTCAATTTTGGTCTAAAAAAGAAAATTTTAAGTTATTAAATATTTTACATGCTAAACTTGTTATATTTTGAACACAAACGTACAGGTTTAATGTGAAATTGCTGTATCTTATAGAAAATTAAAAGTTTGGATTAATAAGAAACAATTTGCTTAAGATTTCTTCAAAATGTTGAAAGGGGGATCAAATTACCCCCAACATTTTGAAAATGCCGGTCTAAATTATTTTTTTTAAAACGCTTGCATTTTTCTAAGAGTTTATCTGATGAAATACCCTTATCAGCCAAACATAGTTAAATGTTTAAGCTATCAATTCATGCAAAAAGGTCATAGTTTTGTGAGAAATTGACAGAGTTATGTGCTATACAAAAAAAGGGGATCAAGTCTCCCCACTCTCCCCTACCATTTTACTACCGAATCGTGCTCTTTATCCTCTCGTATGCCGATGTCCAGTTCTGGGTGCAGAAACATTTCTCAAAGAGAATCCATCAAAATAATAATTTCAATATCAAAAACATTGCAGTTTTTGGGAAACAGGGTGTGCAAAGTTTCCAAAAAATCCTTTTTAACTTTTTCCGCTTATTTCAAATCACGCAATGCTTCAAGAAAAATGTTCCCTGCATCATTTCCTATATAAAATAATATGGTCTGAACCAAAAATCATGTTCATGTGGACTTATAACAATACTAAATTGAAATATAGGCGAATTTTTGTCTCATACAAAAACTTCAAAAACTTCAAACGAGGATAACTGTAATTTTTCCCGACAAAAGATTTCCGTTCAACCCGCAAATGAACGGGGATTCCAAACTTTCATATGTTTATGATAGTTTTCTTGCTATTTCTCAAAAAAGACCTCGTGCTGAGCTTTGGCTAATGCTTGAGCTTAAGCAATAAAATAATCATTAAACATTAATGGATCCATTTGGCAAACATCACCCTTTGAATAATCCTGAGCCAAACCCATCGAAATGATCAACCACAAAACAAATTAAAATCGCCAATGAATATTTACCCAAGTAACAAATCTGGAACATTTCTTTTGCCACTTTTACGACCGTGATTGATTTCGCTGCTTTGAGCAGGGGAAAAACGCGAATTTTCCTCGCTGTCATTGTCTTCGTCATTTCTCATCTGGGGGCAACAGATGCCGTCAAAGTTGGCTTTAATCCGGCACCGTCGTCGTGGCGTCATCGATTCGTCCACTAAATCCGTTCGATCCATCATCATGGTGGCACACTGCAACGGTGGTACACATGTAGTCTCGGTGGGGCATGACGTGGAACCTGCTAGGGGAAGGAAGGAGAAGGAAAGCGTTAGTGAGTGAAAAATGAGAACGTGATGGAAATTTATTTGCTTTGCCGCCGCATTTTGTTAGCTTTGTTTATTTGTGCGAAATTTCCCTACGCCAGATTGTGCTTGCTGTCCACAGGTTTCCTCAGTAGAAACCCTTTTCATTCGTTGCAATAAATCATCAGACGTTTTTCCATTCTGTTTTTGAGCGATAATAACTTAATAAATCAATGGATTTGTGTTTGCTACCAAGAAAACAACAAGTTAGGTAAGATTGAGATTGATGGTAATTCATGTATTAAAAGCTCCTCAAAATGTTTTACATTATATTAAACTTAACGTTAATTGATACATTGTTCTTGGAACGTGAAAATGAATTTTGACATTCTGGTTGTCAAGAATGTAACTTTATATAAAGATTAATTATTCAAAAGGATTTTAAAACACCTCCCCTAAGCTTTATGGAGTAAATCGTCCGAATGTATATAGAAAAAGAATGACTCAGTTTTAGAAGTAGATGTTTATATTGCATGCGAATCCAAAAATAGGATGTCTTCGGGAAAATTGGTTCTAGAATTCATACGTATCGGATAACTTCTTCGGCCTTCACAGGGCTAAAAAACTGAAACATATGCTTTTCTTCATATTACCCAGATTTCTGTGGTTAGACCGGGCTGAAATTTGGAGTTTAGCCTAGTGATGGGTCAGTTTGTACTGTAAGCACAAAGAGGTACTCGGCTTTCAATCACCCTAGTGTGAATGTTTCTGATGTTTCTGTTTATCATAAGTATTGTTTGGGTTCGATCCCAGGAGGTCCCGGTAGCATTTTTCGAGACGAGATTCGTCTGATCACGCCTTCCGTCGGATGGGGAAGTAAATGTTGGCCCCGGTCTAACCTAGAGGTTAGGTCGATAGCTCAAACCAGGTGTAGGAGTCGTCTCCCTGGGTCCTGCCTCGGTGGAGTCGCTTCCCAAGTAACATTTTTTTCCAGGAGTTTTACAAGAGCTCTTCAAGATAGCTACAGAATAGCAGTTTGGACCACGGTAGGATAAAAATCTCTTCAAGTATCTATTCAAGTAAGTTCCAAACTCCTAAGAAGTTTTGAAGAGAATTTTATCCTGCCGCGGTCCAAACTGCTATGCTGTAGCTATCTTGAAGAGTTCTTGTAAAACTCCTGGAAAAAATGTTACTTGGGTTGTAGGCAGTTTGACTAACAATCCAAAGATCGTCAGTTTGAATCCCGGGGTGGATGGAAGCTTAGGTGTAAAAAGAGGTTTGCAATTTCCTCAACAATCAAGCCTTCGGACACCTAGTTTCGAGTAGGAATCTCGCAATCAAGAACGCCAAGGCAATGCTGTAGAGCGAGTAATTTATTTTTTTGTGTTTACTTTAACTGTGTGTAGCAATAAGCATGAGCATGAGCATGAGAGACACCCATGGTTGCCTCTCTGTTTCTGAACAGAACCGTAATATCCTTTAAACACTACTGACTATAGGCTTCGATTATCTAGTGGGGTTTCCCTTATCAACATAAGTGTGTACACCTTTCGAAAAACTAACGTAAATAATGTTATTTGTTCACAAATCACCATAAATCCAGTCTCCCAACTCCAAATAGGCATCCTTGACTGATTAAAAAAATAATTTTGATTGAATATAAAGTTAACTAATTATTTACTTAGTTTGAATGTTTATATAATTCTGAAAATTCTATATAAAACTTATCTAAACTTAATTTTGCAAACTTTCAATTTAACTAAATGTCAATATATTACCATAGAATTGCTAAATAAACATTTTGCAGTGGGTATAACACCGTTTGGGGGTCTTTGTATCGCTAGAATAGATTTTTCATTGGAATTTTGTACCAACCCGGAATTACGTAGTCGGAAATTCCGCCGGCATCCGAACCGATCCACAATTCACAAGTCAACACGTTTTTAAATACCTAGGTAAAAGCGTTGTTATGGTTTCGTTTGAGTAACCTGTCAAAATGTATGGAAATTTGTAATTTTTGATCTCATGGATCAAACTAACTTTTTGCTCAGGTATTTAAAAACGTGGGTTTTAACACTGGAACTCCCAACGCATGTCCAACACGGACGGACGCCCAAGCCTCCCAAAAAAGGTGGAACGGTAACTCCGACTCGCTGGTTCTCTGGCATTTATCAACCAATCGGGACGATTCTTGTTTCCAGTGATTTGTAAGAATGTCTAGATGATCCTAAAATTTTGCAGAACTTGATTTGATCAAATCTGAAATTTCTGCGATCAAAAACATCGTTCCATCTTTTTAAAAACAACTGCCTCCGCAGATTTTTTGGCGAATTTTTTTACACGCGAAAAAAAAGTTGGAACGATGTTTTTGATCGCAAAAATTACAGATTGGATCAAATTAAGTTCTGCAAAGTTCTAGAATTATCTAGACATTTTAACAAATCACTGGAAAAAAAATCATCTTGATTGGTTGAAGTTACCGTTCCAACTTTTTTGGAGCCTTGGGCGTTGGAATGTTAAAGAACACCTAGATGCCCTTTCCGATGCCACATAGGTTGACTTGTGAATCGTGGACCGGTTCGGATGAAGGCGGATTTTCCGACGACGTAATTCCGGGTTGGTACGAAATTCCAACGAAAAATCTATTCTATCGATAGAAAGACCCACAAAATGTTATTATATCCACATCAGAATGTTTATTTAGCAATTCTATGGTAATATATTGACATTTAGTTAATTTGAATGTTTGTAAAATTAAGTTTAGATAAGTTTTATATAGAATTTCCAGAGTTATATAAACTTTTATACTAAATAATTGGTAAACTTTATATTCAATCCAAATTATTTTTTTAATCAGTCAAGGATAACTATTTGGAGTTGGGAGACTGGATTTCTGGTGATTTGTCAACAAATAACATTATTTTTGTTAATTTCTCGAAAGGTGTACAAACTATTTTCGCACCTTTTTGATTTCTGTAATGGGAACGGAATCGACGTAACACCAAAGAGTATTGAAAATAGAGCGCGGATTCGGAATAAATTTCCAACAAATTCATGGTACCAACCTTCTCTCTGGTAACACCTTATAATGTGGCCCTCTTAAATCTTGCGGTTTCGTCAACGGATCCACAGGCGTGTATCGTTCTTTTTGCGACAAGACTCCGCCTCCCGGGTCTCCTAAGTGTGAAGGTATGGCACGAGGAGAGGGCACCGAATACCTATATTTACACTTAGAATTTTTTGCGTCCGCCCCGGTAATAGTATTTCTTATATAACTTTTTATAAAAATCATCTTTTCATGAGCTTTTTATAGCAAAATGTTTGGCATGAATTTTTGAACAAAACGTAGTACTAGGTTTCTGTCAAACTTTCAATTGTTTACATGTTTCATCACAAATTGTGCATAGTGCCCAAGTGGTGTAAATACTTTTTTTTACAAACTGTATGAATGCGCTGAAAAGATAAAACACCATGATTGCTGAAGCTAGATCAGTTGCGAATAGGTAACAGTCATTGGCCACCAACGGCGCCCACCATGTCAGTTTGTAGATCTCGATTTAATGGGACGTGAATGTTAGTTAGCGCATGTTGCTATGCTAGGGCAGCTGGTTTGCCTTTTGCGTACACCCCACAAGCGCCAGGAACCTGAAAATTTGTTAGCAGGATAGGGTGTTTGGTCAGGATTCATCATAGAAGATGATGATGCGACCCAAAATCAAATTGTTATTCTCAAGGCAAGCAATCGGATGCTGCGGATGAGACATTTCCCGTTTATCGGTTGTTATATTTTAAATAAAATGGTTTATTCTTAGACAGCCGGCTTTGAATGATTGATGTTTAGTGATGTACTGATGAACGTTGCGAACGACGAGTTACGATGTTTATCGAGCTAAAATGGTATGATAGGGTTTTGTTGTTATTGCACACCGACGATGGCCGCGAAAAATTTTGCGACCGATCGCAAATCGAACTCAAAACGTTTGTAACTTTCAGTCGCATTCAAAAAGTAAAATTCAAATTCTTTGATTTTTTCATCAAAACATATTGCAAACAAGCACCGCGCGAAAATTTTGACTGTGTGTATCAATAAGTTAAATAAAGTCATTCTGAGAAAAAAAAATACATTTTTTTGTTTTTCTGAATTTGAAATCATTACATGACACAAAAGATTTTGTAATAGCCGTCCACTAGCTTCGGAAAATAAATTTACAATTGACACAGACACTTCCCCAGAAAAAAAAATAAATTTCTAATTTCAAGCCTCACAATTATCACAAAATGCTTTTTACAAAATAACAGTTATGCTACTATCAAAACCTGTTAAAAGTCTGAATGTGTTTTTTGGTTAGTCAAAATTGGCATTTTAATTGTTTACAATGAATTGAATATTTTTATCCATAAAGAATTCTCAGCTTTAAAAAAATCCCCCTGATTTTTTGGGGCATTTTTAAGAGGGGTTTTTCATCAAATAGGATTGTTTAGTTCTCATTGTATCATCCATAACGTTCCTGAGCAGTTCTCTACGGAATCGGTCTTTTTTCTTTTATTTTAATTTTTGTATTTTTTAATCCGGCTGAAACTTTTTTGGTGCCTTCGGTATGCCCAAAGAAGCCATTTTGCATCATTAGTTTGTCCATATAATTTTCCATACAAATTTGGCAGCTGTTCATACAAAAATGATATGTGAAAATTCAAAAATCTGTATCTTTTGAAGGAATTTTTTGATCGAGTTGGTGTCTTCGGCAAAGTTGTAGGTATGGATATGGACTACACTGAAAAAAAATGATACACGGTAAAAAAATTTTGGAGATTTTTTTATTTAACTTTTTGTCACTAAAACTTGATTTGCAAAAAACACTATTTTTAATATTTTTTATTTTTTGATATGTTTTAGAGGACATAAAATGCCAACTTTTCAGAAATTTCCAAAATGGGCAAAAAATCTTTGACCGTGTTATGATTTTTTGAATCAATACTGATTTTTTCAAAAAATCGAAATATCGGTCGCAAAAATTTTTCAACTTCATTTTTCGATGTAAAATCGAATTTGCAATCAAAAAGTACTTTAGTGAATTTTTGATAAAGTGCACCGTTTTCAAGTTATATCCATTTTAAGGCAACTTTTTTGAAAATTGTCGCAGTTTTTCATTTTTTATAATTAGTGCCCATGTTTGCCCACCTTTGAAAAAAATATTTTTGAAAAGCTAAGAAAATTTTCTATATTTTGCTTTATTGAACTTTGTTAGTGCGACCCATAGTTGCTGAGATATTGCTATGCAAAGGCTAAAACAGGAAAATTGATTTTTTCTAAGTCTCACCCAAACAACCCAACATTTTCTAATGTCGATATCTCAGCAACTATAGGTCCGATTTACAATGTTAAAACATGAAACATTCGTGAAATTTTCCAATCTTTTCGAAAAAAATATTTTCAAAAATTTAAAATCAAGACTAACATTTCAAATGGGCGTAATATTGAATGTTTGGAATGACCGAAAACTCAGAGAATTGCTCTCCTATAAACCTACCTTTAAAAACTTTATCAATTTGGGGCTGGTTCGCTCCAACAACTGCCACCGGAATCGTTATACCGAGAACAACCGTCAGTCTCACCAGTGAAGCCATATAACTGATCACTTTTTTGCCGGCCCCAGCCACATGGGGAAATTTCATTTTTACCTTGAAAAGGAGAAATTTTTCATATCCCAAAAAAATCCAATATAAAATTCCTCACTATGGCACACCAACCGACCAACACCAACTGCTGGAAATCGCACACTTCGCGCATACGTTCGATAATGGCGTTAAAAAGGGTGTTCTTCTTGCCAAGTGGCACTTCAAAAGAAATGTTTCGGGCTATTGATGATACGTGTCGATGTACTGGTAGTGCGATGGTTGACCTTGGAACCCCTTTTATTTTCGTGACCAAGAGGCACATTTACCATCATCATATTTTTTTTTATTTTCAGTGGACTGCAGGGTAAATTCAGAGATGTGCAGGATTTTAAAATATCTTTTTAAATATAATAAATATAATTGAAATAAATATACCAAAGAAAAGGATTCAGTAGTTTTTTTTTACCGCGGACCCATTTCTAGTGACCATGTAAAATAGCTTTATAAAGTGACTAGATTTAAAAAAATAGTAATTATGCTTAATTTTTTTGTTAATCTTTTTATTTTTTTTAAATGTAAAAGTTATGATTTAATGATGTTTTGATCCCGTTATTTACTTCTATACTTTTTGAGGAAAGGCTCACTCGAAAAATCAACTGCTTAATTTGGCCTCCTAGACTCCCCTTCACGTATAAATATCGACTCAGAATTCTGAGCAAATGTCTGTGTGGATGTGTGTACTGTCCCTGATCGCATAAATGTCCCATATGCATTTTCATCAGATTTTATTTTCAAAAATAAATATTTTAAAATCCTGTCCGATAAAAATATTTTCAGATAGGCGTCATCCATAAAGTATGTCACGCTCTAGGGGGGAGGGGGGGTCTGAGAAAGTGCGACATTGCGTGTTATAATTATAGGGAAAGCGTGCCAAAGGGGGGGGGGGAGGTAAATTTTGGCTGATTTTAGCGTGACGTACTTTATGGATGAAGCCATATAGGCTGTTCGGTCCAGACACCGTCAAAGTGGCATTTTATGTTATTATAAGACTTTTCAAAAGTTAGGCTAGATTTTTGAAACTCCAAACTATTTTTCTTGATATTCTTGAAAATCAAACTTATTATTTTCATTTACACCCAAGAATGCCAAAATCGGTTAAAATGATGCGATGTTATATTTTTAAAAAAAAGTGTTTTTTTGTGAAAATTGACGAAAATTCGAATTTTTTGGACCACCCTAACACGACGTAGATCACCCTGATGACCAAACAAGAAATAGGGGTCAAATTATTTCGGCCTCCTTGGCCGATCCCTACCCCCAGACAAAATTTGAGCCAATTCGAAGAACATTATTTTTCTTTAGCTTTCATATGGAACCGCTGTATATGAAGTTGTGTTTAGAGAACATTTGTAGGTTAAAAAAATTTGTTAGCCAAAAAAGCTATATAAATGTGAGAAAGGCATCAACCCCCTTTCGGTGGATTATGTAACGTTTTTGAATTATAAAACATTCAAATTTGACAAAAGTAGGCAACCTTAATGCTAAAAAATATATAAGAACTCATAGTAATTAAAAAAGTCCAATTTATTTTGCACTAAGAAACCTCCCACCTTAGGATTCGAACTAATAACATTGGGCTCACGATCCTGAGTTACTACCATCTGATTTATTCAGAATGAAATTTATTGATATTTTATTAAAATCGCAACGGGTTTTCGTAAGTTGAACTTTATTTGTTGATTTTAACAAATTGAAACCAACTGATTTGGAGGTTTTTTTTAACAAAACTGTTGGAAATTGTAATTTTCTGTTTTCTTACGCTGAAAATGTCTAAATTAATAATCAAAAAACTTTAAAATGAGCCTAAAACATAAAAAAATCGGATGACAAAGTCAAAAGTTATGAGCGCTTAAGTGATATTTTAGATCCTGGATCTCAGAATTTGAAATGATGTCCGGATCTATCATGCGTTCCATCGTTGATAGGGTAATAAAAAGGTCTTTCATTGTATGGTGTAAAGTATTATAATAAAATTAAAAAAAAAACTGTTTTATGTAATGTACTATATGGATGTTAGCAAGGCACCAGCCACCTTAAGTTGGATCAAGAAACTTTTCATTAAAAAAAACTATGTGCCACATTTGTTCCGCAAGCTTATGTGAGCTTCTTTTATCATCGTTGGTTGGAAGACACGCCACTGGTTTAGTTCGTTCAAGTTTTTTTTTTTGATTTCATTACAATCAGTTACCACTGGTCGTGGCCGGCGCCGGTATGAATCAGCATGATAGGATCCTTTGAGAAGTTGCGAAGCGAGGAAAGATAGCTCCCACTCATCTTCCACGGCTCGTGGATGTAACTTCTGGAGGTCTTGGTCAATAACGGTGTGGGCACCTATGCTTATGCTTATGCTTAAAATTACAGATTTGATAAAATCAAGTTCAGCAAAGTTCTAGGATCATCTAGAGGATTGGGAGTTGTACATTATATTGGTTTTAAAAAAAAAAACATAAAAAATCTTGATTGAGAATGCACCAGTCCCAGCAATAGTTACAAGTTTTTTGCGAGTTGTTTTCCTGTTTTCTGTTTCCTTTACAACCAACTTTATTTGCATCCATTGTGATAAATGCCTTATACACAGCTGAAGGGATCCCCCCAAACTCTGTACTGCACTTACAAAACTACTGTTAGTCGATAAACTAAAGAAATAAACTGAATTGAATTGAATTGAAAAAAAAGAATGGACCAATCAAAAATAAAAACAATAATAGAAACGAGTTTTTTTAAACAGGACGCTATTTCAAAAAATGTTGAACTAATACATCAAATGAAAATAATTCTTTCAATTATTTTCGATTATTTATTGAGTCATTGAAATTGACAAAATTGTGTTTTAATAGTGTTCTAATTAGTAAAATAATTTGGAAGAATGCTGATTATTTGTATTAAAAAAAATCTGAAGTACCAAATTACTTTAAAATGACCAAAAATCTTTTTGGCAACAAACACTGGCCTCGGGTTGCGTTTCAATGTTTCCGTTATGCTACCACACCTTATTTTCACAGTTATGCCATATCCCACATTAACATGGCAATTTATCTATTCTTGGAATAAAGTAATAAAATATAGTTGCCCGATCCAAAACAGATTGAAATTAATTAAAACTGTTAACCATCGTTCAATTAGTTTTGATTATAATTTGCATCACATAGCTTCCGGTTTTGCACAAACAATTTCGCTGCCTGTGTATGTGTGGGTTAGAAAATAAAACTTGCTTCTCTTGTAGGTAGTTGTGGACATATAACGATACTACATTGTTCGTACAGTGTCTACCTTGAGGGCAGAAATCTATTGTGTATACGACTAGTGTTGCAGAAGCTACTTGCTAGCAGTAGATGGCGTAATAGATAGTGATTCATATTGGTGATAATTATATTTTAAAAAATGCCCAAACGTTGGTCGAGCTTCTTGCTGAGGCTTGTCCTGGTAGTATGCATATCGCCAGGTGGTAACGTACGAGGTGAACGGAAACTCCTACCAGTGCCGGCTTCCCGATTCAGCCTCGATGCAAGTGGTCAGTCTTGGCCACATGTGCGGCATTCTGGTTCTGGTAAGTAGCTTTTATTGACTGCAAAAGGCCACGACTAATTAATTACATTTGTTATACAGGATGCGAACAGTTTGAAAAGTGTGTCCCGGCCGCCAGGTGTACCGTGCAAACTTCCGGTTCAGCTAGCTTGCGCCCATGTATTACGGAGTTCAATACCGACGGGATATGCTGTCAACGCAGCGGTTCTCCACCAAGACTGCAAAAGCGTTCGCAAGACTTCGAAACCGTGTCGCACAATGCCATTCTTGAAGGTCATCGCGAATACGCCGCAACACAAAAGGCAATCAACAAAAATCGAAAATTTATGACATCCAAAACTGAATCGGCAGCACCCTTTCATCACTTTCTACAATTTGCCCATCCGAATGGCGACACCGAAGACGGAATCTACGAAAACATCTTCGCTGCCAAGCACTTTGCCGAGCTAACCAACATGACCTTGGACGAGCGTCAACGTGATCATTTTCAAGCCCGGACCAAGCGTTGCCTTAAACCGGTTCGGTGTGATCATCGCTGTCCATATCGCTCTTTTGACGGCACGTGCAACAATCTGCACCCGGATCGGACCAGCTGGGGTGCGGCCGGACATCCGTTCGAGAAGTTGCTGCCGCCGGCCTACGAGGACGGTGTATGGGCCGCAAGGACTCACTCCGTTACGGGACGACCTCTGACGAGTGCGCGTACAATCTCGGCGTCGTTGCTGCCGGACATTGACCGGCCCCATCCTCAGCTGAACCTGCTTACGATGCAGTTTGGACAGTTTGTCGCCCACGACTTTACGCGGAGTTCCAGCATAAAGCTAGGTGAGGATCATGAGGTTGTTTAATTTGCGAAATTGTGACGTTATTCTTCTTGCAGGTGACAAAGACATCGAGTGCTGCGCCGAGGGAGGATCGCACGCTCTTCAGGGTGACCAGCGCCACTTTGCGTGCCTCCCGATCGAGGTCAGACCGGATGATCCGTTCTTTTCAAAGTTTGGCGTTCGCTGCCTGAATTTTGTCCGACTGGCACTGGCGGGAGATCCCGAGTGTCGGCTGGGCTACGCCAAGCAGCTCAGCAAGGTTACGCACTTCATCGACGGATCTCCGATATACGGATCTAACGAGGAGTTGGCACGGTCGTTGCGCACGTTCCAGAAGGGTCAGCTGCGTAATTCTTTTCCGTTCGGCATTGAAGAACTTCCACTGAATCAGGATCCGGGAGTGTGTGAACCATGGGCCCAAGTTTGCTTCGAAGCTGGCGACGATCGTGTCAACCAGGTCGTCTCGTTGGTGCAGGTTCAGGTGTTGTTCTTGCGGGAGCACAATCGCGTGGCGGGAATTCTGAGCCACGTCAATCCACACTGGAACGATGAGACTGTTTATCAGGAGGCACGGAAGATCGTCATAGCGGAACTCCAGCGGATCGTCTACAACGAATACCTTCCGCTGGTCGTGGGATGGGATAAGGCAAAGCAGTACGGTCTACTGGATGAGCGGGACGGGTTCACCGAGCAGTACAGCTCGGACATCAAACCTGTTGTGCTGAGCGAAGTTAGTGGAACTGCTTTCCGCTTTGGACACTCCACAGTGCAGGGGCACTTCCGGTAATAATACACTTTATTCTTAAACTAAAGTCCACTTGAAAATATAAAATTTTATTACAGCATCCAGCACCGTCACGCCCCCACCGAAACGGTCCCTCTCCACCGAACCTTCAACGATCCGTCCCGGGTGCTGACTCCGACCAGCTTTGACGATTATCTGTTTTCGCTCGGTGCCCAACCGCAACAGCAAGTCGATCCATCCATCACCCTGGGCCTCACCGGGTTCCTGTTTGCCGGACAAAACCCATTCGGATCGGATCTAGCGTCGCTCAACATTCAGCGAGGTCGCGATCACGCCCTGAGACCGTACAACGATTATCGTACCTGGGCAGGCCTGCCCAAGATTCAAAGCTTTGAAGAACTCGGTCACGCTGGCGCTAAGCTGGCTCAGGTCTACGAGAGCCCGGATGATATCGATCTCTTCGTGGGAGCGCTTGTGGTTGAGTCCGGGTCCAAAAATAGCCTGGTTGGAGAAACCTTCGGTCATCTGATCTCGGAGCAGTTCGCTCGGCTCAAGTATGGCGATCGGTTCTACTACAAAAATGGACCAAAGGTCAACCCGGGTGCGTTCAAACCACACCAGTTGGAGCAGATCCAGAGAGTTAGCTTGGCCGGAATCATCTGTGCCAATGTGGATCGGCGTTTTGATTTCTACCAAGCTCCGAGGGCCTTTTTTAAGTCGGGGCTGGATAATGAACCGATTTCATGCGAAAAGTTCCATGGACTGGACCTCAGGGCATGGAAAGATTAGGTGCCAGCTTTAACAATTGTTCATTGTTTGTTTTGAAATGTGTTATTTTCTTCATGAAAATGTTATATCTGTTCAATGATATTTTAGTAAGTTAAGTAGCGTCCAAAGTTTGTCATTGTGTTAAACGTACCAAATAAAAACACAACTTCAAACCCCCAATTCTTGTTAATCATTGCCTAGCGTCCCAGATGGAAGCAATATTCTCGGAAAGACTAATGCACTTTCCCGTAAGTGAAATGCAACAAGTGGCTGCCAGTTCTCTATGTGTATACAATCCGATGAATTAAAAAAAAGCACAGAGCTCATGACTTCATTGGCGTTCAAACTGCGCAGACTCGTTTTATTTCTATGACGGAAGGTGAATGCTGGAACCAAACAACATTTCAGAGGTTCATTCCCGACGAGTTGCGGATCTATTTATTTCTGCTGACTAGTATTTGGGCAAAATTTGGTCTTATTTACGCAGACTGTTGGCGGTCTGCAAATTGAACGCTTGAATTGGCCAGCTTCCAGTGGAGGTTACATTTATTAGAGGTCGCGAACGTGTGTAATCTTCACTTTTGCACTCTCAAGTGTGGAAAGTTTTTGAGATGGACCGGATTGCTTCCCTTAGGGAAATCAGAACCGGATTAGCTTGGCCTTACTTGTATGGAATCCTGAGTTGAGGATTATTTAATGAGGATCCAATCACTATGAAGGAAACTTTCAACAAAAGTTCTCAAATGGGAGTTCCATGTCTAAATCCAGTTTTCCCTCTTCAATTTATTGAATTATGTTCACAAAAGAAAATCTCAACATCAAACGAATGGTGCTGTGGACGCTAACCTGAGACTAATCGGGCAATCTAAATCCAATCTTCTAAATTGGAGCTTTTCTCTTGGCTGGTAGGTAGTGTGAAATCCCCCCCACGCAAAGGTTATAATCCTTCGCTCTTGATTGTTTGGATAAATCATTCAGAAAGGAGTAAAATTCCATTATTTCGTGTGCTACTTTTAGCACGTTGGTTGGTTGGTTGTTGGTTTATTGGTGGCTTCGTTTTTTTTTTCAAAGCAAATTAGATCCGTTTCTGCTGAGGGGTTGCTCGTTTTAATTTTAGTCTTATCATCAAGAATTTTCTATTTCAACGGTACTTCATGCATTGATCATTTAGTTAGAATTTTGATCCATGAAACCTTGTTGTTTTCTTAAAATATAAGGTGAAGCCGTTGATCATTTTCAAAGAAAATTGATCATCAGTCTAAAATGCTCTGTGCAGTCATTGACGTCCTAGTTTTTAATCATTGAGTTATGACGATTTCCATAACTTCGCATTTATTCTGCCTGAAATTTTAAATTTTAGTACTAATTTGTTTTTTTTTTTTGCATGAAGTTATTAAATTACTGTAAAAAGTATAAAAACAAAACTTTTTTTAACTGTTGTTATAAAACATGGGTGGGTCTCGTGGCGTAGGGGTAGCGGCTTCGGCTGCCGATCCCGATGATGCTATGAGACGCGGGTTCGATTCCCGCCTTATCCACTGAGCTTCTATCGGATGGTGAAGTAAAACGTCGGTCCCGGTTTCTCCTGTCTCGTCAGAGGCGCTGGAGCAGAAATCCCACGTTAGAGGAAGGCCATGCCCCGGGGGGCGTAGTGCCAATAGTTTCGTTTTTTTCGTTTTTATAAAACATGTAAAGTTTGAACATGTTTTAAAAAATTATGTTGCATCAATCTAAAAAAAATAATAAAAAAGCATATTACAATTTTTGTTAAACATATTGAAAAAAGATTAAATTAAATTTCTCGCAAATTCCTTAAAATAGAAACCGAGCAAAATTTTCACCAAGTTTTAAGCTTATATTTTTATTATGTTGTATAAAATTAAGTGTTGTATTCACTTACCGTCACTGTGAAACCACCCGATAAGTCATCATCATCTACAACGGTCGCAGGTTTAGTTATTTTTCTTATGGTTGGACACAGAATTGACACCAAAGCGAATCTTTTGCTGCAAAAAGACATGTGAAATTTAGTAGTAATTCAATACAACATTCTTAATTACGGCTATAAACTAAACTGAAAAAAAGAACGTAAATTAGTATAATTATAATGAGGAAAGAAGAAATATCAATAATGCTACTTACCATGCTTGCATTAATTTAACAACTAATTTCTGCAACCCACTTTAATTGCATTTGATTCAATTTATTCAACGTACTCCGATTCCTGAAATCAATATTTTGAGATTAGCTTAGTTTATTGAGTAGTCTTCTTTCAACAGCATTTTTAAAATATTAATTTACTTCTTTTATCTATCTTTTATCTATTTTATATTTTAGAAATTTCTCTTCATCAAATTTTTATTTTGATTTTATGTGTACGCATTTCTCTGTATTTTATGGTTGTATTGTATCCATCGTAAGCATGAAGGTTCGTGATGATTCAGTTTTCTAATCAAAATCACAATAGATACATCGTTGTGTAAAAATAAATCGATTCTTAATTAGATTAACCAACATTTTGTTTAATTTGCCCGTGCAAGAGTTCACCCGCCTCTTCGTTTCAGTGCTCTTCCCTTTCTTTCAAACATTGTCATGAAGTCCCCTCGCATCAGAGTTCCTCATTGCGAATGTCCTCGTCTTGCTCTTCATAGTTTATCACCTGCGAAGAAATCATCAACCAACTTACTTACCAATTGCACCTTCTCAGTTGCAACAGTTTGCACTTCGATTTGCGACTTCAACATTAGCCAAATAGTGTGATTTTCACCTTTCACATCCTCTCACTTCACAATTAACAACACAAACTCAACAAATCGACCGCTCCTGTTTAATCCTGACTTCAAATGACAGACGTAAACAAACCCAAGTTCATCTTTAAAATATACAACCAACAAAATTTTTGATTTTCCTAAAACCAAAGCTAACAGTCAAGGATGTTCATTCGAGTTCGGGAAATCTGTTAGCTTTTTGCCTTCAGCATTTTCAACAAACAGGTTATTAAATTAATACTGAATATTGGCAGTAACAAGTACGTTTTTGTTAAAAGAAAAAAATCAACCATTTTAATTGTTAAAATTTCTGGGCAAAGTCTCTTCATGTAGAATGAATTTTGAAATTCAATTCAGTTGATAGCACTTAAACTTCCATTGAAAATTTGAACTTTTTCGAAAAAATATGCTTTGTCCCCTGATTTTTCTAGCCAACTTCGAAGGACCCCTCCGGTCACAAAAACATCAAATAAAATTTGTACCATCCTTTAAAAATATATATTTTTTGGTTTTTGGGCATGATATCAACATTGTCGGTCTATGGATGCGCTGCAGAACTCACATTTCGACATCGTCGTGCTTTCTTGTCGCACCCGCCATTTCGACGTTCCGAGAAAAACGCGTTTTAATGTTTGACTAAAGCATCCAATTTCCCGTCCCGGAAAAAAAATTTCCCGGGAATTCCCAGGATTTCCCGTTAAAAAATATTTCCCGTTTCCCGGGAAATTTATAAATTTCCCGGGAATTCCCGAAATTTAAGCGGAAGTATACATTTTCTTAAAAGTTTTGGATCCATTTTTTAAAAATGCTCTAGAAAAATGGAGAAACTCAATTTCATATCATGATTTATTTCTGATAATATTGGTTTCTGAAGCAACTGGAAATAGACCTGACTTAGTGAAAATAAACAATACGAATAGTTTACCTTTTTGTTAACCATGATTAAATAAGATGAAAATTGAATTGGTATCATTAAATATTTATATTATTTATATTATATAGAACTGGTGCAACAATGGGTATTGAATGTCTAACCTGAAAAAAATCGAAATGTGGTAGTGGGATGATGACAATTTATCGTATTATTTAAAATATGTTTTCGTTCTATAAAAATACGTTTAACAGAAGTCAATTATAAACCTGAAAACCAAAAGAAAAAAAAAAACATTAAAACGTTACTTAATCCACCTTTAGGTGGTTGGTTCCTTCCTCATATTCATAAAGTCAATACATTCAGTAAAAATAGCAACATTCCTCCTTAACATGTTTAACAAATCAACTTTATTACTCATTTCTTTTGATATGGTTCGCAGACCTTCAATATGTCTGGCTCATCGGCAAGGTCTGATAAAAAACCTATCCAACGATAGTTCGCATGGAAGATTCAGACAATATTTTTATCACAATATCTGAAATCCGACCTCTAAAAATTGTATAAATAACACTTAAATGCAAATAACTTTTAATAGTGTTGTCAGATCCTTGATGTTTTACATCTATCTAACGATGGGTCGCATGATGGACCCGGACATCATTTTTAATGAAATATCTGATATCCGGCCTCCAAAAAATGTATAAATAACACTTAAGTGCTAATAACTTTTGATAGGGTTGTCAGATCGTCAATTTTTTGGGCTCATTGGAAAGGTCTTTTCAATACCTTTCTGAAAATGTATAACATGATAGGGTTTCTTGCAAAAACCACCCTTTTTACAATCTTCCGGACATACGCCAAAATCGTTTTTAAGCATAACTTTTGAATTACTTAACTAAACTTGCTGATTTTAAATAGAGACCTATGGGACCCCAAGACGGATCGAATGAGACTAATACGGTCGAAATCCGTTCATCCAGTCCGGAGATAATCGAGTGACAATTTTTTTGTCCACCCACCTACACACATCCACACAGACATTTGCTCAGAACATGATTCTGAGTCGATAGGTATATGTGAAGGTGGGTCTACGAGGTCGAATTAAGAAGTTAATTTTTCAAGTGATTTTATAGCCTTTCCTCAGTAAGGTGAGAAAGGCAAAAATCATTGAAAAACAACTTTGCATTGTTTAAGAGGTGCCCGAAAAATGCAAACATGTTTTAAAAACTTGCTACAAATATTTGAAAACATTGAGTTGTTTGAAGTGAAACAAACACGAGAAGTTAGATTTTTTAGGAAAAACTTAAAAGTTTAACCATTTTGTTCAAGAGCCGACATCAGTATAACTTGGTTTAGAGAAGTTATTTGTTATGAAAAAAAAAATTTGAATGATTTTATTCGTTTCAACTAAATGTGCCAAACCATTCTTTCTCAAACTGGTCACAGAGGCAAGTTTAAAGAAATTTAATATTGCGGAGTATGGATTTATTTTACTTACTGTTCTAACACGTCCCGCAAGGAAGCCACCTTGGGCCGTTGATTTTCGTGCTGTTTATCAATGACCTGTGTTTTCGTCTCCAGTCATGCAAGCTGCTGTACGACTTCCGTGCTCTCCAGGAAGACATCAACGTGCTGCTTCGCTGGTGCGTTCAGAACGGAATGGAAGTGAACGAGAAAAAGTGCAAGCTGATCTCGTTCTACAGGATTCGGAGCTCAAATCTTGCGGAGTACAACATGGGCCGATCCACACTCGAACGCGTTCACTCCATCGTGGACTTGGGCGTCACGATTGACTGCAAGATGGAATTCAACCAGCACGTCTCCATCTCCGTGGCCAAATCGTACGCTATGCTCGGTTTCCTTCGAAGAAATGCTGCTGGTTTCACCGACGTGAGGGTCCTCAAAACGCTGTACTTCTCGCTAGTTCGCAGTGTGTTGGAGTACGCCGTACCGGTGTGGGCGCCGTATTACGCCGTCCATCAGCAGAAGATCGAGAGTATCCAGCGTCGGTTCGTAAGGTTTGCAGCTCGAGTGTTGCCCTGGAACGACCCTGTGACGCTGGCACCCTACACGAACCTGTGCGCTCTGGTCGGCCTGCCAACACTCCAACACAGAAGAGTTCTCCTTCAACGACTGTTTGTGTTTGACGTCTTGCGGAACAACATCGACTGCAGTGACCTACTCGAAGAAGTCCACATCCGAGTTCCCTCAAGAGAACTTCGGAACCATCAGCTTCTCGACATACCAAGACACACGACGAACTACGGACACCACAACCCTCTTGACGCCTGCTGTAGAAAGTTCAATCACTCGACTATTTTGGAAAATTTTGACTTTAATGTGTGTAAATCTGTGTTTAGAAGTAGAATTTTGTTGCTTAGTTAGTAAGAAACCCTGAAGTCTGCAAAGATGATAAATAAATAAATAAACACTTTAATGAAAAAATACTTTTCAACAAAAAATTAGAAAAATATACATAAAAAAATTATAAAAATATACATTTTCTTGTAGTTGTATGAATTTTTACATTCAGTCAAGCTATTAGTTGATGTTTACACTTATTTTAACAATTAAAGTCGCTGTCCTTTTCAATTTTGGTGCAAATTATGATTCAGAACTAAGATTAGAGCAATTTTCAATAATTTTGAAATTTCCCGGGAATTCCCGGGATTTCCCGGGAAATCGGTTAAAAATTTCCCGTTTTCCGGGAAATTGGTAACCTCGGGAAATTGGACGCTCTATGTTTGACCTTGAATAAACAAAAACGAAAGCACGCAATGTAAACAATAACAAACACGTTTTGTTTGGCTGACCATTCTGTGCATTGTCCTGAGGTTGTGTTATAATTGGTTGCTGGAGTCTCGAGTTATAATTACAAATGTTTACGGTAGTCTAACTTGTACGTGCGTCAATCGCGTTTTGACCTGAAATTCCTTTGCCCTTTGTCGCACTTACATCAAATTTTCAGGGATTGAAACTTCTTTCATATGAAAAGGGACAAAAATTTTCGGAGCTCTTTTGATTTTCATTGATATCTATTGAAATCGAATATTGGGGATCTGTGAAGGTAAAAAGATGAGGCATTGTGAGCTGCACAAAATGGCGTTCTTAACTCAATTTGGCCCAAAATGCACGTACGACAAGTTAGTACGATGGCGACGATTTCACAGTTATGTGGCAATTTGATGTGAATTGTCTCTAGAGCAAGTGAGATAGATGTTTGTTTACACCAAGGTTTCACTCTATAGAAAGATTAAAACGGATATTGATACAAGTTCCTGTGAAAGTGTTCCTGTGAGAATCACTATTAATCTTAATGTTTTCTTCATAGTTCACGGAATATTGTAACTACAGCCCACCAAATATGAACTTGATCAGACAATGTTGATTTCAAATTTGTACTTGTTTGTGTGCGATTGAGGTGGGACTACCCATGTCCCATCCCATGTAAAATGAGAATGAGTATGAGAAAAGAGCATTTTAAAGACGATTACTTTAATCGATATTGACAAAATTAGACAATATCCGTTTTATATTAAATTGGATCAAATGCTTTTAGATTGATATTTGATGACATCAACTAACATAGGTTCTGCATTCTGGTAATGATGCGAAGAGTACAAAGATTACTTTATTTCAAAATTCTTCATACTATTAGATTCAAATTTCAACCCGATTCAACATCGTATCTGGTCCTTTTCACACTCGCGTTTTGATTAATTCAAGATGGCAATGAATTGGCATCGAATGCTTTGCTGGATGCAGCACTAATATTTGATGAGCTCAACAAGTCGACGCCGTTGTGCTCTTTTATCACAGTAGAAAACTGGAAGATTTTAAATTTCAGTGTTGTTTTATTCAAATAAAAAAGTTTCATTATTCAGTGATTAGATATAGCAAAATTAAAAAAAAAACATTTGTTTGCAAAGTTTTCATTACTTTATTACAAATGAAATCGCTCTTTGGCTGTAATTCATTGTCAAGATGCTGATAGGCCATCGTAAGGTACCCGAAGGAACTGTTTTCCTAAGTGCCAGTAGAAAATTATGTAATTGTGGCTGAAAATGTTCTGATTAAGATTGCGACAAAAAAGCATGAACACGACATCGTGAGATCTGGATGTAGGACTTGTAACACGAGCTGGAACCCGGCTTGGCGCGCTCTATTTTTATCCTTTATCAGCGTCACAATTCAGCGCCATAATGTTCACCGTTGGAAATGAACTGCTCACGGAATCAACCACGAAAGATTCACCGATGAAGTCGTGTTCATTCGTCCGGCAGTTTAAAGCCGAATCCAAACCAAGAGTTATCTCGCGCCATCCGTCATCAGTTTAGGCTGAACCGTCTTACCACGCGGACATACCGAGTTCAAGTCCCGGCGCGCTTCGGTCCAAGGGGTTTCTCATGGGAAAGTAGCAGTTGGTGTTTGAGTTTTGCGGTGGCAGCTAAGCTTTGGTGGGTGGTAAAACTGTGAACTAATTGTCTGTTAGTGCAAGATCAAGGTTGGTGGCAGTTGAGCGTCTTACGAAGGAAATTTTCGTATTTTCTGGCCAGGTCATACGATGCAGCTTGGGCCAGAAATGGAAGCAACAGTAGCAGAGCAACGGCAGTGATTTGATTATCGCCCGGATCCTAACCAGCAGTGTAAACAGACGGGAAGGAAATATGACCGGTGTGTGAAATGTTCCCAAGTGAGCTGTGGTGGCGTGCTAACCACACCGATCGAGAGGTGGGCATGTTTCAGAGGTGATGGCAAAAAAATATAATCAAAAAAAAAAAGTTCGGAGGTAAACAGTGCTATTTACCGAAATCTGTTTGGTGTAAAAAGGCAAATTTGCCTGTCCGCGGATGGTGAAGTTAATTTTGGAGCAGAACTACACTAATTCATGGGATATTAAAAAAATACAGGTAACGCACAGTATTCAAAGTAAAAGGAACCATTGAGGATGAAATTTAGTCATGCAGATTTTTGGGACACCTACTTTATATTTAATGAGGAACCTTTTTCGCACGACGACATCATTCGATTTTAATTAATGGTCACCCAAAACAAATGGGTGAAAAGGAAATCTTCTTGATGGAACCTTCAGCTTTAAAGATTCGAGTTTTATACAGCGAGTCAAATATTTGTCCGTACCCCTCCGTACGGAAACATTTTGTGACGTAAAAATACATAAAATTCGACTAAAGTATCAAGTTTTATCAATCGAAGTTCAAAGTTGTTATAAACTGGTTAGAGAAACTTGTATTTGACACAGAAAAAAACATTTCATATTTTTTTTCTTAAATCAATCAGATATTGTTCTTTTATTAGGGGTACGGACAATTATTTACCTCTTTTGTTAACTTTTTTCTGTAAACTATTTTTGTATTTTTTTAGAATAAGTTTTTTTTACAAATTCAATGAAAGAATCTTTAAGAGGACATTTTTTGATTTATAAAACTTGGTACTTTAGTCGAACTTTATGTATTTTTACCACAAAAAGTTTCCGAAGGGGGGGGGGGGGTACGAATAATAAATTTGACTCAAGGTATTTCAAAAGCATACCTTTTGAATAATTAATTGACATGCCATTGAAAAAAACATTGTTCAACATGGTTGTGCAACACATATGCCAAATCTAGCAACAGATTACGAATAGTTCATTTCGAAGTTTATTCTGACTCAAATGGAACATGCTTGTAGAACTCGATAAGCAAAATGACATTTGCAGACATGATGTTTCATTTCAGTTTGCTAAACATGATGACATAGTAGAATTGACCTCTGGCTTCGGATGGGATTTCACGTAACCAAGTTGTTTGTGTGTAGTTCGCGTTCGTGTTTTAAAAGTCGAGCAAGAACATGTTGACGAAACAAGCACAGATAGTTCTAAAAATAGAAACAGCTTATGTTCAAAAGAAGTTTTGGCAAACTGCTAGTGAACTTGGTAAAACCTAGATGACCGCAGACTTCTTATTAACGTCTGCTCATCCGGACTTGAAATTTGGAGTGATCTTGGGTTCGATACTTGCCCTGAGCATTCTTCATCAAAAAGGAAAACTGCCAGATACCAGCAGCAGTAGTAGAGTAGTAGTAGCAAGCGATGTTAATTAGCACTTAAACATAATTGAAAAAATCCCCAAAGGCATAATTAGGTAATTGAATGATTTTTATGGTTGAAATTTATTATTATCCATTATTTATATTATTATCATTCATAAATTGCGTATCCCTGTCCAAACTAATAAATTACAATAAACTAGTAGTTAAAGTATCGTAAAGCGACATTACTCACAAATAAAGGATTAAATTAAGAAAAAGAACACTTTTGAGCGAACACCTTGAACATATTTAATGAAAAGCCTGTTTAACATTCTTGTCTGCCACGATATGTTCTTGGACGGTTATAAAAACGTTTGCCTAACACCCTCCTGAATCTTAAAGGCAGAATGTTGTTAAACGGTTCAAACGACGTTATCCAACCCGGTTCAGAATCTTATAGTCAATAGTTCTAATGACATGTTCAACAAACGTTCTCTATGCAAGAAGGACGTGCGCTGGTAATACCACCCACATTTCTAACAGGTTAGGAGATGTTCAACAACAGAAAAACGTGTGCTTTTTCCAGCGTTCAAGAGTTCTCAGGGACGTTAGCAAAACATAGCAAATGAGTTCTACAACAAGTTCGGAAATCTTTTGGCGAACAAAGTGTGCTACTTGGGATAAGTCGAAAATGCATAAGTAAACAAAAAACAATACGATAACATAATAGGATCGGAATGTACTTCCAGGATATTGATAATGGATGACTTTAGAAAAAGCTAACACACAACATTTGTCGTTATTTTGTTTCAATTGTGATACGTACGTGATACGTGATTGTAGTCGATTAAGTTTAAAAGCGTTTAAAATTTTTTTCTTAAAATGCACTTGTGAAGATGGAAACTTTTGATTAGACCCTTCGCTTCCTGAAAATTCGGAAAAAATTTACCTCTTGATCGTGAGTTTTCGATTCTTGTGGAGCGTTTCCATATACCCAAAAACACATGTTTTCATTCCACACATGTTGTCATTAGTATGCCACGAACTAATCTGTAAATGTCAGGATTCATCATACAGGTGAGAACTTTCCTCAGCAGGCAAGATTTGTTATACATCACTGCAAAATTGGCAACAATCAACAATAATATCAAATAAGCACAATATTTGCCGCGTAAATTACTCCGTTAATTCATGAATATTCAATGCCATCAACTGTTCATTCTACATGTGGTGTGACGACGGAAGTTGAATTTCCCCAGAATCCCAAACAAGAGAGCTACAGCTTAATAGATAGGAAAACAAGCCGTCGAGATTTTCCACGATTTTTTTTCAGTCAACGCTTCGAGCTAAAAGCTTGTGTATTCATGATTCATCTAAACGACGGATTACATTGAAAATGACGGTGGTGCTTACGTTAATATGTTGTTCAATAGGTAACACTTCAGCACAAAACGCTTCTTTATAAATTATTCGCGTAACAAATGATCACAAAGCGACCATGGAGTTGGTTATCGTAACAATTGCCAGATAAACGAAGATTTAATTTTTATTTCGACGTGATTATGCTATCTTAGCGCATGTCGATTTAAGGCCAAATAGAGTTAAAGGCGCCATTTTGGGCAGCTTTGAATGCCTCACCTTTTGACTTTCATAGATCCATAAAATTTTCAATCCTATGATTCTCAACAAAAACAGGAAACCCTCATCGTCATCACTATATCGACGTCGTCGTGCTATCTTGTCGCATCCGCCATTTCGACGTTCCGAGAAAAACGCGTTTTAATGTTTGATCTTGAATTAACAAAAACGAAAGCACGCAATGTAAACAATAACAAACACGTTTTGTTTGGTTGACCACTCTGTGCATTGTCCCGAAGTTTGGTTGAAATTGGTTGGAGTTGATAGCACGTCCAGTTGATAGCACGTCAAGATTGAAACTTCTTTATTATGTAAAGTGACAGAAATGCACGAAGTTTTTTCGGATTTCGTTGAATAGCTTAGGATTGAAATCGAATTTTGGGGATCTGTGAAGCTCAAAAGGTGAGGCATTGTGAGCTGCACAAAATGGCGTTCTTAAACTCAATTTGGCTCAAAATGCACGTACGACAAGTTAGCACGACGGTGGCGATATGAAGAGTAGCCTGTCCCAGTTTGAGGTCAATAAAAAGCAAAAGCCAAGCAATCCATTTTAACGAACCCCGGGTCTTTTGTGGGCTCTGTTGCAAGTTTCTGCTCATTTCTAGGCATCCGAAGGTTACGTGTGGTGAATCACCGAAAACCTCTTTTACGCAAATGGACCGACGTTTTACTTCCTCATCCGATAGAAGGCCAGAAGAATAAGGCGGGAATCGAACCCACGCCCCATAGCATCTTAGGGTTTGAGGTCATGTCGAGGAATATTGGGTGCTCACCTCTTAAATGATAGATTAGGATGTTAGGAAAAATGTTTTATTAGGCAAGAAAAAATAATAAAATACTTCTAGCACCCCCTCTTCGATGTACTTTAAAAGTCACTTTTTTGAACAAATTTTCTAAAATCGCTAGGAATCAATACACAAACTGTTTCAATCCGTTGTGTTTTTTTTAAACGATAGGTTTTATCCATAGATTAAGATGCACTATCGATATTGGACCAAAATTGAAGTTTTTGGACTCTCAGACTTCCCAGGCTGATTTATGTCGAAATTAATGTCTCATTTTTTCGAAACTTTTTTCAGATGTGTTTATTTAATTTAGAGTTGCGTATTTTTTCCAGTAAAACCAATGCAGCTTGTAGGAAATTTCACGGCGAACATTTTTGCTCAAACCTAGGAGTCCGAAGGCTTGAATGAGGAGAGCATCAAAACCTCTTTCTACTCCAAGGAACCTTGCACCCTAGGGTTCGAACTGACGACCTTTGGATTGCAAGTCCAACCGCCACCAGCGATTCCACCGGAGCAGGCTTGGTTTGTTGTGTTGTTTGTCTTTATAGCAGGGAGACGACCTGGAACACACCTGGAATGACTTAACGGCCTAACAACAACTGAGGCCGGGACTGACGTTTTCCTTTCCAATCCGATGGAATGTTGGAGCAGATGCTTCTGAACATTATGTTCTGTAAATACCTTATTTTTGGTGTATTTATTTTTACACTAAATTTGAAGAAAATATACACAAGATGCGCGCTTCCAGGATTTGACTCAGACTCGTTGAAGTCGAAAGGGTTCTGGCCCACTTAAAGATATATTTTATAAATTTAATTCGATTCTAACGCTGTTAGCTCCAAATCGGTGTAATTCTGAGAAAAAAGGGTTCGTTTAAAAATATGCCCAGTTACGGTCAATGTTGTCCAAACACAGTCACTAAAATTTCTGATCGTGTTTGTTAAAGATTTGAAGGAATTCCTAATTATGTGGAATTTGGTTTTTATAATGAGATATGTTTGGTATCATTTATAATCTATCTGATACAAAATGCTTTATCCTTATAGTTGTGACTCTCAAGATTTTTGATAAAAATACAGACAAACTGTTTGAAACAATAATGAGACCACCAAGCCAGACCTTAAAATATGGGTGCGTCATAGCACCAAAATGATGAGTATATCTTATCAAAATTGCCCCCATATATGCCTAATAAATGACGCTAATCTTGGAACTGTTCCAGTAAAAGTCCACCAGCGAAAGCTACTTGAAGCGGCACGTGTGTCGTCGTCTCGTCTATTTTCCCTGCCAAAAAGGCATATTAATTATAGTGCTAATTAATACTCTCACTCCCCGGGTGCCAACCTGTAAGGATGATCGCACGCTAGCTTAGAAATTTCAGACAAAGATGATGGCAATGGCAGGAAAACGTAAACGTCTGTGAAAACACTGACTACTGTTTGAAATCGGATATTGCTGTGTATCTCCAGGTTGAACTTCGACTAATGTCACAACAACACCCCCTTATCGGGAAAACATCTTTCTTAGGGGTGTAAATCAGAACTTTGGGGATTGACTTTAAGGGTTTCAAATTAATGTCGTCGTGGATAATTTCCATACAAATAAAATCATTTTTGGACGGAGCGTGGACAATCGCCAACACCTCCCACCCCTAAGTTGTCCACGCGGTTTATGGATGGTCTGTTTAGAAAAAAAAATGGGACAAAGGCGAATATCTCCTTTCTCGACCTAATTCTGTTATCGGCCTATCAGCACTTTGATCATGAATTACATCTTTTATTAAATATTTTCGACTGAGGTAATAAATACCGTGACCCGAGATGATTTTTATAGGTTTCAGATTATTCCGCAAAAGGAAGAGTACAAATAAATCATAAATACGGAATGGTATGGAAGCATTCATAACGTGGTAGAGGAACAATCAAAGTACTTCAAGTTGAAGTTTCATTGTAATGATTTTCTCGAATGGGAAAACGGAATGATTTTTTTTAATTAGTTGGGCAATTTTTTACTATGAAAAAATATAGTTAGTTTGCAAATAATACTTCTAATGTGTTTTATGAAATTTCATACAAAATGTGATTTTTTTTATATATATTTCACTAAATACTCAGTATCGAACGCAAATGCTAACTCTTGAGGCACCCTTATCATTCAAGTTTGACACGATCCGTATCCGGCCAGATACTTATAATTGATTTCTGACCTTGCCCCAAGGGTGCTATCAAAGTTGATGGTTAAAACCATCTTGGAATTTAATCCAAGCGCTGCTTGACGGAAGGTAGAAATTTTGAAATTCGATAAAAACATTTTATGTATTTGGTTATTGAGTTGCCTTCGAGGTTTTATGTTGGGTGCTGGATTGAAATAAATTTTATTTATGATGGGTTCATTTTATTGCGATAAAAATCTAATCAAGCGCAATTTTAACAAAACCAATTAAGAACATTCATCGTCAGTGTCATCGTGGGGAACTTTCCTTATTATATCATAATATTGTGTTTTCAGCACAGAATTCAACGCTCCATCAGCTGCTAGCTAATTATATTTCGTTGGTTTTCCGCTCCGTTTGTTGCAGGTTTCCCGTCAGCTGAACTTCGAGACGAGGCTAGTCAATTAGTGCCCATCGTTATCAATTTAGCAAAACGTCACCAAGTGACACTGCTGCTGAAGAAGGACTAACCATCATCAGTGACGAGCGTTTTCCTGGTTCAATAAAATGACGGACTGGCATTTCAGTGAATCAAAAGTGCTTCCGAAGACGAAAGTTCAAAAAGGTCCTTGAGGAAAACGGAGAAGAAAACTGGCCCGCGGGTGATAATGAGGTGTGAAATTGAAATCTTATTCCGTCTGTTTGAAAAGTTTCAGTCTGAAATAACGTGAGCAAATTTCGATAACGAGGTGATGCAAAAGATAGGAAAAGACAAAAAAGTCGTCAGCTGCAAAAAAAGTGAAAAAAGTTTTCGTGGGAAAAAGGTGCGCTAAAAACGTGTTGAGAAAAAGTACAAAATTGAAGGGCTGAAAAGCCCGTTTCGTCGTTTCGTGGGGTTGTTCGAAAACCCAACATTTGGAAAAATAATGAGGTCATGTAACAGCAGTCGGAGAAATCGAGCCCAAGGGAAGGTATTTTGGGGTGCGTTGGTCCTTTTGGTGACCGGCGGTGGTGTTGAGTTTTGGATATCCAAAAAACGGTCCAGCTTTGCCAGGGCTACTTCCCAGGGCAATGAATCGAGCAGTATCGTGACGGCAGTTGATATGGTTTCTCCAATGGCCGTGCCGGATTTCACTCCGGCCCACGGGGTCAATCACACCCTTCTGCTTGGAGGAAATGGGAGTTGGACAGATCCAGCGGCAACAAAGCGGCCGCACTGCAGGTGCTGGAATTCAACAGAGTTTCTAGAGGAGATCCAGTGTCGCTGCGAGGGGCACACCCTGCTTAGGGTGCCCCAGAAGTTAACATCGATGCAGAAGCTTACCCTGGAGAAAGTGGGCATCAAGACGCTCCGGGAGAATGCGCTGACGGTGTATGCAATGGATTTGCAGGATATGTGAGTATATTTCTAGATAAATTTTTTGAAATGTCCTATCTGCATCGGAAACCCATAACTCATAGGTTGTTTTGAAAATTTACTGTAGATTTCACAGTGGTCGGAACCGCAAATTTAGCAGGAATAATTTATTTCCGCTTCAGGGATGCATTTTCGAGCTTCGGTGTCTAAGAAGCATTTGTTAAAAATAAAATTCTACATCTTTTGGTCAAAACGATATTAGGGTGATCCAACAATTTCTAACATTTTCAAAAACTATCTTCGCTTCTAGATGAGATAGAGGTATACTTTCTTCGGCAGTATTGTAGTACTAGCCATTTTAAACCACCTTCTCGAAGACACCAAATCTCTATCCCTTAATCTGATCATTCTACGGCATTTAATATGAAAAGCAGTAGGGTGGCCCATCAAAAACGTGTTTTTATTGCGTATCTTTTTTGTTTTATTTTTGGCAATTTTGGTGTCTTCGGGACATATTTCGAGCATAAAAATACGCTTCTTTCCAAATGTCAACGATGTCGCTAGGTCATTTGGTAAAAAGTTACAGCGTTTTAAAGTTTTTAATAGGCCTTTTTCAAATGTTTGTATCCTTTCGAGGGGGACACAAAAAAATACGCTCCGCGGTGCAGCTGAAAGCTTAAAACTTCTTCTTTAATATGAATATAACATCTCAAAAGGGTTTTTCTTAAACTCAAGTTACAGCGATTTAAAAATGGTAATTTTATGAGATTTTGTACCATGCTCTATGATGAAATTTACATGAATATCACATTAATCAGTATCAAAACTGCTCTTAGTGAGCTCAAATTCAGGTAAAATTGGTTTGTGGACAAACGTGGTTGAACCTGGTTTTTATGGCAACTAGGGTGGTCTTAGATGACCTAGGGTGGTTCATATTCATATTCGATATCATATCCTAAGCTGCTTTACTATTTAAAATAGGTTATGTATTTTAACTTTAAATGTTTTTTTTCTATGCGAATTAAAAAAAAATCATATCTTATAACAGTGAACGGATATGAACCACCCTAGGTCATCTACGACCACCCTAGTTGCCATAAAAACCAGGTTCTACCACGTTTGTCCGCAAACAAATTTAACCTGCATTTGAGCTCACTAAAGTTTTGATACTGATTAATGCGATATTCATGTAAATTTTCTCATAGAGCATGGTACAAAATCTCATAAAATTACCATTTTTAAATCGCTGTAACTTGAGTTTAAGAAAAACCCTTTTGAGATGTTTTATTCATGTAAAAGAAGAAGTTTTAAGCTTTCAGATGCGTATTTTTTGTGTCCCCCTCGAAAGGATACAAACATTTGAAAAAGGCCTATTAAAAACTTTAAAAACGCTGTAACTTTTTACCAAATGACCTAGCGACATCGTTGACATTTAAAAAGATGCGTATTTTTATGCTCTAAATATGTCCCCAAGACACCAAAATTGCCAAAAATAATACCAAAAAAAGATACGCAATAAATTTTTTTTTTGATGGGCCACCCTACTGCTTTTCATATAAAATGCTGTATAATGATCAGATTAAGATATAGAGATTTGGTGTCTTCGAGAAAGTTGTTTAAAATGGCTAGTTGTTGGTCTATTATTTCTTAAACCATTCCAATAAAAATATACAAGAAAGTGGTATGGCAAATTTAAGAAAATCTTTGTTAATTTAACTAAAAGAATGGGTAATTTTTTTACACAGCTTTTTTTTCAACAATTCATTGTTGATTTTGCTAACCCGAAATTTCTGACCACCAGTGACTAAAATAGTTGGAATTGTCATTTTTGTTGGTCGAAATAAATTCTAGCAGTCGACTGCTAGAATTTTTTTCAGAAAATTAACAATTTTTTTGTTTTCAGCTGAAAACAAAAATCATATTTTTCAACTATTTTTAAATAAATAAGTTTTGTATCCACTTACCATCACTGTGAAATCGTCCGATAAGTCATCGTCATCTACAACGGTCTCAGGTTTATTTATTTTTCTTGTGGTGGGACACAGAATTTTCACTAAAGTGAACCTTTTGCTGCAAATAGACATATGAAATTTATTAGTAATTTTAAACAAAATTCTAAATTTCGGCCATAAACTGATAAAAGGAACGTAAATTACTGTAATTATGACAAGGTAAGAAGAAATATCATTAATGCTTCTTACTAAGCTTGCATTAATTTAACAACTACTTTTGGCAACACACTTTCATTGCAAAGCTAACAGTCGAGCACGTTCATTTGAGTTCGGGAAATCTGTTAGCTTTTTGTCTTTAGCATTTTCAACAAACAGGTTATCTAATGAATACTGGATTTAGATTAATTTAACTGAATATTGGCAGTAACAAGTACGTTTTTGTTAAAATTTATGAAAGTAAAATTAACAATTTTAATTGTTAAATTTTCTGGGCACAGGCTCTCCGTCTATACCTTAATTTTTGGTGATTTTTTTTGAACATTTGATGTGTACGTTTTTATGCCATGTTGGTGAAAATTTTGGCTGGGGATCATCCATAAACCACGTAAACATTTTTTTGAGAATCTGTTATCCCCCTCCCCCCCCTCGTGGACAATTGTCCATACAAAAAAAACTTTTTTGTAAGGATCGTGGACAATCGGCGTAAAAATCATCAAAATTGTAAAATTAACAATACGGCTAAAGACTTAGTGTAACTAATCGAATCCAGAGACAATGAACATGACTAGACTATATCTACCAAAAATTCTTTTTACTAATCCAAACAGATAGCCTCATACTGGTCCAGCCAACGCAAAATAATTAAATTTAGGAAGCTTAATACTAGCTCCGGAACATTGAGATGTTTGCAATAAAGAACCGAAAACAACCATAAACACTGTGGTTTATAAGATTAACCGCAGCAAGTGTGGATGTAGCTTGATGGTCTAATAGTTGAGGCTTTTAGATTGCTGTAATTGTAGTAAGATTAAGCATGCGGTTTAGGATGTTAATTAATTTCAAGAAGAAGTAAATTTTGTCATTTCTACTTGGTTAAGACTTCATGATATCAATTAGTTTACTCAACCATATTTTGCTGTTGAATTTAATTTGTGCCAAGTAAAATTTCGAAACTTAAGAGCATTCATCTGAATTTCACAACTTTCCCAAAACCACAAATATTTTCTCCCATTGACTACTTCCCCCGAATAAAACTTTACAAATTCATCTACCCCCAAACAGCTTCTTCATCTATCTCAAAGATTTCTACAAAATTGAAGGACGAGCCTTCGCCAAGTTGAGACAGCTCCGGACGTTGTACATCGCCCACGCACCCCGGCTGCAGTATCTGGAATCGAACGTGTTTGAGGGAATTTCGAGCAAACTCAGGACATTGTAAGTATCTATAGCTGCTTCACACTTTGGTGGTTTCTGGTTTTCGATGTTTGCAAAGGAATGTGTCTGTTCTATTCTAAGTGAGTTACAGAGCTTCCGAGAGCGAAATTCCAACAAACGTAATCTTGAATCACATCCTAGGATCACGATGCGATTTGACGTTTCAATTGGGCGAAATTACTCCTTTATTTGTTATTTTTAGCTTAACCTTCCATTGGTATTAATTGGCATTAAAGAAGGAAGGTTAAACAATTTACACTCTTGGATGAAATTAAAAGTTAAATGCTAGAATGCTTTGTAGGCATCAAATCACAATGGAATGCGGCTCGTTCCACCCTAAAGTGGGTGCTATCAAAAGATTTTCCACATCAACTGGTATTGTAGGCTAGCAAAACGGGTGCGGCTTAATTTCATCTGAATACAAAACAAAAAGGATTTGATCAAATTAAAGGGCAGAAGTACGCATGTTTCACAGTTTAACAATTTTAACTATTTATTCTCACTTACTTTTTCGAAAGGTCCTATGTAAATAGGAAACCCATGGCGTTTTGGTTGATTTGAAAAATAATCTAGAATTTAAATACTTTTCAAAAAAAGCATTCATCTTCTTTTCAGTTTTTGTATAATCATAGATTTAAATAAACATTTATTTATATTTATAAAAACGTTAATTAATCCACCAGAAGGTGGTTGCAGCCTTCCTCCTGAGTGAGTGCTGCCATCAATGATAAATTTTATGAATCATTTGAAAGCACTGCAGTGTATGCGTTGAGTGGAAAGTTTCGACAGCTATCCGTCGGAGCTTTGAAATTATGTAAATAATGACCCTTTTTTGTATCGACCAAAACAGTTTTTCGAACATAACTTTTAAAGTACTGCACCAAACTGGATGGAATTTAAAAAAATGACTTAAAGGACCTGAAGACGAATCCAAAAACATAGATCCGGACCAAATCGGTCGAGCGAGTTCCGAGAAAAGTGAGTGAGAAAAAAATTCTATGTCCAGTCCATCTACAGACATTTGCTTAGAATTTGATTCTGAGCCGAAAAAAAGGTTCATCTTGGACGCTTATTTAAAAAGTTCAATTTTTGAGTGATTTTATAGCCTTGCCTCATTGAGATGAGGAAAGCAAAAAAAAAAAAAAAAAAATGCAAAGAAATGTCGAACTTACTTGGAAAAATATATATTTATTTAAAATTTTTGTTACAAAAAATATATATGTTCTATAAAAAACAAAAATAGATTGATTACTATGAAGTTTGGCTGCTCTTCAAACTACTCCTGTTTAATACAGCTTTTTCAAACAAATAATTTTGCAATAAAAAAACGATTCTTTCCAAGTCATCATTTATTTTTAAAATAGCACCAAACTTTCCAGCTTCACATTCAATTTATTATTTTCAGGCGCATAATCAACTGTGGACTGCTGGCGGTACCGGATATGCGTATGCTCTCGGAGCACATCATCCTGCACATGGTGTAAGTAAACCAAAAAAAGCAATCCCGTGGGCTTATTTTCCACTACGAAATTTAACGTCCCCACGATCAGCACGAAAAAGCTTTCATCATTATTCATAAAATTCAAATGGTTTCAGCTCGTGTTCCTTGTTGTTTGCAAAGAATATATTTTTTACCTTTCTGTGCTTATTTTTGGCATTCATCTGTACTCTGTATGCATTTATTCAGTGTTCCATCGTGTACCATCTGTCGTGCAGTTTCATCGTGAATGTCATAATCATCATCACGCCTTCATAGCACCCGTCACCCATCACGAATCATCCCAGTGGCTAGTGCATCATTTTGTTACTCCGACCTGATCTGGAAGTTAGTAGGTACATGTACTTGTTTTTTTGTTACTTTTTTTATGGCAGGTTTGGAAAAAGGCAAATATCAATTTATTTTTTAAGATATAAGAAAAATACGAAAGACATCCAATTCTTGCTATGAAATCATACAAAAAATAATTTCCTACATGCTGTTTGCATAAGCATTTTTCATATTGTGATTCATTTTCTAATTCAATTAAAATTTTCAAGGTGGCAAATTTAGTGACACCATCTTCAACCTTGATCATATTGTGTAGACATAAATATTATAAATCTAACTATTTTATAATTAGTTCACGGATGCGAGAAGAAAATAAACTTTTCAGTGAATAACTTTGCATAACTTTTTTACCAGGGTAGACGGTAATAACAAAATTCATGCCATTTCAATAACAAATACTGTTAAAATAACAGAAAGTGTTATGGAATCTACTTTAAAAATCTATTTTTGCATAAGAGTTGAATAACAGTTTACAAAATTTGTTAATGGTCTGATATTGGTTGAAAGCCAAAACAACTTTGGAATAACATTTTTTGTTATGGAAGAATACCTCCAACTGTTATTGTAATGATCGGATTAGTTGTTAACTAACAAAAAAATAATAACAAAGATTTGTTCGTCGACAAACCAAAAATGATTTTAGTCTGTTATAACAATAATAATCCGATAATAAAAATGCATAGCGACGAATTACAAATATTGTTATGAATACCAAAATGTTTTGGTCTAGTATTTTCAAATATCAAAAAATGTTATTCCCAAGTTATATCCATCTGCGTGGGTATCGCGTTAATGCGTGATAATTGCAATAAAGCCCAAACTTTTTTTTGACTCGTATATGAATATTTTGAATTTTTTGAAACTAAAAAAATATTTGGAAATGGCAATTTTGTCTATTTCTAGCAGTCGACTATCAGAATAATTATTGAGAAAATTTACTAAAAATTTTCTGTTTCAGATGAAATATTTCCTTCAAGGTGAGCTTTAAAACGACCTTCTAAGATTTGTGGTTCCTGAGCTATCGCCGTTTGAAAATAAGGGTTTTTTTTGAGGAAGTACCAAAATTGAGGGGTTGGTCCGATTTGGACGAAATTCGGGATTTTTGAATGTTTTGATAGTATCAACAGCCCTGCCAAATTTTAGCAGGATCGGGGAGGGTAATTTTCAAATGCTGTTCCGCTTCAGATGGAATGACCCGTACATTAATAAGAAAAAAGAAGTATATCAATAATGCTACTTACCCAGCTTTTATTTTTTTCTACAAAAAAATTTAAAAAGTCAACACACTATCATTGCAAATATGATTCAATCTTAAATCTTTGCACCCCGATGCCTGAAAAAAATCCAGTTTTATTTAGGGTTTGTTCAAATACGCCCCCTCCACCTGTCCCACACTTTTCCTATACCTATAAAATGCGCTGTCACAACCCACAGACCTCCCCCCTACCCCTTATTCATGGACATAATTCTTGAACGAACCCTTACCAGCTTATTGAGCCGCCTTCTTTTAACAACATTTCTTTTAAACTTTTTTTTGACATTTGTTGTCTTATTATAGTCGTGAACGGGGCACTTAATTTATTTCAACCGATTTGTAGACCGCGTTTCGAATATAAATAAAATACGCCTTTTCATGCCGAAACGGGACTCTACTGTTGTCTACACTTAATTCAAAACAATCCGACATTATAAATCCGCTAAACCTTGTCTTCAATCATTTTGCTTAACTTTTCTCACATTTCAATACTTTTGTATGCTTCTTTACAAAACAATCAACATTTTAATTCTGTTGTACCCGCTCTCATTCCCTACAATTATGTGTATGCTTATTCATTTCTAGAGTTTTTTTTATTAGGTCCTATAAACATATGAAAGACAATAGCTTATAGGACCTTTTCAAAAAAAATCTAGATTTATTTTATTGATGATGATTCTGAAAAAGATAATGGTTCATAAAAATGTATCCATCTTATGCACGAAGCTTTTCCATGCAAGAGTTGACCCTCTTCTTTCCACTGCCTCTCTATTCCCTTAAAACATTTTCATAAAGTTCCCTCGCATCAGGGGCCCTCATGGTAAATGTCCACCTCTTTCTCTTCATAGGAAGGAAATCATCAACAAACCTACTCACCAATTCCACCTCCACAGTTGCAACAGTGCTCACTTTGTGTAGGGTCAAGTTTGTTGTTGATTTTGTTGTCTAGAAATTACCAGAGGTGTATCGTTTTTACATTCACAGTCGGGGTGATCGTATGTTAATCATTACTGACAACAAACAAACATTTAAAAAGTGTGTTTTATTGTTATGTTGATGGTTTACCTTTCTACTTAAACAGAGATTTAGATGGCAATCAGATAAGAGAAATCGCGGATAAGGCGCTTCAAATTAAGACTGATGAATTGTAAGTAAACAACTATAACTATTTTTGAAGGATTTGATCTCTAGATTTGTTCCTTTTTTCCGCAAAACACGCATAAAATCGTGCAAACAGAATACTAGACAACAACGCTCTCACCTTTATCCATGGTTTCGCATTTTCCGGCTCAGAAGTAGCAAAGCTGTAGGTATCAAAACACTTAAATCCTGCTAACAGTTGTATTTGGATAGCATTTCTGACCAGCGCTCTCTGCTTGTTTTCCATTTGTTGCTGCTGGATACTTGGAATGATACCGCCTAGTGCAGCAGCCTGAAGTTTAATCACCAGCTGCAGCACATCCATCGGTTGGCTTTCCTGGGAATAAAAAATATCCGAGAGCTGTGAGTGCTTTTC
Source organism: Culex quinquefasciatus (assembly GCF_015732765.1). Classification (NCBI taxonomy): domain Eukaryota; kingdom Metazoa; phylum Arthropoda; class Insecta; order Diptera; family Culicidae; genus Culex; species Culex quinquefasciatus. The sequence goes on from NC_051861.1 coordinate 47,967,890, forward strand.
CGTTTTAAAAATAGAAACAGAATTAGATTGCACATAAAAGCAGTACAATGCAAAGTTATCACTAAAGGCTCAAACTCTAGTCTAGAGGTTGAACTGTATTGTGCTGACTCAAAGCACCTGACTTTTCGCCCTACTTTTCAATTCACAGGGATTTGTCGGGAACTTCTATCGAAGCCATGCCAACCGAAGGTCTAAGTGACCTGGAAGAACTGCGCATTCAGAACACGCACACGCTCAAGACGATTCCATCGGTGTACAATTTTAAGGTAATGCTGTCTCTTCTATGTATGAATTTTACATTTCCAAGAATAACATAGTTGATTTTGATTTGAATGAAAAGTGACAATCTTTGTAAACTTGCCATTCCTGAACGTGAACACAGATTCCATTCAAACAGTCTAAATCTCTCCAATTAAAACTTTTCCGTCCCCTGTATTTCCCCCCAGAATTTGCAAACCGCTTACCTGACGCACTCGTTTCACTGCTGTGCGTTCCGGTTCCCGGCGCGGCACGATCCGGACGGGCACGAGCAGAATATGCGACGTTTCAAGGAAAATCAGAAAAAGTGCATCGCCAAAGGTTACGCGACGCCCAACGTCAAGCTGGAAGAGCTGCAGCTGCAGGAGTTGGTAAGTTGTTTGAATTTTCCCACGCCTTCAGTTAGCCAGCAAGGCCAGGTCGCGTCCCGGGAGCTGAAAATAGATCAACTCCAGCCCCGGTGACGCCGCGTGACCAACCAACTAATGGGAGGTTAATCGACATGTGGCGGGAATGGTTTAACTGGCGGTGACCTTCTTTATCGCGATATATTTTTGAAACTCATCAATAATTAATTAATATAGTGACGCCAGCGTAAAAATAACAAATCGAAATTTTATAGCCATGGACAAATTGTTGAAGTAACCACAAAAATACAAATCAACGTCGTCGTAATATCTTGTCGCACCCGTCATTTCGACGTTCTGAGAAAAACGCGTTTTAATATTTGACCTTGAATAAACAAAAACGAAAGCACGTAATGTAAACAATAACAAACACGTTTCTGGCCATTATGTGCATTGTCCCGAAGTTTGGTTGATGTTGGTTGCTGGAGTCCCGAGTTATAATTACAAATGTTTACGATAGTCTAACTTGTAAGCTCCACAAAATGGCGTTCTTAACTCAATTTGACCCAAAATGCCCGTAGGACAAGTTAACACGATGGCGACGAAATGTGGCTTTACCCACGAAAACCGGAAATGGATTTCATTTGTTCTTTAATCGGCCTAAACATTTCAGGGGACTTCTCTAAGACAAAAAAGTATGTAAGTTGTCATTATGAACGCCATAAGCGCTGGTTCGGCTCGGTTCATAGACAAAAAAGTTATTTTCCATAATTGGTTGGCCATAGCAGTCTCCATACAATTTTGGCAGCTATCCATACAAAAATGGTATGTAAACATGATAATGCTTTGCAAGGCCTGATCGATTTGGTGCCGCTGAAAAAGTTGTAGGTATTGGTTCTAGAGGGTAACGATTCTCGAGCTATTCAATTTTCCGGGAATCGAAAGTTGATATGTTGCTAATAATTAAAAAAACATATGTTGCCAACTGAGCTCAAGTCCATTTGGTCATAGTTGTTCAATAAATCATAAATTATAGTAAACATATTCCTAATACTTGATGTAAAAGCGTTTTTTTTTGCATTCCTAATCTGCAGAAAACAATTCATCTGTAATATTATTTTTTTAATTCTTTGTCCTCTATCTTAACCTACACCCTAACTGGCTCAATCGGCCTTGCCATCACGGAGCCGTGCGTCTATTTATATCAAAATCAAACCATCCACATTAACGACTCCCGACCAAGGAGTCCGAAGGCTTAAATGGGGAGAGCACCAAAACCTCTTTCTACTCCAAGGAACCTTCCATCCCGACCCCTGATGGCCTTCGGATTGCGAGTCCAACCGCCGCCAGCGATTCCACCGGAGTAGGCTTGGTTTGGTGTGTTGTTTGTACTTATGGTATGGAGACGACTCCTACACCTGGAATGACTTAACGGCCTAACAACCAAGGCCGGGACCGACATTTTACTTCCTCATCCGATGGAAGGTTGCAGCAGATGGGAATCGAACCCAGAATCATCCGCTTACAAAGCGGACAGCGTAACCATTCGTTCACGCACTGCCATGTCTATTTATATATCCGACCCTTTAAACAATTGGGCGCCCTCAGCAGGGCCCAGGAGAAACTTTGCATTTTGAAAAAGATATCGCGCCCTCAGGAGGCCTTGCCATTTTTTTGCAAATAAAAAACTGCTTAAATGAGCATCACAACAAAAAAAGAGTGAGTGATTTCACCCTACTAGATTAAATCTATTTTACCACGTTTCAGTGCTGATAGAAAAAAAAATTTTTTCGGCTTTATTTTTCTTTCGTTCAATTTATGCCCGCACTTCCAGGAATCGCGGAAATAATACCCAAGAAATGAATATCCCATTTCCGGTGGCAAGCAAAGAAATTTGAATAACTTCAGCTACACGGTTGAGCAAAACTCATCAAACTTTGAACATTTGATACTCTTTCGGTATAAAATTCAATCAACGGCCCTTTTATTTTCTCATTTCCCGCCCAGGGCCAGCACGGCAGTCAGCGGGAAAATTCACAGCGTGAAAAGCGTCACGCACCGTCGGGAGATGCTCATGGTTTCGGATGGTTGCCCATTCTGTCCAGGTATGTTTTTTGGGTTGTAAAAGAATGTGGAAACGTGTCTTGGTAATTTTTAATTGATGCATGTCTGATCCAAACTGACTGAAAGACTTTCTACCATTCCAGAAACAATCTAAAACTCAAATCTGACCACTTTGTCAAGGATGGATCCTCACTGGCAGATGCCATCCGAAGTGGCCACGAAACAATGGGGGACAGTTTTTTGCAGCCAATTACCGGTCTACCGCTGGAAGATATCCTACGGGAGGACGTATCGGATTTGTACACGGAAAACCCCCTGCCAGGAACGTTCCACGGTGAGGTACTTCATCCGGTCGAATCGCTGGAAGCTCTCTGCGGTAATCTTACCCCTGCGTGAGTATGATTTGTTATTATTGGAATCGAAAAGGATGGTTAGCATTTCAACAAAACTAATTATAACCGTCATTTGATGGGCCGCTAACTTTATCGTTCGTCATTTGTAGGACGTTCGACGTGAAATGCTACCCCATGCCCGATGCTTTGAACCCGTGTGAAGATGTCATGGGATCCCACTGGCTGCGTGGTTCCGTTTGGGTCGTTGTCCTGTTGGCAGTTTTCGGAAATGTTGCCGTCCTGGTCGTGTTGTTTTCTAATCGGTAACTGTCAGGGTTATACATGACTTCCTGACAAAATTGGAGATTAATCATTTGGCCTTCTGTTTCCAGCACCGACATGAGCGTGCCCAAGTTTTTGATATGTCATCTGGCCTTTGCCGATCTTTGCATGGGACTGTATCTGCTGCTGATTGCGTCTATCGATGCGCACTCGATGGGGGAGTACTTTAACTTTGCCTTTGATTGGCAGTATGGTAAGTAGCTAGCTGGAAAATGTGTTTGCTCCATAAAGGCTTACAACATGTGCTTGTCAAAGTGATATGGGAATTCACTTTGTGATGTTGAAAGGCTTTTTTCTCAATGTGAGTTGATGTTCAGATAGAAAACGAAAACCTGTTGGCATAAAAGAGATTTTTGAATGAAGATATTATTCGTGTTGTTGGGAAATCAGACAATACAATGTGTGTCCAGAAAATGTTTCAATACCACGCTCTACAAGTTGAATATTTCTCTGTGCACCCTTTGGTAAAACTTGAATTTGCATATCTCAAAATAAAAAATGATAATCGAGTCGAATTATAACTCATTAATACTCATACTGGATTATTTTTTTATGCTTTTTCAAAGACAACTTCATTTCGTGGGAAGCTCAGGTACAATTTTGTTTAAATGACGTGACATTTCTAAGTAAATAAATGAATTATCTTCAAAAAAAATCAAAAACTTCCAAAGAATCAGTCATTTACGTTGTAATTATTTTGAGTATCGCTTCAGATAATTGTTCGTTAATTTCAGAGCAAAAATCAAATTACTTAAAACAAATTAGTATCATCAAAATCAAGTTGGTGAGAATCAGAATCCGGCTCCTGCAAAAAGCAGTGGTGCAGTGCTATTTTCCCTAGATTATGTCCCTCGAAAAAGTTCAAAAAATGCGATGAACTGTTTACAAAAAATGTTTAAAAAAATAATTTATTTGGGGGCAAGACGGCCACCCGTAATTTGTAGATTTTATTTGATATAGGTTATATTTTTGACGGTTTTTGACTATTAAGACATATTTGTAGATAAAGGAAAAGCATTTTCAATAAAACTATCCATTTTTTATCAAAATGCTGTTAACTACTGTTTCGACAACATTTTTTACTGTGATATAGCAAAACTCATTGAATAGTATGAAATTCTATCAAACTTTTCTAAAAAATCGCTAATTTAATATTATTTACATAATTTTGATTTACTTATTCTAATCGAAATACACAAACTATTTTTTTGTATCAAATTGTGTTTGTTTTGTAGTAAAAATTCATTGTTTTTCATAAAATGTGGTCGCAATAACATGAAATTCACTGAGCAAAAAATAGGAAATTTTTTATTCAGCATTTTTCTTCACATTTGAAACCTGATTTTGTTCAACCAAAATAGTTATGATGTTCAGAGAAGTCCGTTGAAACAACCATGTAGGTGTTTGGGTGGATTTATCAAAGTTATTAAGTTAATTTATAGCATTGGCCGTCTCCGTCTTATTTGGTTTATTTTACCTTTAAAAAAAAACTCCAGATATATACGATTTCAATTTTTGTTTTAAAATTGCTGAAAAGTATTGAAAATTGGTTTTTAGACCAATTAATTTATGTAATTTCTATAATGTACTAGTAGTAGAACAATATGTACGTAATCAGAGATCAAAATAATCTGTTGTGTAAATGTTATTAGACTTCTCCCTTAGGGTGGCCGTCTTACCCCCATCTCCCCTAGTTAAAAGGAAGACACAAGTGGTTGGTACTAGCAATGGTGGCCGACAGCTATAAAGTCAACTTCGTTCGTTCAAATATGGACATCAATGCTATTTGGAGTCATTCAATATATATTGATTAGAAAGCTGCAATAGACCCCTTAACGAAAAATTACTTGAGAAAATTCACCGTGGGACAATTTTTTGATTATTTTGCCTTCCTCACTGAGGTAAGTCTATAATCCTGCTCTAAAAATGAACTTTCTATTAAAAGCTCCTAGACCCACCTTCATGTATACATATCTACTCAGAATCGAAAACTGAACAAATGTCTGTGTGTGTGTATGTGTGTGTGTATGTATGTATGTGACCAAAATTCTCACTGAGTTTTCTCAGCACTGGCTGAACCGATTTTGATCGAACCAGTTGCATTCGACTTGGTTTAGGGTCCCATACATCGCTATTGAATTGTTTGAAGTTTTGATAAGTAGTTCAAAAGTTATGCAGAAAAATGTGTTTTCACAAATACCCGGATCTCAATTGTATGCATGTAAACGATGTCCGGATCCATAATCCGACCCATCGTTGATTAGGTAATTGAAAGGCCTTTCCAATGAGTCCAAGACATTGGAGATCTGGCAACCCTGTCTCGAGCTATGACCACTTAAATGATATTTATGTACTTTTTTGAAGCCGGATCTCACTTAAATGTATGTAAACTATGTCTGGATCCATCATCCAACCCATCGTTGGTTAGGTAATTGAAAGGCCTTTCCAATCAGTCCAAGACATTGAAGATCTGGCAACCCTGTCTCGAGTTATGACCACTTAAGTGATATTTATGTACTTTTTTGAAGCCGGATCTCACTTAAATGTATGTAAATTATGTCTGGATCCATCATCCGACCCGTCGTTGGTTAGGTAATTAGAAGGCTTTTCCAATGAGTCCAAAACATTGAAGATCTGGCAACCCTGTCTCGAGTTATGACCACTTAAGTGATATTTATGTACTTTTTTGAAGCCGGATCTCACTTAAATGTATGTAAACTATGTCCGGATCCATCATCCGACCCATCGTTGGTTAGGTAATTGGAAGGCCTTTCCAATGAGTCCAAAACATTGAAGATCTGGCAACCCTGTCTCGAGTTATGACCACTTAAGTGATTTTATGTACTTTTTTGAAGCCGGATCTCACTTAAATGTATGTAAACTATGTCTGGATCCATAATCCGACCCATCGTTGATTAGGTTATTGAAAGGCCTTTCCGATGAGTCCAAGACATTGAAGATCTGGCAACCCTGTCTCGAGTTAAGACCACTTAAAAGATATTTATGTACTTTTTTGAAGCCGGATCTCACTTAAATGTATGTAAACTATGTCTGGATCCATCATCCAACCCATCGTTGGTTAGGTAATTGAAAGGCCTTTCCAATCAGTCCAAGACATTGAAGATATGGCAACCCTGTCTTGAGTTATGACCACTAAAGTGATATTTATGTACTTTTTTGAAGCCGGATCTCACTTAAATGTATGTAAACTATGTCTGGATCCATCATCCGACCCATCGTTGATTAGGTAATTGAAAGGCCTTTCCAATAAGTTCAAGACATTGAAGATCTAGCAACCCTGTCTCGAGCTATGACCACTTAAATGATATTTATGTACTTTTTTGAAGCCGGATCTCACTTAAATGTATGTAAACTATGTCCGGATCCATCATCCGACCCATCGTTGGTTAGGTAATTGAAAGGCCTTTCCAATGAGTCCAAAACATTGAAGATCTGGCAACCCTGTCTCGAGTTATGACCACTTAAGTGGTATTTATGTACTTTTTTGAAGCTGGATCTCACTTAAATGTATGTAAACTATGTCCGGATCCATCATCCGACCCATCGTTGATTAGGTAATTAAAAGGCCTTTCCAATGAGTTCAAAACATTGAAGATCTGGCAACCCTGTCTCGAGTTATGACCACTTAAGTGATATTTATTTATTTTTTTGAAGCCGGATCTCACTTAAATGTATGTAAACTATGTCCGGATCCATCATCCGACCCATCGTTGGTTAGGTAATTGGAAGGCCTTTCCAATGAGTCCAAAACATTGAAGATCTGGCAACCCTGTCTCGAGTTATGACCACTTAAGTGATTTTATGTACTTTTTTGAAGCCGGATCTCACTTAAATGTATGTAAACTATGTCTGGATCCATCATCCGACCCATCGTTGGTTAGATAATTGAAAAGCCTTTCCAATGAGTCCAAGACATTGAAGATCTGGCAACCCTGTCTCGAGTTATGACCACTTAAGTGATATTTATGTACCTTTTTGAAGCCGGATCTCACTTAAATGTATGTAAACTATGACCGGATCCATCATCCGACCCATCGTTGGTTAGGTAATTGAAAGGCCTTTCCAAAGAGTCCAAAACATTGAAGATCTGGCAACCCTGTCTTGAGTTATGACCACATAAGTTATACATTGTGTTTTTTTTCTGGATCTAAAAAAATGATGAAACCACTCATAAACCCATTTTTGGTAAAAAAGTGAGGAAGGCATCAACCACATAGGTGGATTAAGTTAGTTTTTTTAATAAGCATTGAAATGTATGAAATTGCATATTCAATTCTCAAAAACAACAGTTTGTTGGATATTCTATGAATTATATCTGTATACAGCCATTCCACGTCAAACAGGAAGTCTCCAAATCAAAAGTGCTCCGATTTGGCTCAAATGTGGAGTGGGGGTTCTTTGGCCCAAATAATTATACCCGTATTTTTTTGTTTGGCGATAAGGGTGGTCCTATCCGAAATAGGGTGATCCAAAAAATTGCGTTTTTCGTCGATTTTCGCAAAAACCACATTTTTTAAAAAATCATATCTCCGGAACGGCTGTACCAATTTTGGAGCGCCACAATTCGAAAGAAAGGTTATTAGTGGGCTTTTAAGGAAAAATAGGTTGAGGTCCAAAAAAACTAGCTGAATATTTGAAAAGGTCATATGAAAATTTCATTTGCCGATTTCAAGGTCTCGGGACCCAAGAGCCTATGTCTAAAAATATTTTTCCCTGATTCCTTGTAATATTTTACATAACATATCAAAAAATTGCGAATATCCATTAACACGTTTCGGAGATATGATTTTTTGAACATAAAAACTGGGTTTTTCGACGCGCCGCGCGGAAAAACTGAAAAATGACGAAAACGGGTAAAAATCAACTTTTTCGCTAAATTTGCGATTACTTGAAAATTTCAGCGATGACCTATACATTTTAGGGTACCAAAAGTTGCGTCTTTCAATTATGAAAATTTTGGTACTTTTGGTACTTAAGTTTTTGATATGTTATGTAAAATATTACAAGGAATCAGGTAAAAATATTTTCAGACATAGGCTCTTTGGTCTCGAGACCTTGAAATCGGCAAATAAAATTTTCATAGGACCTTTTCAAATATTCAGCTAGTTTTGTTGGACCTCAACATATTTTTCCTTAAAAGCCCAACTAATAACCTTTCTTTCGAATTGTGGCGCTCCAAAATTGGTTCAGCCGTTCCGGAGATATGATTTTTTGAAAAATGTGGTTTTTGCGAAAATCGACGAAAAACGCATTATTTTGGATCACCCTATTTCGGATAGGACCACCCTAATCACCAAACAAAAAAATACGGGTCTAATTATTTGGGCCGAAGAACCCCCACTCCAAATTTGAGCCAAATCGGAGCAGTTTTGATTTGGAGACTTCCTGTTTGACGTGAAATGGCTGTATACATAAAAATGGATATATGTTTTCAAAATCAATCCATCTTGAAATTGTTCTTTCAAAAGACCGGAGTTTCAAAAAGAACTGCGGCTCTTTTTTTGTGAACTGGCTCTTTGAGCGGCTAGCTCTTTTTTGCCCACCTCTAGTTTTGAGTGATTTTAAAGCTTCTCCTCAGTGAATAGTGAACATTGGTATATTTTTCAAGAGTGTAACTATTTTTTGGAATTCTTAAGCAACACCTACAACTTAGCCGAAGCAACAGGGTTGCTAAATCTGAGAATGCCTGACAGATTTTTTGTTTTCTTTGAAATTTAGAACAATCTTTGATTAAAATAAAAGATTTTTATTAAAAACTTAACAAAATTGTAAATACTCATTCGATCAAAAGTGACGAATGATCTCTCTAGGTTAAAGTCACGTTAATAAAATAAACAACAACATTTGATCAAAAAGTAAATTCAACCTTCATGAGGTCGAAAAATCAATCAAATTCTTGATTATTTAAAACTTACAATTTTTATGAAAATTTGTATGGACGAGTTAATGAACGAAAATTATGTTTGAAGTTCCAACGTTTGACCTGTCCCAATTCTCCAACGAGATACACATTTATGAAACACTTCCTTTCACTTGCAGGTTCCGGCTGCAAGGTGGCCGGCTTCCTCACCGTTTTCGCCAGCCACCTGTCGATCTTTACGCTGACAATCGTAACGCTGGAGCGCTGGTTCGCCATTACGCACGCCATCTACCTGAACAAACGCATAAAGCTGTCGGCCGCTACGTACATCATGATTGCTGGGTGGATCTACTCGATTGTGATGGCAGCACTGCCGCTGGTGGGAATCAGTAACTATTCATCGACGAGTATCTGCCTGCCGATGGAGGCTCGCGACAGCTGGGACATTTCATACCTGTTGACGGTTTTGGGGATTAACGGGTTGGCGTTTGTCATCATTGTGATTTGCTACGCCCAGATTTATCTTTCGCTGGGAAAAGAAACTCGTCAGGCTGCTAGAACCGCAAGTAGTGGTGAGATGACCGTGGCCAAGAAGATGGCACTGCTGGTGTTTACAAACTTTGCCTGTTGGGCTCCGATTGCGTTTTTTGGACTGACTGCCATCGCTGGATACCCGCTGATCGATGTTACCAAATCCAAGATTTTGCTGGTGTTTTTCTATCCACTCAACTCTTGCGCTAATCCTTATCTGTATGCCATCCTGACGATGCAGTACCGGAAGGACCTCTTTATGCTGCTTTCCAAGTAAGGGTTTCCGGATAAAAGCTCGTTTGCAAGCTTTTAAAAGCTCTTTCTCCATTTTTTTTCAATTTCAGTTATGGCATCTGCACCCAGCGAGCACAACAGTACAAAATGACCTACTCGATGCCAACGAACACGATTCAGATTGCACCGGCGAGGGGTTCAATCACGACAACCACGGCCAATTCCACCACCAACGGAACCAGCTGCACGACCGTGACCAACAACAACTCAATGGTAGTCAACATGAACGATGGAGGCGGCGCAAATGCCGAGACCACCGCCACCCACAATAACAACAACAGCAACGGCCATACCATAATCGCGGAAGAGGAGGAGAGTGAAACTTTTCTCTGAGCTTTGGCACCGGAAAAGCTCCCATGAACAACTTCATGGTGCCATAATGAACAAAAAAAAGCTTTCCACGAGTGAATCTCAACGGGTTGCGAGCTACTCGCGACCGGACTCGACCCAACTCATGTTCATTCCCATTCTAAATGTGATACTGGAACCTCGGTGTAGAAATTTGTCAGTGTGTGGACCCACTAACACGCACGCTAATCGTATTGATCACGTATTTTTCTACTAAGCTGGACAAAAATCCCTTTCGAAAAGTGACAATGAAGATTGGCCGCATCTGCATGTCCAGGGCGGGCAGGATACCGTGTGGTCGGCAACGGTCGACGGAAACCAAGAGATAGGATTACAAATATAGACAAGTTTTATGTGCTTGAACAGAGCAGAGGAAAGTAATTCGTCACGATGTATTCATTGATGGAAGATATGGGAAAACTTTGGCCACACGATGTTGATGTTCAGTGATGATTAGGGTGGCGTTGAGGGTTGATTGGTGAGATTTATTTTATTGCTTGTTGACCCAGAGGTTCACGAACTCGGAATCAGTCTGTGGACTAGAAAAGTTATTGATGGCTGAACTGATGATAAACAGCTTGTTTGGTTGAATCGTTATAGTATTGTGGATTTAGCTCGTAGCTGGATTTTCTGGCATCTTCTCACGGTCATTGGAAACGGTCGTGGATAGACCTAGGGGTTCCCAGTTGGAGTGAAAAAATTCAATTTATAGAAAAATTACGGATTAACATTTTGCTTTTTAATTTCTTCTCCGACATCAGGAATAATTGTTTGAACATGCTTGCAATTTTTTTATTCGGTCGGAAAAATATTATTTTTCTTGAAAAAACTTTCATTTTTAATCACATGGTCACCCCTGATTCTGGCTCAATGCCGCCATCACACTGAAAGAAAAGCACATAGCAATATCACATGTTTTGCACATGAATCCACCCCATACTACTTAGTCTGTGAATGTCACGTGGAAATCACTTGAAAATATCAATCGCGCAAACCGGCAAATCCAAATGCAAAACACGTGAGTTTAACGTGAAAGCTCACATGACTTTTGAATGGTGTGCATATGAATTTCAAATTATTTTATAGTATAAATGCAATGGTTTTCCAGTGATGTTCATGTGAGCTAAATATTGCGTTTGATTTTAGATTTATTAAAAAATATAATACGATTATAAGTTTTCTTAAACTTTTTTTTTTTTGATACTTGAAATTAAAAAACATTTGAATCAAAACAACCGGACCATCGAGCCGAGAAACTGCTTAACGACGGTTCTTGGAGGCCTCCACTGACTCGACCTTGATGATCTGGATCGAGTGGCCAGCACAGCATCACGTAACTGTCGATGGTTGTACATGTTGTGAGTTCTGGAACGCGAATCGTACCGCAGCCAGATGCCGACGTTTCCGGATCAATCGACAAATTCAGCGTCAGTGCTGAAAAAAACGAATTCAGAGGCCAACCCTTCGCCGGAGTTTTTCTTGAAAATTCATTGCTGAATGTTAGCCTTTGTGTAAATTTTCACAGTTTTTCTATTAAATACTTACCAAAAAGTTCTAGTAGGATTGAATGTTAAGCAAAATTATGAATTTAAACGATAAATTCGACAGAAGAAATCGCAAATTGGACTGCCGTCGTCCGACGCCATCTTACGAATAAGGACATTTCATCAAACAACTTCAAAGACCAATACATTTCATTCTCACGTGTTTTTCACTTTGAAATCATGGGAAAAGTCAAATGGGGCAAATCCAAGTGAAATTCTGTTAAATCCAAAGTGAACTCCAAGCGATAAAAGAATGAAAAACATCTCGCTTGCGATCAGCTGATTTCAAATGATTATCACATAAACGTCACATGAAAAACACATCTTTGTCAAGGGAAAAGCATGGCAAATTATCGTGTTGATTTTTGGAGCAGCTCACGGGAAAAAGCACATGAATTTGCTATGTCTGATTTTTTCAGTGCATGCGACCGCGTGCTCCGTTTGTTTGTCAACAAAGCTGCAGCTGGATGGTAAGACGAAGTGAGGGGGGAAGAGATTTTGACATTTTTATGCCCGCATCTGGCCCGCCGCCTATTTCGTCGGTCACTGAGTCGCCGGTCGTTTCCAGTGACCGAGTCCAGCTAGGAACTGATCGTACAATATCATCATATTTGCCTTTATTTCCTGGTCTAGACTCTAGAGTGACAATTTCGTAATCATTGATTTGGGTGATAAAACGGGTTCCGATTTTGTTTGTGACAAAAGAGCCATTTCACGCCAACTGTACCCAAAAAAGTACAAATTCGAAATTGACTTTCTCTGATCGTGCTCAAATTAGTAGGAGCTGTTTCTTCTAGTGAAACAAGCAAGAATCCCCAATTTCAGCAAAATTGGACCATCCCTTTATTTTTGGCCGTGACCGCATAACAACTTGTTTTTTTTAGCATAACAACATTCTTAATACAAATATTGTATCACATAAATTATCTAAATCGATATTATCCGCAGATTCTGACAAAAAAAATCACATTCGAATTATGGGCGTCATTTCAGTAAAATTTGAGCGATACGTTGCTATTATTCTATTTCACCCACGTTGACCGCAGCAGGCTTAGCCGAATGGTTACGCTGTCCGCTTTGTAAGCGGATGATTCTGGGTTTGATTCCCATCTGCTCCAACCTTCTGTAGGATGAGGAAGTAAAACCTCGGTCCTAGCCTTGGTTGTTGTTAGGCCATTAGGGGAAGGGGGGTTATATGAGGGCCTCGTGGCGCGGTGGTAAGCGGCTTCGGCTGCCGATCCCTAAGTTGCTATGGGGCGCGGGTTCGATTCTCGCCTTATCCTCCTGGCCTTCTATTGGATGGGGAAGTAAAACGTCGGTCCATTTGCGTAAAAGAGGTTTTGGGTGACTCACCATACATAACCTCCCGCTTTGCATTTTGCCCCGGGGATGCATATTACCCCTTCTCCCCCTAAGTCATACCAGGTGTAGGAGTCGTCTCCATGCCATAAGTACAAACAACAGAACAAACCAAACTACTTCGGTGGAATCGTTGGTGACGGTTGGACTCGGAATCCAAAGGCCGTCAGTTGGAACCCTGGGGTGGAAGGTTGGGTGCTCTCCTCATTCACTCCATTCAAGAAACTTGCAATAGAGACCACAAAAGACCTGGAGATCGTTAATGTGGATGGTTTGATTTTTTGACCGCAATTTTTGATTGGAATTGATCCGTTTTTTTGGTTACACAAAAAAACACTACACTACTATATTGGGTAATTCTTGGCTTCTTCACACAATACATTTAAAAAGCTTCCTGACGGAAAGTTTTGATTTGTAGCATATGGCATTCCAACTGGATCTATTCGAATGTCCTTTATAACTTTTAGGGTCTACTAGGGTGACCCTCTTAGTTAAGTTAATGCTACAAGGCAAGGGGATTGAGACATAAAACTCAATGGGTTGAATGGGTTGTCCAAATAACTCCCTTTTGAGCCTCAGGGTCGGCATAAATTATGCTCACGAGGCAGGAAAACACTGGCGTTCGCTTTGAAATAAACTCTGCGTTTAACTCGTCAAGTCGTCACTTTACTGGCCATGGCTTCCTCCTAAACCTGACCTTTCCTTCCTTCTGTCCTAACCCATTTCCTTCGGGGCCCCACAGCTACTGCTGCCGCTGCTGCTGGATCGACTGTGGCGATCGCTGTCTCTGGTCTCTGGGTGGCTTGTCGTGGCCGTCGGCGTTCCGACGCACGGATTCGTACTGCTGCAGCCGTCACTGGACCCTCGTTGGCTGCCCTCTGTGCGTCCTCGAGTTTGTTGGCGGACTCGAGCTTTAGCTGTCCTCGAAGGTACCGCTGGTCTTGCCCGGGTTCCGGTGCAGGGTTTTGTGGTGTAGGCAGGTCTTCGGGTGTGGCTCGTGGTTTCCAGATGGAGTACTCATGCGACTCAGCATTGAGCGGCTGGTCGCTGGTCGACACCGACTGTGCACGGTGGACAGGATAACCGAGTTGCGGATTCTGGCTTTCGTAGCCAAAGCTACGGGGTCCTGTGATGAGATGGGAAAACAAGATGGCGGTTACACTGGGCATTGGTTTCGGGGCACGGATCAGGGTTGTTGACGGGTTCACGGGTTTACCTGGATGTCCTGGGGTGTCTTGCACGGTCCTTCCGTGTCCTCCGTGAAGTCCTTCTCCGTGGTGAATCGTGGCACTTCACTTTATCACGCCGCGGAGCTTTAAGCGTAGCTCGGACGGCTTTCTTCGCGATTGGTACATTACGTACGTTTCCCAGCAACAATGGCACCACTGATGACGGAACCTTTAAAAATAACAGTCGAGTTTCACTCATTTTTTTTTTAATTGGTGAGAATGTGTTTGTCTGCCTGTGTGGATCAATCGGACCGCGCACTGGACTCACAATCCAGAGGTCGCCGGTTCAAATCCCGAGGCGGACGCCAAAAATTCTAAGTGTAAATATAGGTTTTCGGTGTCCTCTCCCCGTGCCATACCTTCACACTTAGGAGACCCGGGAGGCGGAGTCTTGTCGCAAAAAGAACGATACACGCCTGTGGAACCGTTGACGAAATCGCAAGGTTTAAGAGGGCCACATTATAAGGTGTTACGTCGATTCCGTTCCGAAAATGTTTTTATAGTATGAATAACCCCACCAAATTTGAGCTTGATCAGAAAAAGTCAATTTTGAGTGGTGTGCAACCTTGGCGTGATCCCATTATGGTTTGTTAAAATATTCCATCCATTTACTGGATGCACTTTATATGAACAATCACGCTTTCTTAGCATTTCAAATGTGGAAAACTTTTGTTTGCAAACACTGTTTCATTTTTTAAGCACTGATCGATTGATGTAAATCAAAGAAATCATAATCCAATTTTATGTTTTGCTTTTCTGCATTCTGCGATGTACAAAAATACATAATACAATCAAACGAGTTCCATCAGTCTATTTCCGGCTCGATTACTGTAACTGATCAAATCAAACGAGATCATGTCACTCATCCGACAGCCTTGCCTTATTCGAAGACAGCAAGCTTTCTGCCAGTCATGAGGTGGCCCCAACATTGCAATTTATTATACATTCCAATGATGGGTGATTGATTGGATTTGCCAAAGCCACAGCAGGAGCAGCAGCAGCAGAAACAACAGTAGCAAAGGTGAGTTGAGGCGTGACGAGGTTACAAAAGTGAAAATTTTGGCTCTGGCTGAGTCTGTGCCAACGATTGACACGTTAAAGTCGGATGGAACAGGATCAGGGTTTGTTGGAAAGAAAGGTAAGAAAAAAAAACAAAGCATTTTGGTGCCAATCTAGATCAACTCATAATCCATCATATGGACAAGGCCGTGGTAACAGCGGGACGTAAAAAATAAATTGCCATCCTTTAGCGCTGGTGACGTCGTTTATATGTTTTGAGAGCGAAATAATTCTGGCTTTAACTTTGCCCCACGTTGCGCACATTTGGGTGACAAAAAAGCCATGGTTATTCACCCCATGGTCATCAATAAAGATCGATAGTAATATAAGGTTAAATTAATCTTGGATGTGCGTGTTGTTAACTCTAAAGGGGAAACAAGTGATGTTTTTATATGACTCAGACCGAACCACGTAGTCAGGTGGTAACGCTTCCGCCTCGTAAGCGGTAGATCGGGGTTCAAATCCCGGCTCGGACCAAAACAACTGGTGATCTTTTCCCTTCTGGAATCGATTACTTAGTAAAGGGAAGGTAGTGTATCGTCACAAACTGGACCTTATCATGACACCTTAGGAAGACAACCTCTGGAATGTTAACATTAACCTTAACATGTTAACATTAAGTTGATTAATAATAAACTGTCACTGAATCCGCTTTGTAAATGCCGGCCCCTATACTCTTCACGGGTGTTCCCCTCAGGAACAGGAAAAGATTTACTTTTTACTTTTTTATGTGAAAAAGTGGGAATTGCGTTGAATTGTTTTTTTTTTGTTATTTGAGCTGTGCCTTAATGTATAACGTATGATAATTTTTAAGTGTGTTTATTAAATAAATGAAATAATGTGAATCAACTATACATATATACTACTTTGAATTGCCTTTTATTTTACCAATGTACATTGTAGGCGTTACAAACCTTCCGCTACAAAGACTAATGTCCAACATTCCGGTTCTATATATTCGTTATCATGACGCGCCCAACAACAACGCAATAGCGTGTCCCAAAAAAACACGAAGTCGAGGAATTCAATGTGCTCAGTTCTCAAATGATAGAAAATCATGTTAGAAACAACTCTCTCATACATGAAAACTTTCGGAAAAAATCGTTTACCACGTTCCCTGGGCATTTTTTTGAAAAAAGTCAGTTTTTTCGACAATTTCACAAAATCTGCTTAGAAAAAATGGAAAATTTTAAAATTTCAAATAGCCTATACCATTAAATGATGGTCTGTGGTCCAATAAACAAGTTAATGTATCGATTTGGCCTTTTAAAACCTTGTTTTCACTTTCCCGGTAGCTTTTATGTCGAAAAATACGAGTTTTGCTTTACTTTTTTCAATCTTTTCCTCGGTATTGAACACAAAAATTTCCTCATATGTGAGAATACATGCATCTTGTAGGAAATTTTCCGCCGAAGATTTTCGTCTAAGCAACTTTGAAGTTTCATCAACTCTGAACTGAGATATTCCAGTTTTTGTGAAGAAAGAATATTGAATATTTGAAAATGTTGATATTAATCATCATTGGCATACAATATTAAGGATAATTTAAGCCTAATTTGAAGTGCGGCTGTATCGCATCTGTTTTTAAACATGATTGGTTCATCCTTCAATACTAAGGGCCACCTAGTTTTGTTTTCTCATGGCACACTACGTGCTAAATCAATGAATTACTTTTAGCAAATAACTCATATTTAGAGCATTTTGCATTTAAACCAATCGATGCACGTTTGCTATGTTTCCATGGATACAAATAAACAAATAACAAATCGATGCATCTGTGCAGTTATTTGGTGGCCCTTAGTATTGCGCAATTCTCACTAACTTGAACTTTGCACTAAATTATTGCTAACGATCGCACTATTGCGACTTGTCAAACTGGCTTGGGAAATTTTAATTTTCTCAAAAAATTATCAAAGCGAGCCGATGTTGCTCACCTGTCAATCGCAACTTTTAAGTGCGAATGTCCAGTTTGGTGGAAACTGCGACTGAAATGTAAATAAACAACTGCTGGTTGCCTAGTTTTTGGAAATTTTGTTGTCAAAAGTGCGAGAGAAAAGTGCGAGCCAAATCCAAGTTACAGTGCAAGGATCAATATTGAAGGATGAACCAATCATGTTTAAAAACAGATGCGATACAGCCGCACTTCAAATTAGGCTTAAATTATCCTTAATATTGTATGCCAATGATGATTAATATCAACATTTTCATATATTCAATATTCTTTCTTCACAAAAACTGGAATATCTCAGCTCAGAGTTGATGAAACTTCAAAGTTGCTTAGACGAAAATCTTCGGCGGAAAATTTCCTACAAGATGCATGTATTCTCACATATGAGGAAATTTTTGTGTTCAATACCGAGGGAAAAGATTGAAAAAAAGTAAAGCAAAAACTCGTATTTTTCGACATAAAAACTACCGGGAAAGTGAAAACAAGGTTTTAAAAGGCAAAATCGATACATTAACTTGTTTATTGGACCACAGACCATCATTTAATGGTATAGGCTATTTGAAATTTTAAAATTTTCCATTTTTTCTAAGCAGATTTTGTGAAATTGTCGAAAAAACTGACTTTTTTCAAAAAAAATGCCCAGGGAACGTGACAAACGATTTTTCCGAAAGTTTTCATGTATGAGAGAGTTGTTTCTAACATGATTTTCTATCATTTGAGAACTGAGCACATTGAATTCCTCGACTTCGTGTTTTTTTGGGACACGCTAACAACGCATGCTTCGGTTAACTGACACTTCAACAGCGCTGAAACATCAACAATTCTTTTCGAGCAAGAACGCTGGTAGTAGACATGACGTGTGTAAAGAGGTATTACGAAAATGTAATTAATATAAAAAAACCAAGAAAAAACTTAGCTTATCTATGCCTTCTTGAACCATATGGAGTGCTATGCTAAGCTTGGTTATCATGTACTACAACAGTTAAAATGAATTCGAAATTAGAAAAAAGATAACATAAAGGGGCTTCGGCTCTCTTTATAACCCGAGCAGTTCTCTACGGAATCGGTCTTTTTTCTTTAATTTTAATTTTTGTATTTTTTAATCTGGCTGAAACTTTTTTGGTGCCTTCAGTATGCCCAAAGAAGCCATTTTGCATCATTAGTTTGTCCATATAATTTTCCATACAAATTTGGCAGCTGTCCATACAAAAATGATATGTGAAAATTCAAAAATCTGTATCTTTTGAAGGAATTTTTTTATCGAGTTGGTGTCTTCGACAAAGTTGTAGGTATGGATATGGACTACACTGAAAAAAATGCTACACGGTAAAAAAATTTGGTGATTTTTTATTTAACTTTTTGTCACTAAAACTTGATCTGCAAAAAAAACTATTTTTAATTTTTTTTTATTTTTTGATATGTTTTAGAGGACATAAAATGCCAACTTTTCAGAAATTTCCAGAATGGGCAAAAAATCTTTGACCGAGTTATGATTTTTTGAATCAATACTGATTTTTTCAAAAAATCGAAATATCGGTCGCAAAAATTTTTCAACTTCATTTTGCCTTCCTCACTGAGGTAAGGCTATAATACTGCTCTAAAAATGAACATTGTATAAAAACGTCGTAGACCCACCTTCATGTATACATATCGACTCAGAATCAAAAACTGAACAAATGTCTGTGTGTATGTGTGTGTGTATGTGTGTGTGTATGTGTGTGTGTATGTATGTATGTGACCAACAAACTAGCTCATGTTTCTCAGCACTGGCTGAACCGATTTGACCCGAACCTGTTGCATTCGACTTGATTTAGGGTCCCATAGATCGAGTTTTATACAGATTGAAGTTTCGATAAGTAGTTCAAAAGTTATGTATAAAAATGTGCTTTCACATATATCCGGATCTCACTTAAATGTATGTAAACTATGTCCGGATCCACCATCCGACCCATCGTTGGATAGGTTATCAAAAGACCTTTCCAACGAGTCCAAAATATTGAAGATCTGGCAACCCTGTCTCGAGATATGGCCATTCAAGTGATATTTATGTACTTTTTTGTAGCCGGATCTCACTTAAATGTATGTAAACTATGTCCGGATCCACCATCCGATCCATCGTTGGATAGGTTATCAAAAGACCTTTCCAACGAGTCCAAAACATTGAAGATCTGGCAACCCTGTCTCGAGATATGTCCATTTAAGTGATATTTATGTACTTTTTGGAAGCCGGATCTCACTTAAATGCATGTAAACTATGTCCGGATCCACCATCCGACCCATCGTTTTAAAGGTTATCAAAAGACCTTTCCAACGAGTCCAAAACATTGAAGATCTGGCAACCCTGTCTCGAGATATGGCCATTTAAATGTATGTAAACTATGTCTGGATCCACCATCCGATCCATCGTTGGATAGGTTATCAAAAGACCTTTCCAACGAGTCCAAAACATTGAAGATCTGGCAACCCTGTCTCGAGATATGTCCATTTAAGTGATATTTATGTACTTTTTGGAAGCCGGATCTCACTTAAATGCATGTAAACTATGTCCGGATCCACCATCCGACCCATCGTTTTAAAGGTTATCGAAAGACCTTTCCAACGAGTCCAAAACATTGAAGCTCTGGCAATCCTGTCTCGAGATATGGTCACTTAAGTGATATTTATGTACTTTTTTATTCCGGATCTAAAAAATAGATGAAATTTGTGTACAACCCCATCAAATCAGCCATTGTTGGTAATGAGTGAGGAAGGCTTCAACCACATAGGTGGATTAAGTTAGTTTTTCGATGTAAAATTGAATTTGCAATCAAAAAGTACTTTAGTGAATTTTTGATAAAGTGCACCGTTTTCAAGTTATAGCCATTTTTAGGAAACTTTTTTGAAAATTGTCGCAGTTTTTTCATTTTTTATAATTAGTGCCCATGTTTGCCCACCTTTGAAAAAAATATTTTTGAAAAGCTGAGAAAATTCTCTATATTTTGCTTTATTGAACTTTGTTGATGCGACCCACAGTTGCTGAGATATTGCTATGCAAAGGCTAAAAAACAGGAAAATTGATGTTTTCTAAGTCTAACCCAAACAACCCAACATTTTCTAATGTCGATATCTCAGCAACTATAGGTCCGATTTACAATGTTAAAACATGAAACATTCGTGAAATTTTCCGATCTTTTCGAAAAAAATATTTAAAAAATTTAAAATCAAGACTAACATTTCATTTGGGCGTAATATTGAATGTTTGGTAAATTGGTCTATGTCACAAGTGTGTACTGCGATATTCGGTGTATTGTAGTGTTTGTTAAGTATAGCAAAACGTCATCATTAACTCATTTTCGACCAATATGGTCTATGTCACAAGATAGCACACAGCTGACGATATGTCAAAGCACTGCAAAGTGGAAGCATGATATTTAGGGACCTTTACAGGGAAATTAAATGTTCTGGGAGAAATTTCAAATTTCGTTTAGGCTCTCTATTGATATTGAAAGATTTCTACTTATCTTTTATTTTGACACTGTAATTTGAACTAAATTTAATAAAGAAATTTTAGAAACTTTTTATGTACATCGTTCTAAAAATAGTACCTATAAAATCAGCAAAAAATGTATTGTTGATTTTGTTTTCTCAAAATGTTATTAAAAAAGGTTCAGCACATACTCATCTGTGTTGCAAATATCGCCTGAATAATTTTTTTGAATCATGGTTAAGTGTTTTCTTTTTTATCTTGTCCAGGGTTGCCAAGTTGCCAAATAAATCTGGGAATACCCGATTTTCAAGTGTCAGCCAGAATAAAGATTAATCATTAGGGTGGGTACGGATTTTAAAAAGTTCTCAGATCAAGTTCTGGTGTGGTTCCCCTTGTAGGGCATACCCAAAGGGACTCTCACACCAAATTTCAACTCATTTGGTTGAAAACTGGCTTGTCTCAAGCGGGTTCAATTTTACATGGAAATTACTATGGGAAATATTGAATTTTCGTTCATTCGCTCCTACAGGCCTGGGGAAAACATGTAGAAACTTCTAGGATGGCCAGAAATGAGCGGAATCGTCTGGAGAACAACTTTTCCTAAGAGACCAGGTCGATTCGTTCAACCCCATCGAGCTCAACGGCAATACATCCGGGGTTTTCGGAACCAACGGTTTTCCCCAGAAAAGCAACAAATTTTCCTTAGCATGCTATGAATGCTTGATGAAAACCGCGACGCCACATGTCAAACAGCTACCACGTGATTGTAAAATTTGCACCATAACATTTTTTTTCTTAGTTGGAGGTTTAGAATACAGTTAAATAGTATCAGGATCACCATAAATTTTAATTCTATGGTTCAAAAAGTAATAAAAAGTATTTTTTTATAGGCGATGCTAGTCCACGTGGTAATTGTTTGACATGTGGCGTCGCGGTGTTCATCAAGCATTCATAGCATGCTAAGGAAAATTTGTTGCTTTTCTGGGGAAAACCGTTGGTTCCGAAAACCCCGGATGTATTGCCGTTGAGCTCGATGGGGGTTGAACGAATCGACCTGGTCTCTTAGGGAAAGTTGTTCTCCAGACGATTCCGCTCATTTCTGGCCATCCTAGAAGTTTCTACATGTTTTCCCCAGGCCTGTAGGAGCGAATGAACGAAAATTCCAAATTTCCCATAGTAATTTCCATGTAAAATTGAACCCGCTTGAGACAAGCCAGTTTTCAACCAAATGAGCTGAAATTTGGTGTGAGAGTCCCTTTGGATATGCCCTACAAGAGGAACCACACCAGAACTTGATCTGAGAACTTTTTAAAATCCGTACTCACCCTATTAATCATAACACTGACCAATTGACAGAAATGACAGCACAGGCTCAACTCGAGGGGAAGCATAAAGTTTGGAGCCCCAAAAACACGTGCACATTAGGGTGACAATAAAAAAAATCGACATCAGAGATATCCTCTGACTCGATTCCTAATGCAAAAATAAGTATCTGTGCCAATTTTGTGCCAAATCGGTTAAGGCTAAAGGGTCGCTTTTCATCGTTGAAGTTTATATGGGGAAAATCACGAAAATGTATGGGGAAAAACATCGTTTCTGTAAGATTCTGCTAGGTGGCGCAGATCTCGCCCAAAATTGTCCAAGTGTGAGATTCTTGTAGGAAATTTAATTCCCTACAACTTTGTAGAAGGGTAAGAGACGGCCCGAGTTGATTCTGATGAGTGCATACTACCAAAAAATTGCATGCAATAGGTGGGAGTGCATACTTTCCATACATCGATAGCGGTGTGCTCTAATGTTCTAACTGAAAATTGGGCCAAAATGAGTAAATGATGCCAATTTTTAGCTAATTAAATTCCCTACAAAACGCTTCTAAGAGATCTGAAAAATTCGTTTCCTACGCGGAGATATCGCCTTGCAACCATTTGTACTAACTGACATTTTCGAACGCATCATGGATGTGCTCTCTTATTTTCCATCATGGCTTGACCTTTTGAAAACACGCAAATCCATAAAAAAAACTAACTTAATCCACCTATGTGGTTGGAGCCTTCCTCACGCATTACCAACAATGGCTGTTCACAAATTTCATCTATTTTTTAGATCCGGAATAAAAAAGTACACAAATATCACTTAAGGGGCCATATCTCGAGACAGGGTTGCCAGATCTTCAATATGTTGGACTCGTTAGAAAGGTCTTTCGATAACCTAACCAACGATGGGTCGGATGGTGGATCCGGACATAGCTTACATACATTTAAGTGAGATCCGGCTTCCAAAAAGTACACCAATATCACTTAAGTGGCCATATCTCGAGACAGGGTTGCCAGATCTTCAATGTGTTGGACTCGTTGGAAAGGTCTTTTGATAACCTAACCAACGATGGGTCGGATGATGGACCCGGACATAGTTTACATACATTTAAGTGAGATCCGGCTTCCAAAAAGTATACCAATATCATTTAAGGGGCCATATCTCGAGACAGGGTTGCCAGATCTTCAATATGTTGGACTCGTTGGAAAGGTCTTTCGATAACCTAACCAACGATGGGTCGGATGGTGGATCCGGACATAGCTTACATACATTTATGTGAGATCCGGCTTCCAAAAAGTACACCAATATCACTTAAGGGGCCATATCTCGAGACAGGGTTGCCAGATCTTCAATGTGTTGGACTCGTTGGAAAGGTCTTTTGATAACCTAACCAACGATGGGTCGGATGATGGACCCGGACATAGTTTACATACATTTAAGTGAGATCCGGCTTCCAAAAAGTACACCAATATCACTTAAGGGGCCATATCTCGAGACAGGGTTGCCAGATCTTCAATGTGTTGGACTCGTTGGAAAGGTCTTTCGATAACCTAACCAACGATGGGTCGGATGGTGGATCCGGACATAGTTTACATACATTTAATTGAGATCCGGCTTCCAAAAAGTACACCAATATCACTTAAGGGGCCATATCTCAAGACAGGGTTGCCAGATCTTCAATGTGTTGGACTCGTTGGAAAGGTCTTTTGATAACCTAACCAACGATGGGTCGGATGATGGACCCGGACATAGTTTACATACATTTAAGTGAGATCCGGCTTCCAAAAAGTACACCAATATCACTTAAGGGGCCATATCTCGAGACAGGGTTGCCAGATCTTCAATGTGTTGGACTCGTTGGAAAGGTCTTTTGATAACCTAACCAACGATGGGTCGGATGATGGACCCGGACATAGTTTACATACATTTAAGTGAGATCCGGCTTCCAAAAAGTACACCAATATCACTTAAGGGGCCATATCTCGAGACAGGGTTGCCAGATCTTCAATATGTTGGACTCGTTGGAAAGGTCTTTCGATAACCTAACCAACGATGGGTCGGATGGTGGATCCGGACATAGCTTACATACATTTAAGTGAGATCCGGCTTCCAAAAAGTACACCAATATCACTTAAGTGGCCATATCTCGAGACAGGGTTGCCAGATCTTCAATGTGTTGGACTCGTTGGAAAGGTCTTTTGATAACCTAACCAACGATGAGTCGGATGGTGGACCCGGACATAGTTTACATACATTTAAGTGAGATCCGGATATATGTGAAAACACATTTTTATACATAACTTTTGAACTACTTATCGAAACTTCAATCGGTATAAAACTCGATCTATGGGACCCTAAACCAAGTCGAATGCAACAGGTTCGGGTCAAATCGGTTCAGCCAGTGCCGAGAAACATGAGCTAGTTTGTTGGTCACATACATACATACACACACACATACACACACACATACACACAGACATTTGTTCAGTTTTCGATTCTGAGTCGATATGTATACATGAAGGTGGGTCTACGACGTTTTTTTACAAAGTTCATTTTAAGAGCAGGATTATAGCCTTACCTCAGTGAGGAAGGCAATACCTCAGTGAGGAAGGCAAAAGATTACACTATAATATTATGGTAAATTGCCAGGTGTCCTTACTAGTTTGAGCAATATTATGGAGCACTATTTTGGAAGGCAAATAGCACAAGTGAGCACATTTGGAAGCGAGAAGGAATTATCAGTTAGGTGAAGTGTGTTAAAATGGTTTAGTGGAGTAGTTTTTTTTGTTTGGACGACCCATTGATTAGGATTAGTGTATTTAGATTCTGTAGGTTAGTTTAAAATGTTGTTACGTAGTTTTCTTTGCATGGACGACCCCTGCAGTTGTACTAAGAGTGCACAACGACTTGAAGAATGTTTCAAATTGGCCTTTTGGGTTGGGCTAAGTGGGAAATGGGTTGGGGAAAATTATTGTTACGTCGTTTTTTTTGCATGGACGACCCCTGTACGTGAGGTAGGAGTGCACAACGATTTGAAAAATGTTTCAAATTAGACTTTTGGGTTAGGCTAAGTGGGTAATGGGTGGGGGAAAAATGTTGTTACGTCGTTTTTTTTACCTGGACGACCCCTTCAGTTGTGCTAGGAGTGCACAACGACTTAAATAATGTTAAAATTTGACTTTTAGGTTGGGCTAAGAGAGTAATGGGTTGGGGAAAAATGTTGTTACGTCGTTTTTTTACCTGGACGACCCCTACAGTTGTGCTAAGAGTGCACAACGACTTGAAGAATGTTTCAAATTGGACTTTTGAGTTAGGCTAAGTGGGAAATGGGTTGGGGAAAAATGTTGTTACGTCGTTTTTTTTACCTGGACGACCCCTACAGTTGTGCTAAGAGTGCACAACGACTTGAAGAATGTTTCAAATTGGACTTTTGGGTTAGGCTAAGTGGGAAATGGGTTGGGGAAAAATGTTGTTACGTCGTTTTTTTTGGCCTGGACGACCCCTTCAGTTTTGCTGGGAGTGCACAACGACTTGAAGAATGTTTCAAACTGGACTTTTGGGTTGGGCTAAGTGGGCAAAGGGTTGGGGAAAATTGTTGTTACGTCGTTTTTTTTTGCATGGACGACCCCTTCAGTTGTGCTAGGAGTGCACAACGATTTGAAGAATGTTTCAAATTAGACTTTTGGGTTAGGCTAAGTGGGAAATGGGTTGGGGAAAAATGTTGTTACGTCGTTTTTTTTACCTGGACGACCCCTACAGTTGTGCTAAGAGTGCACAACGACTTGAAGAATGTTTCAAATTGGACTTTTGGGTTAGGCTAAGTGGGAAATGGGTTGGGGAAAAATGTTGTTACGTCGTTTTTTTTCATGGACGACCCCTACAGTTGTGCTAAGAGTGCACAACGACTTGAAGAATGTTTCAAACTGGACTTTTGGTTGGGCTAAGTGGGCAAAGGGTTGGGGAAAAATTTTGTTACATCGTTTTTTTTTTTGCCTGGACGACCCCTATACGTCAGCTAGGAGTGCACAACGACTTGAAGAATGTTTCAAACTAAACTTTTGGTTGGGCTAAGTGGGTAATGGGTTGGGGAAAAATGTTGTTACGTCGTTTTTTTTTGCATGGACGACCCCTGCAGTTGTGCTAGGAGTGCACAACCACTTGAAGAATATAAAATTGGGCTTTTGGGTTGGGCTAAGAGGGTAATGGGTTGAAGGAAAATGTTGTTACGTCGTTTTTTTTGCATGGATGACCCCTGTAGGTGAGCTAGGAGTGCACAACGACATGAAGAATGTTTCAAATTGGACTTTTGGGTTGGGCTACTATACCATATTATACCATTTTAACAGAATTTAGAGTCATAGAGACGCACCTGAGAAATGGTAAAATCCGTAAAAAAAATACTTTGACTCAATCTCACCCCCAGACCCAGTGTCACCCCCACTAATGGTACGTAGTATTTTTTGCATAATCGAACCCTGCAGTTAAGCTAAGAGTGGACAACGACTTAAAGAATGTTTTCAATTTGGTCTTTTGGGTTGGAACCCACTTGTAAAATGTTGTTACGTAGCCGAAACTTTGCTTACATGTTTCCTGCACAATAAAGCTCATACAAAATCCCATACAAAGTACTTAAAAGATTTAAAAACTCACGACCCACTGAGCCCAACCCAAAATCCAATTCAATATTCTTCAAGTCGTTGTGCACTCTTAGTTCAACAGAAGGGGTCGTCAGGCAAAAAAACAACGTAACAACAATTTTCCCCAACCCATTTCCCACTTGGCCCAACCAAAAGTCCAGTTTGAAACATTCTTCAAGTCGTTGTGCACTCCTAGCTCAACTGCAGGGGTCGTCCATGCAAAAAAAAACGACGTAACAACATTTTTCCTCAACCCATTACCCACTTAGCCCAACCTAAAAGTCAAATTTTAACATTCTTCAAGTCGTTGTGCACTCCTAGCTCAACTGCATGGGTCGTCCATGCAAAAAAAAACGACGTAACAACATTTTTCCTCAACCCATTACCCACTTAGCCCAAACTAAAATTCAAATTTTAACATTCTTCAAGTCGTTGTGCACTCCTAGCTCAACTGCAGGGGTCGTCCATGCAAAAAAAATGACGTAACAACATTTTTCCCCAACCCATTACCCACTTAGCCCAACCCAAAAGTCCAATTTAATATTATTCAAGTCGTTGTGCACTCCTAGCTCAACTGCAGGGGTCGTCCATGCAAAAAAAACGACGTAACAACATTTTTCCCCAACCCATTACCCACTTAGCCCAACCTAAAAGTCAAATTTTAACATTCTTCAAGTCGTTGTGCACTCCTAGCTCAACTGCAGGGGTCGTCCATGCAAAAAAAATGACGTAACAACATTTTTCCCCAACCCATTACCCACTTAGCCCAACCTAAAAGTCAAATTTTAACATTCTTCAAGTCGTTGTGCACTCCTAGCTCAACTGCAGGGGTCGTCCATGCAAAAAAACGACGTAACAACATTTTTCCCCAACCCATTACCCACTTAGCCCAACCTAAAAGTCAAATTTTAACATTCTTCAAGTCGTTGTGCACTCCTAGCTCAACTGCAGGGGTCGTCCATGCAAAAAAAATGACGTAACAACATTTTTCCCCAACCCATTACCCACTTAGCCCAACCTAAAAGTCAAATTTTAACATTCTTCAAGTCGTTGTGCACTCCTAGCTCAACTGCAGGGGTCGTCCATGCAAAAAAAACGACGTAACAACATTTTTCCCCAACCCATTACCCACCTAGCCCAACCCAAAAGTCCAATTTAATATTATTCAAGTCGTTGTGCACTCCTAGCTCAACTGCAGGGGTCATCCATGCAAAAAAAACGACGTAACAACATTTTTCCCCAACCCATTACCCACTTAGCCCAACCTAAAAGTCAAATTTTAACATTCTTCAAGTCGTTGTGCACTCCTAGCTCGACTGCAGGGGTCGTCCATGCAAAAAAAATGACGTAACAACATTTTTCCCCAACCCATTACCCACTTAGCCCAACCTAAAAGTCAAATTTTAACATTCTTCAAGTCGTTGTGCACTCCTAGCTCAACTGCAGGGGTCGTCCATGCAAAAAAATGACGTAACAACATTTTTCCCCTACCCATTACCCACTTAGCCCAACCTAAAAGTCAAATTTTAACATTCTTCAAGTCGTTGTGCACTCCTAGCTCAACTGCAGGGGTCGTCCATGCAAAAAAAAAAACGACGTAACAACATTTTTCCTCAACTCATTACCCACTAAGCCCAACCTAAAAGTCAAATTTTAACATTCTTCAAGTCGTTGTGCACTCCTAGCTCAACTGCAGGGGTCGTCCATGCAAAAAATGACGTAACAACATCTCCCATAGTTGATGTGCACACTTGGCACAACTGTATGGGTCGTCCATACTTAAAAATATTACGTATTTAATTTATTTAGGGCACATTTGTTCTATTCAATACATTCATCGATTCCATTGCATGAGACACACTTGTTCCAACTGCAATTCACCATAAATCTAAATAACGGTTTGTGCCTTGGATACCATTCGTTTTTGAAAGGTCGTATGATATAATTGAAATAAAATAAACTAGCTAAAAGTTTTTACAACATCATTTTCTTATGTTTTTAGGAATACATCAACCTAGTATTCGTCATAGTTGATGTATTATGGATGGTTTTACAATTATATTCATAAAAATATAATTTCACTAATTTTTCATACAAAAATTTTGATTTAAATGCTATTTTTTCAAAGGTTAATTTTCCTACCAAATTCAAACTAAAATAAGTGTTTGAAAAAAGTTTTGATATAAAATGTTTTTCTTACGCTTAAATTAACCAACTCGTGAAAAAATAACATTGAAACAACTAATTTGAACTATTTCAACAATAAAATTACTTTGCACGTTTTTGTACCAAAGCCCTGTGCACGTTTGTGCTAACTCATACAAATTACCTCCCAAAACACACTTGTGCCAATTGCAAGCATGATTTTTTTTCGTATTTTCTCTGCCAAAATTTTTCTAGCATTTCAAAAGTTTTTATATTTCACAATGTCTTTAAGTAATGTCAGATGCATACTTTAAAATTGTTAGAACAATTGTTTGTCGAATAGTTTTCCAGAAACAGTAATTCAAAGTTTAAAAATCGATTTTCTCGCAACTACCAAAATGTCAGTTAGTATAAGAGAGCACACCGCTATCGACATACTTTGGAGAAAACCATTCGAACTTGTCTAAATATTTTTGAAAAATTCTGGGGACACCAAACTTCATGTTTTCCCTCGAGTTAAGCCTGCGCAGAAATCTTGTTGGTAGGTGTAATCTATGCCAGATCTATAAAAAAAATTTTTTTTTTTATTTGCTGGCAATTTTGTACAACTATTTAAATAACTTGAACGAGTTTAAAAGAAAAAATCATTAATGCTTAATTTAATAAGCATATCATTCTACCCCATTCCCATTCCTGAATGCTATGTTTACGGAATGGCTAGCAACCCTGATCTTGTCACACTTTTTGGGAAAATCATGATATTTCACGTCAATAGTATAGTCAATGACTATTAGAGCAATTCTCTACGAAATCGGTCTTTTTTCTTCAATTTTAATTTTTGTATTTTTTAATCCGCCTGAAACTTTTTTGGTGCCTTCGGTATGCCCAAAGAAGCCATTTTGCATCATTAGTTTGTCCATATAATTTTCCATACAAATTCGGCAGCTGTCCATACAAAAATGATGTATGAAAATTCAAAAATCTGTATCTTTTGAAGGAATTTTTGATCGATTTGGTGTCTTCGGCAAAGTTGTAGGTATGGATACGGACTACACTGGAAAAATAATACACGGTAAAAAAATTTGGTGATTTTTTATTTAACTTTTATCACTAAAACTTGATTTACAAAAAAACACTATTTTTAATTTTTTTTATTTTTTGATATGTTTTAGAAGACATAAAATGGCAACTTTTCAGAAATTTCCAGGTTGTGCAAAAAATCACTGACCGAGTTATGATTTTTTAATCAATACTGATTTTTTCAAAAAATCGAAATTTTGGTCGTAAAAATTTTTCAACTTCATTTTTCGATGTAAAATCAAATTTGCAATCAAAAAGTACTTTACTAAAATTTTGATAAAGTGCACCGTTTTCAAGTTATAGCCATATTTAAGTGACTTTTTTGAAAATAGTCGCAGTTTTTCATTTTTTTAAATTAGTGCACATGTTTGCCCAGTTTTGAAAAAAATATTTTTGAAAAGCTGAGAAAATTCTCTATATTTTGCTTATTTGGACTTTGTTGATACGACCTTTAGTTGCTGAGATATTGCAATGCAAAGGTTTAAAAACAGGAAAATTAATGTTTTCTAAGTTTCACCCAAACAACCCACCATTTTCTATCGTCAATATCTCAGCAACTAATGGTCCGATTTTCAATGTTAATATATGAAACAATTGTAAAATTTTCCGATCTTTTCGAAAAAAATATTTTTGGAATTTTCAAATCAAGACAAACATTTTAAAAGGGCGTAATATTGAATGTTTGGCCTTTGTGAAATGTTAGTCTTGATTTGAAAATTCCAAAAATATTTTTTTCGAAGAGATCGGAAAATTTCACAAATGTTTCATATATTAACATTGAAAATCGGACCATTAGTTGCTGAGATATTGACGATAGAAAATGGTGGGTTGTTTGGGTGAAACTTAGAAAACATCAATTTTCCTGTTTTTAAACCTTTGCATTGCAATATCTCAGCAACTAAAGGTCGTATCAACAAAGTCCAAATAAGCAAAATATAGAGAATTTTCTCAGCTTTTCAAAAATATTTTTTCAAAACTGGGCAAACATGTGCACTAATTTAAAAATGAAAACTGCGACTATTTTCAAAAAGTCACTTAAATATGGCTATAACTTGAAAACGGTGCACTTTATCAAAATTTCAGTAAAGTACTTTTGATTGCAAATTTGATTTTACATCGAAAAATGAAGTTGAAAAATTTTACGACCAAAATTTCGATTTTTGAAAAATCAGTATTGATTAAAAATTCATAACTCGGTCAGTGATTTTTGCACAACCTGAAATTTCTGAAAAGTTGGCATTTTATGCCTTCTAAAACATATCAAAAATAAAAAAATTAAAAATAGTGTTTTTTGTAAATCAAGTTTTAGTGATAAAAGTTAAATAAAAAATCACCAAATTTTTACCGTGTATTATTTTTCCAGTGTAGTCCGTATCCATACCTACAACTTTGCCGAAGACACCAAATCGATCAAAAATTCCTTCAAAAGATACAGATTTTTGAATTTTCATACATCATTTTTGTATGGACAGCTGCCGAATTTGTATGGAAAATTATATGGACAAACTAATGATGCAAAATGGCTTCTTTGGGCATACCGAAGGCACCAAAAAAGTTTCAGTCGGATTAAAAAATACAAAAAAAATCGAATGACCGAAATCTTAGAGAACTGCTCATTAGTCATCCCTCATATTCGGAACAGTTTACAGATCTGCCAATGTTCAACAAATCATACAAAATCGATAATTGAACGTAATGATATGCATTTTAATTCATGTGAAAGCTTTTCTTGCGATCTTTCGATTGATGTATAGACTTGCTGTACATTTTTACGTTTTATATACAGTTTTTAAAGAAAAACATTGATCCTTGAAATCCACAAATTCGGAACACTTTTTTCTTACGATGTAAACAAACTTTTATTCTCTCCAGGAATACATTTTTTTTTACAAAAAACATGACTTTACACTCTGAAACCAATAAAACTCAAGCTTAGTAATGTTTTAAACATGGTCTGATTACTTTTTTGTGAAAATATCAATTAAATTCAAGTGTTCTACAATTGTGGGAGGCACAATAACATCTCACAATCATAGAACAGGCAATTTGGAGGCAGTGTTTTGCTGCTCTGGATAAAATAGTCTTGAAATTAGGTTTTTTTGTTCAAAAGTACTATTTATACTGGTGAAATAGCAAGATAATGTCCAAAAAAAGGTCTTAAAATAGCAGGGACGACAGAAAAGTTGCATTTTGCATCCTATTGACAAATTACCACAAAAGTGTTCCGAATTTGTGGGTGTTCCGAATATGTGGGATGACTGTATGTTTGATTTTTTTTAATTTGTTTCATAGACCAGATCCACGATAATCTAATAAATGATCGATCAAATCCACAAAGCTTAAACAAGCAAAAACACGACCCCTGGAAGGAATTTGCTCATAGCAGAGCCCAAAAAGGACACGTCCGAGCGCCCAGATCAGCGTGATGACACGTAATTTATCACATCCGCGCTGAGCCACATCGCTGGCTTGCTGAGTAAACATTATCAGTCTTTAATAGACGAGTTCATTAATTTCCAATTACACCGCACCGATCTCTAATCATCCTGCCGGGTCTGGTTTGGCACCATCCGCTCACCATCAGACCATAACTTCCCATGTTGATGAGAGCAATGATGCTGGTGATGATGGTGCGTACGATGAGGGCCCAACCCAGTGCGGTTAGGGAACTGCTGAGTAAGGTCAAACATCTTCAGGGGTAATGCGAGAATTTACATTTTTATTGGTGTTAAAAAATGAAGTAATTTGTGCAGTCTTGACTCATTTCAACAAATTATTTTTGCTTAAAACGACATTTCATAAAATTATCCCACTTAAGCGAAATTTCCAACTATGATGAAAATTATATATGTTGGTTCTTTAGTACCCAGACCTTAATAATCTGATATCACGCTGGCCTTCATTTTCTACGGTTGAACCGTTGATTGTTAGTGGCTTCAAGTTCTACTTCGTGTGTGCGTGTTTGTTCTGGCAGAAGCATCCATTTCCGGTGCGAACCATCAGCCCTCGCGAGGCCACCTTGACGATTTGCTGTTATCTTTTCTCGTTGGTGGCCACGTCACATATACAAGCCATCTCTTTGGGTTTTTTTTTATCTGGATTTTACCGATAAGGCACGTACACACCTCTCTATTGCCAACTAGCAGAATCCACAGCGGAAGAGTCCACCACATTTGACGTGCCTGTCGAATACCGAATGAAGCTCGGGTGGGAGGGTTATGCTGGGCCTACAGTCTAGGTTGGTTTTGTAGCTAAGCTGTTTTTTTCTAAGGAGCTTATTTAAGCTATTAGAATTTTTGAAATCTTTGGTGCTTGGATGTAATCACGATAAAAAAACATTTTTTATGAATGAAATAATTTTAAATGCATAGCTTAGCCTCATTTAAAACAAATGTTTATTTTATTTTATTGAAACAATTGAAGAATAAACGAAACTTCAAATAAACATCATATAGTTTTTATTTAAAGCTTTAAGATTGCGTTAAACCAAAACTTCCTCGGAGAAATAAAACTTATTAAGAACGCAATGTTTCAAAAACCCAGCAATGTAAAAAGATTTTTCCGGCTTTCATGTCGAGTGCCAACGTAGCATTTTTTTATCATTTTTCCTTCATCAGATCCGAGACGATTAGCCGAGATTTGGTGCAAAATCGGGTCGTGGTCGTAAAACTGATCTTGAACAACTACAGTGACGATGAATAAAAAAGAAGTTTTTCTTCAAATTAACAATCGCCGATCTATTAATATATTTCTGATGTAGACAACTCATCACGTAGTCAATTAGAAGTTTGGAATAATGGAATAAAAGAATAACTGATTGAGTTGTCGTTAACTGAATTATAATCCTCTTTTTTAAGTTGCTAAACCTTAATTTTGTTTCAAAATCATTGTTCCTATCTTTTCAAGAATTCAGCTTGTTTAAAGTTTCGTCTTGCATTGCTATCGTCTTGCATTGCTGTAAACGAGAATTAATGAGCTCAATGAACTTCTCTTCGTGGTATTTCCTTCGGAGATGACCATTCATGCTATTAGACGTGCTTGTAAAGTGACAGACAAGGGCAATTTATCGTTATTCCAAGCACTTTTTCCAGGAACTTTGCGATACGCGTTGGCTATTTCTTGCTTTATACATTCTAAGACAACAATGCTTTGAAACATTTTGCTCCAAAAACATCAACACCAAGGAATCGTTAAATTTACTTCACGAAATTCTTGTTGCATGGCTAAATGCAAACAGAATGGTATTTCGAAGAAATATGTCTGCTTGCTCGTCTATTTTTTCTACACTCAAAGGAAAAATATATCTCAAAATTTACAATAGTGGATTTGCTGCAGAAAATGTCACATTTTATAACATTTTTTGCAGCAAGCCCGTAGATCATTTTTGCGCGCATGTAAACATTTCAGCGATCTGCAAGTCTCACCAACACATACAATAGGGGAATGGCGTCGCTATTTTTAAGAGAACGTTTTCCACTTTTTCTACATTATCGACTTTATTTTGCTGGGCGAGATAGGACGCCGTCTATTTTTAGACGATGACTCAGCACTTTTCCACTCTTGCATTAAAAAAAATGGCAGCACGATGTAACGCCACGTCTCTATGGCAGCGTCCCCGAGCAACACTCTAAAAACCTGGAGTGGCCGGTGCCCTCGAAGCAGGTTCCCCCAGGGCCTGGGGGGACATTTACAGAATCATACGAGTTTTGGCAATATGGATATCGAAATTTATGGTTTTTGATACTGAACATGAAAATGACCATTTCGACAGTAGTGGCCACAACCTGAAGTGGCCGGTGATCTTAAAGCAGGTTCCCCCGGGGCCCGGAGGGCCTTTTACAGAATCATACGAGTTTTGGCAATATGAATATCGAAATTCATGGTTTTTGATACTGAACATGAAAATGGCCATTTCGACAGTTGTGGCCACAACCTGAAGTGGCCAGTGATCTCAAAGCAGGTTTCCCCGGGGCCCGGAGGGCCTTTTACAGAATCATACGAGTTTTGGCAATATGGGTATCAAAATTAATGGTTTTTGATACTGAACATGATAATGGCCATTTCGACAGTGTTGGCCACGATCTGGAGTGGCCGGTGATCTCAAAGCAGGTTCCCCCGGGGCCTGGGAGGACATTTACATAACCATACGAGTTGTTGCAATATGGGTATCAAAATTCATGGTTTTTGATACTGAACATGAAAGTTGACATTTCGACCGTAGTGGCCCTAACCTGGAGTTGCCGGTGCCCTCAAAGAAGGTTCACCTTGGGAGAACATTTATGACAATTTTGCCGACAAATCTATGAAACAAAATAAAATAATCTTATTCCAGATTTCACTAGCAATCCAAAAACTCATTCAAATTGTTTGGTCCTATGTCTTTCGGTTATGTCTCTGACATACCATCTTGAACTTTTTTTTTTGTGAAATACAACAAAAAAGCCGTCGGTAATGTCGATAATTGTCAGTAACGGGCAAAAATGTCATACCCCTATATCGCACAAAAATGCATGAGGACAGTTTTCATGCAGATTCTGATATACTTTCATGCATCACAATCATGCGACCGCCGTTTGGGTGTACCTATAACCAAAAATTTGGCTATAGAGCAATTCCAGCTCAAATCAGGTTTTTTTTCTGGTACTTTTGTACCCGACCCTCTCCGATTTCAATGAAACTTTTGAGACATGTTATCCTAGGCCTATATAAGCCATTTTTGTGTATATGGACCCAATTGTACTCGAAAATGACACTTGGGAAGGGCGTGGGGTTTTTAAATATTTTTGTATTTTGCAATTTAAAAATTACTGTATCTCGAAGCCATTGCATCGTATCAAAAAGTGGTCTAGACAAACTTTTAGGAAATCGGATGGGCTTTCTGGAAAAAAATACACTGAAACAAAAAACACGCCACTTCTATGAGATTTTTTGATTTTTAAGTTTAAAAGTTAAATTTCAAGGTGATGTCTCGATTTTTTTCGCTCAAATTTTTTGAGGAAATAGCCTAAAATGTTACAAAAAGACTCACGAAAAATGCAGGATGGTATGTCTCTCCTGAAAAAATAAAAAATCATTTACTAAAACTATTTTTTTGAAAAGTGGTCTAAACGTCAAAATTTTCAAAAACCGATAGTGGGAATCGATTCCCCTGACAATTTTTCATAAAAGTCTCCATATTGACCATTGTCCCAAGTCCAATCCTTGGGAAGATACAGCGGTTTTTAAAATAAAAATGATGGAAAAACTGGTTTTTTGGTGGTTTTTGGCAATTTCTATATGACAGACTTGGTTTTTTAGTCTCGAAAATATTTTTACCGGAAAGCTCGTCCAATTTCCCATAAGTTTGCCTCTGACAGCTTTTCAATTTGACTCGTTTTAATATTTACGTAACCTTATTTACTATCCAGGTTTCTACCACACTGAAAAAAATATTCTATTTACAGTTATGAGCAATGTAATTTAACTTATATTTGTCAAGAGTCGTCTCCTTGAGTCCTGCATCGGTGGAGTCGCTGGTAAGCAGTTGGACTCACAATCCAAAGATTCCTTTGTGGACCATCATTCAGTGAGGTACTCCTGGATTTTAGCTCCTGAAAAGTGCTTAAAAAGTGCAAAAATGCCTCACGGCAAGAAAAAGAGGCGGTCCTCACCAGCAGGATCGGCAGATTTGAAGAAGCTAAAGAATGCCGAAGCGCTACCTGGAAAGCCAGGCAGTTTGAGCAAGGACGCTCAAAATTCGTCTGGAAACCAGTCTGCTACCCTCCCTCTGGACGTGAGCTAGAAGGAAGAATTTGAACAACGGGAAAAGTTGCCACCCATTTTTGTGAAAACATCGTCATCGGATTCGGTGCGAAAGTGGCTGACCGGATTTATCAAATCTGGTGCTTTACGAGCTTCCATTCGCTTGTGTGCTGATGGACTCAAAATTCTGCTACCTACCAGAAAGGATTACAACTACGTTCGGGATTTCCTGAACAACACAAAGATTGAATACTACAGCCAGGTAAACGCCCCATGAAACAGGTCCTCCGAGGCCTGTACGACATGGATGTGAGTGTGTTGAAAGAAGAGCTAAAAACTCTTAAGTTGAACGTGATCGAAGTCTTCAAGATGACGAGACACAACAAGGACATCAAGTATCGTGATCAACTGTACCTGGTTCATCTCGAGAGAGGATCGACAACGCCGTCTGAGCTGAAAGCAGTTCGGGCAATTTTCAACATCATCGTGACTTGGGAACGTTATCGTCCAGTGCACCGTGACGTGACACAATGTTCGAACTGCTTGCAGTTTGGACACGGTGGAAGGAACTGTTTCATCAAGAGTCGTTGTGCAACCTGCGGAGGTGAGCACAAAACACAAGCTTGCAACACAATCAACGAGAACATCGAAGCGAAATGCTTCAATTGCGGCGGCGACCATTCGACCAAGAATCGAAGCTGCCCAAAACGAGCTGAGTTTGTAAAAATTCGGCAGCAAGCGACGACGAGGCACCAACCAAATCGTCGCAAAACACCACCAACTTTCACGGACGTGGATTTTCCTGCTTTGGCGTCACCAGGAGCAGGATCTGTTCGATTGGTTCCAAATCTGCAGCCATTGCCGTTGAATCAGCGGAAAAAAGTTGCAGAGAATACAACACCTCCTGGCTTCAGTCAACAACCGAGGGAAAACCAACCAGCATCAACGGATGAAGGCAGCAGTGACCTGTTTTCACCACAAGAACTTCTGAACATTTTCATCGAGATGACAACAACACTGCGTGGTTGCAAAACTCGCCAGGAACAAGTAAGAACTCTTGGAGCATTTATCCTAAAATATGGTTCGTAGTTTACTCGTTCTATTGATTTTGAATTTTTTCAATGGATTTATTTTTTTAGTTTTATGTTAGGATTAGTTGTTAAAGTGATTTTTTTTTCTTTTTTACGCAAATGTATTCGATTCAATGCAATAATGTAAAACAATTTGAAGTAAATAAAATAAATGTGATCAGTTTATAATAAAACGAAAAATACAACAAAGATGAAGAGCAGTAGGCCATACCACTTAGCATGTAAAAGAAATTTAATTTTTATAAGAATGTTCAATAAAGACATATTTAATTTCAAAAAAAAAACTTATATTTGTAAGGCCATACATCCAATCAAAATGCTGTCAAAGACAAACTTATGAGAAATTGGACGAGCTTTCCGGTAAAAATATTTACGAGACAGAAAACCAAGTCTGTCATATAGAAATTGTCAAAAACCACAAAAAAACAGTTTTTTCACCATTTTTATTTAAAAACCCGCTGTATCTTCTCAAGGATTGGACTTAGGACAATGGTCAATATGGAGACTTTTATGTAAAATTGTCTGGAAAATCGATTCCCACTATCGATTTTTGAAAATTTTGACGTTTAGACCACTTTTCAAAAAAACAGTTTTAGTAAATGATTTTTGTATTTTTTCTGGAATGACATACCATCCTGCATTTTTCGTGAGTCTTTTTGTAACATTTTAGGCTATTTCCTCAAAAAATTTGAGCGAAAAAAATCGAGACATCACCTTGAAATTTAACTTTTGAACTTAAAAATCAAAAAATCTCATAGAAGTGGCGTGTTTTTTGTTTCAGTGTATTTTTTTCCAGAAAGCCCATCCGATTTCCTACAAGTTTGTCTTAGACCACTTTTTGATACGATGCAACGGCTTCGAGATACAGTAATTTTTAAATTGCAAAATACAAAAATATTTAAAAACCTTACGACATTCTCAAATGTTATTTCCGAGTACTGTTGACTCCATATACACAAACATGGCTTATATAGGCCTAGGATAACATGTCTCAAAAGTTTCATTGAAATCGGAGAGGGTCGGGTACAAAAGTACCAGAAAAAAATCCTGATTCGAGCTGGAATTGCTCTATAATATTGTACAAAATAGGATGTAACAAAACGGGTCATTTTTGCGAGTATTTTGGGGCATGATCCCCTAGATGTACTGAGCCAGAATCCCAGCTTGATTGGTTGCGACAGGACCTGGCGCATTAACTTTGAATTTTAAATGGGATTGAGCCCCTTAACGATTTTTGCATTTTTTTATGCCCGCAAAATTGACCCGTGCTCGATTACAATCCAGTAATATTCAATAAAAACCTATAAAACTCCAGTCATCGTTGCAACTTTTCATATGAAATAAGTTTCAATCTTGTTCTGCTATATTTTCATACCCTGACAATATAGCACGACAGTGTTGAATTGATGAGTTTTATCGGAACATTGAGCAAACACAAGAAAACTATTTTTGCTTGATTTAAACTTTTTTATTCGAAGTCATATTTAAGATTAGTTGTCATACATTGAAGCTTATAGGTATTCGATTTAATTTTATAAGAAGAACAAGTTTATCAGTGTCACGCTTCTGAAAATCAAACGAATAAATTTTCTAATGATGTTATACTTTGAATCAATACAAGACAACTAATCTCGTACATGTACATGACTTATTAAAGCCATCTTTGGAAAGGGGAAAATACACGATTCGAACTATGGTTTCATCTTCCGGTCAGCTTGAACAACACGATCAATAAATTATGTATCGCTATGCGGTTTTATTTCGTACTTTTTTTTCTCTACTATGTGTAACAATAATGACAACAACAAACGAAAACAATATGTACACGGTACTCGTGGGCGTGGGTGTGTTATTCTATAAATAATTGAATGACATTCGGATGACACCGGGAGGTGGGGTTTATCTTCGCATCGACATGTTGTGTATGTTGGCGAACGGTGCCTTCTCGCTGTTTCGGAAGAACCGTCGCAACGTGAGCCTCCAGAAGGCGGCCCGGAAGTCTACACTGTAGAACGCGTAGATGAACGGATTGATGGCACTGTTGATCCAGCCGAGCCAGGTGAAAAACTCCCCCAGCTTGGGCGCGGCCAGCTCCTTCGGCAGAAAGGGGGTAATGATGTAGTGAATGAAGAAGGGCAGCCAGCACGCGATGAAACCGCCCACGACAATGCTCAGAGTTTGGGTTGTTTTGTTCTCGCGCTTCATCGACAGAATCCGTGACGACAGGGACTTTTGCTGATGGATGCGCAGATTGCGTCCGGCCGCCACCGACGACGACGTGGTCGACGCCGTAATTGAGTTACTAATAGTGTTGGTCCGGCGGAGTCCGGCACCGAGGCCCCCGGTGGCCGTCACCATCCCCGGCGGGTGATTTGCCACTTGTGGCTTGGGCTGTTGATTGAAAACGTTATTGGCCGATGACCAAAGCTCCGTGGTGGAGGCCAGCTTGTAGTGGATAGTCGAGTTACGCTTGCCTCCGCCGGCAGCCACTACCGTTGATTGACCCCCTTGGGACATCGATTCATCCAGGGTCATCCCGACTCCCTCACCGCCACCGGAGCCGCTGCGCACAATTGAAGTTGTGGTTTTGCCACCACCTCCACCTCCCATCGAGTTGATGTCCACCAGCTCGTAGTGGCCATTCTTGTGGTTCTTCTTGTTGCCACCTCCGCAGACTTGGCTTGCCAGCTTATTCACGGGGTAATCGTCCCCGCTGAGGGCCATCATGCTGGCCGATACGCATCTCCCCCCACCCCCATCACCTCCACTTCCAGCAGGACCCAGCTGGGTGACGTATGTGGTAGTCGCGGTCGACAGCTGAGACGAGGACCGCTTTTGCTTCGGGCTCAGCTGGGCCGGATCAATCTCCGATGCGTAGTGGTAGCAGTCTTCATCCACTGGATCACGTGCGGTGCGGTGATGGCTTTTCTGTGAATCAAAACAACCGGACAAGAAAAGAGAAAGTTTTGTTAGAGAAAGAATTGCCCACACCGGCACACACAGACATTGTCGCCTTGGTACTATCAGATCGCAGGTTTAGGGCCGAGCACAGTTCAAACGTTTAACCTTCTTACGCCTATGGTTGATCCTGATGATCAAAATATTTTAATTAAAGGTAACAATGTTTTAGAATTTTAAGCATCGCCACTCAAAACTCAAACATTTTCGACATAATTGTGTTATTACATTTCACAAAGTACTACCAAAAAATAGCAAGCATTAAAATCGATCTATAATTTATTTAGTCAGAAATAAAACAGTCAATGGCGTCAAGCTTTTAACATTCCAAAGCCCAAGGCTCCAAAAATGTTGGAACTGTAACTTCAACTAAATGGTTCTCGGGCATAACTCAACCAATCAAGATGATTCTTCTTTCCAGTGATTTGTTAGGGTGTCTAGATGATTTAAAAACTTTGCAGGTCTTAACTTGATCAAATCTGTAATTTTTGCGATCAAAAACATCGTTCCAACTTCCATGCTAGATATGCGTCAAAATATTCCTCACGGCAAGAAAGCACAACGGAGACGCCATAAAGTTGTCAAGATAAATACGGATTGCCGCCAACTTCAATGTTACGGAGTGTCGTGCTCGATTTGGGCTGGGCCCAGGTGGTACGTGACGGAGGGTGGGCGAATCCCACTCCCATTAGGGCCCGACAACAATTTGTTGAGGAAATCGGAAAAGCTTTTTCCTGCGTCGTCGTAATGTATGTTTGTATAGTAGAGTGATTACGATTGGAAGTGACATGTCAAGTTGCGATTGATTCAATCAGACTGTCACCGGCATCGAGATTATAACTGCTTCGGCACCAGTGATTGAGCGTGAGACCGAGCGACTTCAGAAAGTTTTACAAGGGGAGGAAAAGTTCTTACGTTCCTTAAAATCAGTAAGACCTCGTTAATTTGAAATGTATTGGTAGCAATAGTGGCTAAAAAGTTTTGGTTCAAGCTTCGTTCCAAGAAGGAATTTTCGCTACTGACAGGTAAACCGGTTGACAAGAGCAGATTACACGGATAAGAAGTACATTTCTCTTCCTTCTCTCGGACACATTTGTACGATTGAAGCAATTTGAAGTAAGTACTCATCAGTTAAAATTTTCATTTCAGTTTACTTCATTCAAAAGCGTATTTTTAGCACTTGATTCTGAGGAAAAGCATCATTGTGATGTAACGAAGTAAAAAATCGGATTCACCACAATCATGTGCACACTTTCCCATGCGGTGCGTTTCTAAGAATCTGCAACAATAGCAAAGCTGCTTGGAAAAACAATAACCAGTGAACATGCTTCAAGCTACAGTTTAAACTTTTAAAGCGTGAAAATAAGAATTTCATCATTCAAGATTTTTTAAGTTTCTCAACCAGAGCCTAACATAAGCAAGCGTTTTCACCACAAACACGTTTCAGCAATCGTAATCAGAAGTGTTATCTCCTTAAAGGCAGATCGTAATCATTAAATCTACCATGCCAACGCTACAGGGTTGCTGATGCGTGGGAATCAACGTTTTCTAAATGAGTCTCATTAATTCGTGCTTATAGACATAAGCTACGCTACACCCACGGGATTAAGGGATTTCGTCTGATTTTGAGACATCTACAATTAAATCATGTTGAAAGTTTTTTTTAAAAGCATTTCAGCTATTGATTTATAAAAATTCATGTAAAAGCTCTTTGAAAAAAAAAATCTCTCTAGAAAACGCTTAACTCAAATGCCCTTAATGCTTTCGCGAGAAATAAACACAGCTCAACAAATATTTTATGATCCACTTGGAAAATTTAAGCACCACGCGACACTGCGTTCGGTGGAAATCTCTGCAGAATGTGATGACACACAGGGCTTGAGTACTTGAGTGCGGCAGCTTCTGCTTGCCGGTGGTTGTGGTATAAAATCCACACTGTAATTCACTTATGTCATGGAATTGATTATGGCGCATGAATGAGCCCTGTAACTGGGTGACATGAAAGTAATCACAGCTGCGGAGGAGCAGAAAGGTTTCCTTTAATCAACGGTCGTATACACATTTGAGGGTTGCTGGCGGAGCAAGCACGCCAGATTTATCGCGGTAGCATAAACTGATATGTGCTTTATTGATTGTGTTTGATTTTTATAGACCATTCATTTAATTGGCTAAGCGATTTCCAGAGTTTATAGCAAAGTTCAAGATGGAGTGTTGGCCATTGTTTTTGTTCAGTTCAAGTTCAAGTTGGGAAAGCGTCCCAACTCGATTTACCTTGTGCACCTCGATCTCGGTCATCTTGTCGTGGCGGGACGCGACCACACAGGATATCCGCACGTACACGTAGATCATGACCGCCATCGGAATGAAGAATGAGCCCATCGCCGAAAAGACGACGTAGCCCTCGTTCTGGTTGTACCGGCACTGGTCCAGCTCGCGGCGACCGGGCTCGTACCTGCATGACGAAAGAAAAGTGGTACACGTAATGGAACGAGACGAAAATAAAAACAATACTAAATGAGATTATGCAGATTTGTGTGGCAATTGTAGGTAAATATGATATGGAGCACCAGTTTAAGGTGATTCGTAGAAATTGAGTTAGAATTTATGGCAACTTGGCAAAACTTTATCCGCACTACAGTTTACTGTTTAATTTTTGTTTGTATTATCTTCAGAACAACATGGTATTGAAATTTCAAACTTTTCTATATTTTTTTTTTTGAGGCTAGGAATTTAGACAGCTATGATTTTCATAAAGTATTCGCCTCCTTTTCTCTCCTACAGAAAACTCGGGACAATGTAGCTGTCAAACTAGGCCAAACTGTTAAAGTCACTCACACTGATTTAAGTTCATTTCTGACGTCACGAATTTCACCTCTATTGTCGCAATGACTTTGTTTACAGAATTGATTTATTTATAAGTTCATTTATTACCACCACATTTTTATGTATTTTTTTATTAGGCTCAAACTTTGTGGGGGCCTTCCCTATGACCAAAGTAGCTTTTTTGTGTCATTGGTTCATCCATACAATTTTGGCTGCTGTCCATACGAAAATGGTACGTAAATATTCCAACAGCTGTAACTTTTGAGTGAATTTTCTGATCAATTCCGTGTCTTCGGCAAAGTTGGACTATTGAGAAAAAATAGGAACACGGAAAAAAACTGCAGATTTTTTATTCAGCTTTTTTTTACAAAAACTCAACTTCCCAAAATATTATTATTTTTTGAGATCTCAATAAACGTCCGTTGGAAGAAGTTCGGTCTGTTTGCGAGTGGCAAATAAAAGTTTGCGTTTTAAGTAGCCCGCCGTGTTTGATTTCCTCCGGAACTCTCCAGAGTGATCCGGCCCCATCCGGTTCTGTACATTTTGGTACTTCGCAGATTTTTTGATAAAGGGCTCTGTTTTTGAGATAGAAACACCGAAACTATGGGAAAATGTAGACCAATTTTAACAAAATAATTAATTTTGCGCTGAAATGATGTCTCAAAGCGAATACTTTCATAGAAAACGGGAAATTTCAAACTTGATTTTAAAAATTTTTGATATACACCCCTAAAGAAATGACTTGAAATTGTGAAAAACTTTCTAAGCCATGATGCCACATTTTGGTATTAAAGTATTTTAAAAATTCTT
This sequence comes from Culex quinquefasciatus, assembly GCF_015732765.1. Taxonomy (NCBI): domain Eukaryota; kingdom Metazoa; phylum Arthropoda; class Insecta; order Diptera; family Culicidae; genus Culex; species Culex quinquefasciatus. The sequence goes on from NC_051861.1 coordinate 48,012,491, forward strand.
CTATAGCTATGGGGAAATTTTGACTTATGTTGACAAGATAATTAATTTTGCGCTTAAATGACTAGAAAGCCAAAAATGTTAAAGCTGATCCCTTGGAAAATCATATTTTGGTATTCCTGTGGTTTTTAACACACAAGATTTTGGTATGATTTTATGGTATTTTACCTTCTATTACTGGACAACCAAGGGCACATTTTGGTCCCTGTTATTTGCCCAAGTAATACCAAATTTTGGTATTCCTGTGTTATTTACCCTCGGGGTGTGCTCTCTTTTTAGAGCGTCCAATTTCCCGTCCCGGGGAAAAAATTCCCGGGTAAATTTGATGGTGATGTCACGATTTTTTTTCGCTCTAAATTTTTGAGGAAATATCCTAAAATGTTACAAAAACACGAAAAATGCAGAATGGTATGTCTCTCCTTAAAAAATACAAAAATCATTAACTACAGCCATTTTTTTTGAAAAGTGGTCTAAACGTCAAAATTTTTCAAAATCGATAGTGGGAATCGATTCCCCAGACAATTTTACATAAAAGTTTCCATATTGACCATTGCCCTAAGTCCAATCCTTGGGAAGATACAGCGGTTTTAAAAATACAAATGTTGAAAAAATAGTTTTTTTTTGTGGTTTTTGGCAATTCCTATATGACAGACTTGGTTTTTTAGTCTCGTAAATATTTTTACCGGAAAGCTCGTCCCATTTCCCATAAGTTTGTCTTTGACAGCATTTCAATTGGATGTATGGCCTTACAAATATTAGTCAAATTACATTGCTCATAACTGTAAATAGAATATTTTTTTTTTCAGTGCGGTAGAAACCAGGATAGTTAATAAGGTTACGTAAATATTAAAACGAGTCAAATTGAAAAGCTGTCCGTGGCAAACGTATGGGAAATTGGACGAGCTTTCCGCTAAAAATATTTTCGAGACTAAAAAACCAAGTCTGTCATATAGAAATTGCCAAAAACCACCAAAAAACCAGTTTTTCCATCATTTTTATTTTAAAAACCGCTGTATCTTCCCAAGGATTGGACTTGGGACAATAGTCAATATGGAGACTTTTATGTAAAATTGTCTGGGGAATCGATTCCCACTATCGGTTTTTGAAAATTTTGACGTTTAGACCACTTTTCAAAAAAACAGTTTTAGTAAATGATTTTTGTATTTTTTTTAGGAGAGACATACCATTCTGCATTTTTCGTGAGTTTTTTTTTGTAACATTTTAGGCTATTTCCTCAAAAATTTTGAGCGAAAAAAATCGTGACATCACCTTAAAATTTAACTTTTAAACTTAAAAATCAAAAAATCTCATAGAAGTGGCGTGTTTTTTTGTTTCAGTTTATTTTTTCCAGAAAGCCCGTCCGATTTCCTACAAGTTTGTCTTTGACCACTTTTTGATACGATGCAACGGCTTCGAGATAGAGTAATTTTTAAATTGCAACATACAAAAATATTTAAAAACCTTACCCCTTCTCAAATGTTATTTTCGAGTACTACTGGCTCCATATACACAAAAATGGCTTATATAGGTCTAGGATAACATGTCTACAAAGTTTCATTGAAATCGGAGAGGGTCGGGTACAAAAGTACCAGAAAAATACCTGATTTGAGCTGGAATTGCTCTCTTTTAAGGGATCTGACTTTGCCGAGCCAGATAGGAATCGAACCCATCACCTTCTCTTACAAGGCGAAACCCGTAACCACGGAAACTCGGCGACAAGTCAAAATGAAAAACTGTCAAAGGCAAACTTATGGGAAATGGGACGAGCTTTCCGCTAAAAATATTTACGAGACAGAAAACCAAGTCTGTAGAAATTGCCAAAAACCACCAAAAAAATTTTTCAACACTTTAATTTTTAAAACCGCTGTATCATCCCAAGAATTGGACTAAGGGCAATGGTCAATATGAGACTTTTATGTAGTTGTCTGGGGAATCGATTCCCACTATCGATTCTGGAAAATTTTGACGTTTAGACTACTTTTTCAAAAAAAAAAACAGTTGTAGTAAATGATTTTTATATTTTTTTGGAAGAAACATACCATCCTGCATTTTTCGTGAGTCTTTTTGTAACATTTTAGGCTATTTCCTCACAAAGTTTGAGCGAAAAAAAACATGACATAACCGTCAAATTTAACTTTTAAACTTAAAAACTGAAAAATCTCATAGAAGTGGCATGTATGTTTGTTTCAGTGTATTTTTGCCTTCCTCACTGAGGTAAGGCTATAATCCTGCTCTAAAATTGAACTTTTTATTTAAAGTTCGAAAACCCACCATGATGTATACATATCGACTCAGAATCGAAAACTGAACAAATGTCTGTGTGTATGTGTGTGTGTATGTGTGTATTATGTGTGTGTGTATGTGTGTGTGTATGTGACCAATAATGTCACGCAGTTTTCTCAACACTGGCTGAACCGATTTTGACCAAACCAGTTGCATTCGACTTGGTTTAGGGTCCCATACGGTGCTATTAAATTGTTTGAAGTTTCGATAAGTAGTTCAAAAGTTATGTATAAAAATGTGTTTTCGCATATTTTTGGAAGTTGAATAAATGGCAGTAAACTGAACCAAACATCATCATGTTATACATCGTTGGTTAGGTAATCAAAAGACCTCACCAACGAGTCTAAAACATTGAAGATCTGGCAACCCTGTCTCGAGTTCTGACCACTTTAGTGATATTTATGTACTTTTTTGTAGCCGGATCTCACTTAAATGTATGCAAACAATGTCCGGATCCATCATCCGACCCATCGTTGGTTAGGTAATCGAAAGACCTCACCAACGAGTCTAAAATATTGAAGATCAGTAAAATTTAGTAATATGTGTGTTTTTTGTATTCCAAAACTTAACGAAATTAGACGAAATTTGTGTCCAAACCCATTTTTGGAAAAGAGTGAGGAAGGCACCAACCACATAGGTGGATTAAGCTAGTTTTTTTCAGAAAGTCCGTCCAATTTCCTACAAGTTTGTCTTTGACCACTTTTTGATACAATGCAACGGCTTCGAGATACAGTAATTTTTAAATTGCAAAATACAAAAATATTTAAATGCCTTACGCCCTTATCAAATGTTATTTTCGAGTACTATTGGCTCCATATACACAAAAATGGCTTATATAGGCCTAGTATAACATGTCTACAAAGTTTCATTGAAACCGGAGGAAGTCGGGTACAAAAGTACCAGAAAAATTCTTGATTTTTGAGCTGGAATTGCTCTAAAATCATATCATAAAACCATGAAAAACCATTAAAAACAACTTCGTGTCATATGAAATTTACCCAAACAATGCAAATATATTTCAAAAACTCGCTCCAAATATTTGAAAACTTTGAGTTGTTATTTCAAGAAATAGTATTTCAAGTTAAAAAGCGCTAGAAATTAGATTTTTAAGGAAAATTCAATGATTATTTATTTATTCACAAGTTGATTTTTTTGTTTTTTTTTAACTTTATGGTCACTGAGACAAGTTTAAAAGCAACTTTATGGTTGTGGAGCATAGATTTTCACTATCCAAACACATTGATTTAAAAAAATCATTCTCAACAAAAATACTAATAATATTTTCTTTCATTTGGGACGATTTGAATTATTTAAAAATTTGAAAGTTTATATATTTTCTCAAAGTTGCATGATTTTTTACAAGCAGTCAAGCCATTAATTGATCCTCATATTCATTTTGACCATTAAAGTTGCTGTTCTATACAATTGCGTTGCACTTGCATTTGCGTTGCAAAAGATTAATCAGAAACAGGACTAGAATAATTTTCGTAAAATTTCAAATTTCCCGGGAATTCCCGGACTTCCCGGGAAATTTGTTGAAAATTTCCCGTTTCCCGGGAATTCTGTAACCCCGGAAAATTGGACGTTCTATCTCTTTTACTATGCTTGCTTGGATTCCTATCTAGATTGATCTAGACAAGAGTGAAGACGGGCATCGCCATCGCCAGCCACCTCACTGTGGATTAAGTAACTTAAAAAAATAAATAACACAGCTAACATGAAAAATTCATGTTCCAGATTTAAATCGAACACTCTTTATCATACGTACCAGCCAAGAATCGGTGGACAGGTAATGGCCAGCGCCAGAACCCAAACCACCAGAATCATCAGCAGCGCCAGCCGTTTCGAGCGTCTCCGGCGGGAATAGTTTAAGGGCTGCGTTACCGCCAAATATCTGCAAAAGATAAACACAATGTGTGGGTAGGTTGTGGGTTAGAAAAGTTAGCTTGGGGTTCAGTTTTGTTTTTGGTGTGGAGATAAAATAACATTCGGCTCAGAGGTGGGCGTCTGAGGCACCACGATACTTGATAAACAGCTCGCAAGGACGCAAAGACAAGGGTCTGTTGTTTACTTGGGAAAAGTGGCACCCCCCTAGAGAGTGGGTACTTAAAGCCACGGCAGCGAAGTACTTGTTCGATAACCCGAACGTTCAAGCTATTCAAGCGTTGCTAAACAGCGTGCTCAAAGCGTGCATACTGGTTAAAAGTTTTATCAAAATATCCCAAACATATCCCTTCAAAGAAAACAGCCTTTCACCCTGCGGTGAAACCCGGGACCTAATTAAAGCTAACGCGAAAGACGACAAACGAAATGTTCCATGCATAGTCACACAGTTACTATCCAAACCACAAGAATTTTGTACCGTTTTCTGGCTTTCTTCACTAATGACTAATGCAAAATTCCTTTATTGTGGTTACCCGTTGGGTAGTGGTACACTGGAAAGCTATAGCCTAAAAAAACTTTGCCTAATTTACGATAATTATTTTAAGATTAGTTTTTTTTACTCCTTCTTGAAAGTTATTTTCAATTCAATAAAAAACATGAAAAAGAGAAATTTTTCCGTGTTTTTTCCTAGGCTGACGATATCCTCAAACTGTGGTTCGACATATTAAAGGAAAACATGTAATTGACGTTCATTTTCTTCTATCTTGCGAACCCGCGGTTTTCTTGATTGGTGGTGTTCTTTCGTGTACCACATAATTTGGTAGAAACTTGATTAAAGTAATAAGTCTGATGCGGTTTGTGGTTTGCTAAAATTAGCGGTTTATTCTATAGATGTGTTTTCTATTCCTGGTGGAGGGTATTTTCAGCTCATTCAACCAATAAAATGCAGCATTTAAATGAATATTTAGTACATACTAATCGTAAAATAAATTCAGATTACAGGCAATCACATTTAAAATCATTTCCCAGAAAAAAGTGTTTATTTTGCAGAGCAAAAAGAGCAGAGTCTGTTGACGAAGGCTTTTAAAAGTGTCAGAGGAAACGTAAACGTAGTAGATTCCGGGCTCTGGCAGCAAATCCGGTACCGGAATATCTTCTGCATAAATTAATGAACCACCCGGTTTTTTGATGTTTGGCATGACTCGTTTAGTTTAGTGTTGCTTGTAACCATGTTTTTCCCTGGTGCAATCTAAAAAGGATTTGTTTTTAAAAGTGTTCAAACAGCTAAAAACTTATATTTTTAACTAGCAGATTTATAAAAGCAAAAGCCTTGATATTTTGATTACCCAGTACAACAGACGCGTGACAGTTCTTGGATCGCTTTCTCTGGCACAGTTTAGAGAGAAAACATTTCATGTACATAGTAAAAAAATGTGTTATTTTTTTAAGTGTAATTTTGGAAGGTTGAATATTACCTCTTTAATGATGTATTTTTACCTTAACTAATACTGAAAAAGTAACGTAATAGTTATAATTATAACACATTTTCAGAAGTAACATTGAACACACATAAAAAATGTATCCCTTCCCAGATGTAATATTACGATGATATTTTTTACTGTGTAGATTAAACCAAGCCCCTAAGGGAAACGAAACAATGATTAACCCTTGTTTCGTTCAGAAACATAAACGAGGTAGCTAGCACAATACACGGCAATGAGAGCAAATATGACTGGGCTGTAAAGGCTGGGTTTAATAAGCGGACTGCAGTGTAATTTAGCAGGACAAACATAATTGTTAAGTCGAGGCGAGCTTTAATTTCAAATTATTTAAATACATTCATTTCTTTATTCTTTTCAAATCTGTGGTCCTTTCAACTTAGTTTGTAATTGCTTTCAGGTACTTTCGTAATATTGCACATCAAAAGATTTTTATCTAATTAAAGTGTACGGCTGAGATTACCGAGGATTATCCAGATGTGGAGAACAGGATTCTCAGAAGGCAGCTGAAATGAAAACTACTAAACTGCAAAAAAAAAGTTAACGACATCTCCTCCACGTAAAGACGGTTTAAAAATGTTATTAAACTCCGGTAAGCGAATAGCGGAGTAGTGGAATGGCGGATTAATCCAACTGGCTATCTAAACCGCACACCGGACGGCAGGTTGAGTGGTGGGCACGTATCTAGTGCTGCACTCATTTGGGGACCACACAGGATGCCGGGACATGTCTATGAGCTGCTCTTAGAAGAGGGACTTTTTACAACTTTCACGGATATCACTCCCCCCAGCTCTGGCACGTTGATAACGTGTTTTTTTTTTCTCTGAGTCTCACGATATCTGAAACTGCTTTCGAAAAAGATACTGCAAAGTGAAGCGTATCGTAAGAAGATTTCCGCAGATGACCATCTGGAAGGATGTTTGCCCAAGGCTGTAGGGTCGGCTATCGGCGTCCGTCGAGATTTATGATTCAACTCAGAAAGTAAATGCAATTTCCCCCTTATAATTTCTTATTTATCAATTCCCTGGGGATCTTGGCTGTTGGCTTGAGCTAGCAGGGGGTGAACTTTTTTCAACCATAACGTAACGGATGGACCTGTGGGTCGTGACCATTTTTTACGTGCCACACTGATGCTACGTGGAATGTGCGGTCATTTTCTGCACACCGAACACCTTTGCGAAGTTCGGGCGTTTGTTTATTCCATTCGTGTAGCTTTCTCGTAAATTCTATTCCTAGTGACAGTATCATGCGTGTGAAAATTTCTCATTAACACCTTTCTAGTTCAGACTCATCTTGGAAGTGCTTCCATTTATAAAATTGTAACAAATGGAGCTGATGTACAGTCGGGTCTCTTTTTAAATGTCATTGGAGCTTATTTCAATGGAGAAGCATGGTACTTTACGTTCGATTGATATTATATTTTTACCCACATCCGATAAATTATTTTTACCAAACTCCATTACATCTGTAGTAAATTTTCAATTGGGCTGAACTTATGTTGTAAACAAGCAGCCGATCCCACTCTTACTCAACTTGAACTGTCGCTAGAGAAAGTGGAATAGACTGTTTGTTTACATCCAAGATGTCGCAGGGGCTGCTAAAAATCTATTTGCAGCCCAGACTAGATTATCTAAAGTTTGAATATCTGAAGGTATGGGACTTGGAATGATCAAATCGTGAACAAAAACTTGGAATGGTTAATTGCCTGTTAAATAAACAAATGACTTTTTTTTTCAATATTTTATCACCGTCATTTTGTCTACCATCTTCGATTTTAAAAGGCCGCACTTAACCCATTCAGACCTGAATTTATTAAACATGTTTTTTAAGTTTGTGTATTTTATCATTTTAAATGTTTCGATCATTTAAAATAACGGACGATTACGGAATGTTTTGGATTTTTGTTGACATGCCGGTCTCAGATTCACTTCACTTCATCTAGATTTTTTTCGAAACAATGAAATCATTTTGCGAAACTCATGTGAATTCGGATTAAGATCGCGTCGCGCTCTGCTAACGGGTGTTCAATAAAAATGAGATTTTTTCAGTCACGCAGGAAAAAATAAAAAAAAAGTTTTTAAAATGAATTCAACAGATTTTACTAACATCATAATCTATGTTCTTGATGAAAACGTCATGGATTATTGTTTATGGGGCCCTGGCCCTGGCCGGACAAGGCGTCTCCATTACGCCAAGAAAACGCCGGATAATCTTGAACAGAAAAAAGATCCCGTACGTTCCTAAAGTTAGGAACCACCTAGCCGAAGTGCCGCCCCATTGAGGTTTTTTTCTGACTCCCTGTGCGGGATAAAGATACGAAGGTCCCACCCATTTTTGTGAAAACATTGTCATCGAATTCTGTGCGAAAGTGGTTGATCGGGTTTATCAAATCTGGTGCTTTACGAGCTTCCATTCGCTTCTGTGCTGATGGATTTTGATTCCATGCAGAAAGGTTTACAACTACGTTCGGGAAGTCTTGCACAACACAAAGATTGAATACTACAGCCATGACGATCCAGGTAAACGTCCCATAAAACAGGTCCTCCAAGGCCTGTACGACATGGATGTGAGTGTGCTGAAAGAAGAGCTCAGAAGTCTTAAGTTGAACGTGATCGAAGTCTTAAAGATGTCGAGACACAACAAGGACATCAAGTATCGTGATCAACTGTACCTGGTTCATCTCGAGAAAGGATCGACAACGCCGTCTGAGCTGAAAGCAGTTCGGGCAATTCTCAACATCAATGACTTGGGAACAACTTGGCAACATTCAATGACTTGGGAACGTTATCGTCCAGTGCACCGTGACGTGACGCAATGCTCGAACTGCTTGCACTTTGGACATGGTGGAAGGAACTGTTTCATCAAGAGTCGTTGTGCAACCTGTGGAGGTGAGCACAAAACTCAAGCTTGCAACTCAATCAACGAGAACATTGAAACCAAATGTTTCAATTGCGGTGGCGATCATTCGACCAAGAATCGGAGCTGCTCAAAACGTGCAGGGTTTGTGAAAAATCGGCAGCAAGCGACGACGAGGCACCAATCAAATGGTCGCAAAACACTACACCCAAAATTCAGAGTCGAGATAATCGTTCTCTCAAAATTTATTGAGGGCTCAGTGCCAAAATCGATAGAATAATGGTACCAACTCACACCATCATAACAAATGAGTTCATTCGTTAGTTGAATCAATAAATCTCCAATAAGTGTCATACATCGACTTCTGACTTCTCCTTGGTCACCAAGTTGTGGTGGCCGAGGCAGCTAAGTCATTGGATTGGTTTGTCAAAGGTCTCTGGTTCGATTCCCGTTGTCGACACTTTTGGTTTTTTGTTTGACGGATGAACTTGACAAATGAACCTCGAGAGAATAGTTCTATCGCCCATCTCGAGCTGTGTTCTCTGCGTCCGTGAATGGTACCACTATTCTCTCGACTCGAGATCATCATTCTCTCGGACTAGCGCTGCCAGTTTTGGGTGTACCAGCATTCACGAAAGAAGATTTTTCTGCTTCTGTTCGAGTGGTTTCAAATCTGCAACCATTGCCGTTGCATCAACGGCAAAAAGTTGCAGAGAATTCAACACCTCCTGGCTTCAGTCAGCAGCCGAGATATAACCAACCAGCATCAACGGATTAAGGCAGTAGTGACCTGTTTTCTCCATAAGAACTTTTAAACATTTTCATCAATTTGAGGTTATTAAATGAATGTGAACAGTTAAGAATAAAACAAAAAAAAAAGCACAACAAAGATGAAGAGCATATAGTCAAACCACTTAGTATGCAAATGAAATTCAAGACCTTTTCGACAAACGCGCACATTAAACTACTTTTAACCTCATTTAAATTCTTCTTATTATAGTCAGTCAATGTTTGCAAGAGGCATTGTCTTCTGGAATTCATTACACAAGTCGTGTACCACAATTGGGAGTTTTAAGCAGAGATTTTTTTTTAGAAAAACTCAATCGTTTTGACTAATTAGTTAGGGAATGAGAGCAACACAAAAATAGCAAGAAGCTTAAACAAAAACCTCCTCACTCAGTTTGAAACATTGTAACATTTTAAAAGACATGAAGTCTTACGCTACTTAATTGAGTAAACAAATAAATAAATATAAATATAAATAAATAAATAAATGTTACTATTATAAGAATATTTAGTAAAGATATATTTAATTTAAAAAAAATAACTCGTATAAACTCCTTCAATTATATTTCATTCACACACTTATTATTAATACCTTCGAGAACAAAGTTTCCCTGTTGACAGCTCCATTCACTCGTTTGCTGAAACATCTGACTTTCCACCACATATTATCGCATAAGGTCGGAGCAAATGGCCAACAGTTTTGGTTAAGCGGATAGGGGACCATCCATGAACCACGTGGTCACATTAGTTTGTTTTGTATGGAAATTGTGCACGAGAGGGAGAGCGGGAGTCATGGATTTAAAAAAAAGTGTCCACGTGGTTTATGGATGGTCCCTACAATTCCGAATTAGTTTCGTCAAAGTTTCTAAATCGCATCCCGTGTTTGTATGTGTGATGGTCAGTAAATTTATCTATGTGTTTGCTTATTCTATCGTGTGTGAGTATGTTTGTGTTTGGGAATTTCGCACCAATGAAGCTTTTGTTTTGCCGTTTGTGTCGAATGCTGCAAAAAAGTTTTCAACCTTTGGGAATTGTATGAATCCAGCAAAGGGCGCGCTAGGGCAACATTCCATTAGATGTTGGGATCAAGCGCTGGGATGTTTGACGGAATGTTTTTGGGTTCTCTATGGGAATATTTTCACATCTGCAGGTGTTGCCGCAAATAAAACAAACTCTGGTGAAAAAAGTTTTGAAGAGCAGTGCAGAGTAGTTCCATGATTTGTCTGATTGAAATTACGGAAAAAGTTTATTTTGGATGAGTTTTTGGTTGCGATAGGCCAATTTCCAGTTATGAACGTTAATTAAGTTTTTATCTTGCTTGGCACATTTATAAATAATACATTAATCATTTGATTAGTAATACCTGCTAATTATGACTCCAAGAACATCAACAAATACGGATATTCCTTTAAAATATTCACAATTTATTCTTATCACTTTGTTTACATGTGACTTTGTACATACTACATGACCACATCCAAAAACTCATTGAGTCACAGGCTGACGTGAGAAGCATGGAAACATTTTAATGCGATGTCCCTTCTGCCCTTTGATTTAATACGCCTCAGGAAAGGATTTCACCATCCCCAGAATATTTGACCAGGTTAGGATAATCTTTGCCATAGACGGCTATAGGAGGCAATGTTTAACCCTGTTTATTGGCTATTAATGTAAATCAAGGAATGAGAAAACATTATGTGATCCGATTTATTTAACAAGATCCAGATGAAATTGCTTCTTCCAATGTGACGTTTCCAAAACGCAATCTAAGTTATTTGCAATCGACAAAAACCATCGAAGAGCTCGAAAGAACACTAAATAAAGTTCACTTTTCGAAAAGAGCGGAAAAAAAACTTGGGAAATCCACTCCGGTAACCCACATCAGAAGCTTTTCATTGAGGGATAAAATAGACGAGCGCTGATTAAACCCCGGTAGAATAGACATGGAAGTACCCTCTATATGAATGCAGGAATGATTGAGTTTTTTTTGCTTTCTTTGATGCGGAAATTTGGTTCAGTGTAATAAAATCACGATTGCAATGCAGATTTTTTGCAATGATAAAAAAAGAAAATGTTTCTTGTCTACACAGAAAAAAATATGTAAATTTCCAAGTCATGTAAAGTGTGTTTTTCATGTAATTTCACTAAATGTAAATTTGAAATCCAATGTAAATCGCTGAATTTGATGTTTTTAGCAATCATGTAAAATCTAATCGAATGTAAATAATAAATTTCATGTAAATGGAAATGATTTTGTCAAAATATAATGAATCTAAACATGTAAAAATTGAAATAGATGTAAACATTGTATAATGTAATCACAAAACACATGTAAATTTGAAGTGCCACACTTTTTGTTTCGAGTGACAGCAAATCAAAACAAAACAGATCGAATGTGAAGTTGTTTGAGAGCGGTCGTTTTAAAATATGTTTTTGTGATTAACGCCTTTGTTTATGCTACGATAAAAACTCGATTCGCTCGCACCGGGCATTCCCTCGTCAACGTTTTCAACAAAAACTGTCAAATCTGACCCGTCAAAACACGGTAGGCTGGATATTTTTGTGTTGTGATGATCGTCGTGAAGCTTCTGCAACAGACGGACTCACGGACCAGTTCCGGCACGAGTCCCAAACTTTCAGTGCGATCTGCACCTGCAGCTGCGGTGGTGGCGAAGATAAGGTAAGCTGTCGTATTTCCTTGTTGGAGGCCAAAAAAGCCGGACTGAAGGCTGCCTTTCATGTTCCTGAAATGCTTTTCCTCCACACACAGGTGCTGTCAGTGAGACGCAGGACGATTTTCGCTAATTTCACGAATCATCTTCCGTGAGACCCCGTCACCTATGCCACCGCAGCAGCAGCAAGTTTGGAACTCGACCCGGAACTGAATAGAGAACCTGAAAGAAGCTGTAGGAGGAATCAGTACAAATTTTATTTAGATAAGTATTTTTTTATTTTATTTTTGTCTATGAAAGGATACTTTGTGTTTATTTGTTTTTTTTTTTAGGTAGGCACCAACTTTAACAATGGAAAAGCGGACGGTTAACCGGGCGCATTAATAAAACAGGTCAAAATTGGCAACATTCCGGTTAGAACATCTGGATAATAGCTGCCGGCAAGGTGAGTCATGAACGTCACTAGTCTTCGTTCTTTTTTCGTTATTTTTAGGCGGATTATTGAATGTGGTTAATTTAATTCATTTTATTTTCTCTCCGTTAGACGATTGCCGATCTGATCTGCACCTGTTTGGGACCGCATGCCATGCTGAAGATGCTGATGAATCAGATGGTCGAAATCGTGATGATCATTGACGATAATGCGATCCTGCTTGAGATTGACACACATCTGGCGGCGAAAAGTATAATTGCCCGCATTCAGGACAAGAAGGTGACGATAGAACCAGTTCCTGAGCAACATTACTTGGCGCACGGGAAGGCATTGGAGAACATCATCAAGCTGCTACCGGAGGATGCCAGCGTTCCGGTGGACAAAGCCAAGCTGGAAGTGGTGGTAACATCTTGCGTCGGATCCAAATTGACCAGCCGTTGGTCTGACTGTCAAAGTTGACGGTCATGTTGACGCAAAATAATCGCACCGAGATTGCCCAAGCGGAGAAGATTCCCCGCGGATCGATCCATGATTCGTGGATTAATTTTTAACCAGGGCGTGAGCCGCCCGAAAAGCCCGCAATCTTCTATTAGATTGTTTGACACTTTCGGCTGCATCTGAAAGGAACGGGACAACTTCAAGCCGGTCTTTCAGAAGTAGTAGCAATGCTCGTCAACGAACATACTAACGTGCAAGTATGTACAGTGGCCAGCAAGCAGAACATCGCGCACCTACAAGAGGGAATCGTCGAGCAACGGAACCTAGTCTGCGCTGCGTGCGCGAGCTGTCTCAGCTGGCGAACTCATACCATCAGCAGTGAGTTTGTTTTTCATGTCACTATTCAAATTTCTAATTTTATTTGCACAATTTCAGGTTCAGTTCAGAATGGTTATGGCACTATTGCACTTCTGGACATCAGCGGAGATGACGATGGAGACTGAGAAGTCGGATTCTCCAAAGAGACGACGACACTGGTATGTGTACGACGGATTCGAGGAGTAATGCTTCCGGTACGTCGCAGCAACTGAAGGACCCGGTCCGATCGTCTAGTCTGCAGTCAAATCAGCCAGAAGAACGATGTTGGTATTCAAGAATCAACGCTGCTATTTCATCGAGAGGACCCCTTGTCCATGTTAGCCACCAGCGGTGATGTCTCCATCTGTCGGTGCTCAACTGCTCGGACCAAAACAAGCACCCCTTGAGAGTGCTTCCGGTACGAAGACTAGTTCGGCCGCTCAAGAAACTCCAGGACCATACTGGATCGGCCGTCCATTGGTTGTCAGCCGGATTATATGAAGCTGCTGAAGCATGTTTTTCTGTCGTCTGGACCACACGCTGGAATTGATGAGTTGTTGGCGCAGTACGTCAACACTTGTGAGTGTGTTCCGCCTTGTTAGTATCACTTTAAACAAGTCGATTTAAAGTTGAACTTTGGCATGTATTGCTCCGCTGAATCTTGAATCTGATTATCGATGGTTGTGATATCAAAATCTTTGTACATAGTACAAGAGAGCACACACACACAACGATTTAAAATCAGGTTATGGATTCAATGGAGCAAAAAAAAAATTTTTTTTTGGTACGGGGAAATTTACATTAGATTCATTGGAAATTTACACGATTTCCAAAAATTTTCAAAAGAAACATTTACAATGAAAGTCATGTAAATTTACAATGTAATTAATGTAAATATACATCATTTATCATGATACCTTTTGGTACATGATAAATAATGTAAATTTACAGAAATATTTTTTTCTGTGTAGTTTGGAAAATTTCATCGGGATATGTTGTTCTATGTTAAGACCCAGTCCTAGAAGATTGCAGAACAAGACAAAACATTCCGACATTTACTTACCTATCTATACTAATTGCACATAAGCTAAGGATTGACGCCGTACACAGTAGAACATCTAATGAGATCCATATATCACACAGTATCCATCCGAGCGGCCACGTTCCTGAAAAAAATGTAATAAGGAAAAAGAAAAAGAGAATTACATGAAGTGAGGTAAAAAAAATGATAACATATATGTGTGGTATCTCGGAGACAGAAAAACACCAAGGAAATAAATGTGGTACAAACTGCATCCGGTGAACGACCCTTTACATAGAATGAATTTCAATACTCTTTCAAATTATTGAATTTGAAAAACAAAAATGTAGCTCATAACAGAGCAGTTCTCTACGGAATCGGTCTTTTTTCTTTAATTTTATTTTTTGTATTTTTTAATCCGGCTGAAACTTTTTTGGTGCCTTCGGTATGCCCAAAGAAGCCATTTTGCATCATTAGTTTGTCCATATAATTTTCCATACAAATTGGGCAGCTCTCCATACAAAAATGATATGTGAAAATTCAAAAATCTGTATCTTTTGAAGGAATTTTCTGATCGATTTGGTGTCTTCGGCAAAGTTTTAGGTATGGATATAGACTACACTGAAAAAAAAAATGATACACGGTAAAAATTTGTTTGGTGATTTTTATCTTCACTTTTGGTCACTAAAACTTGATTTGCAAAAAAAAACACTATTTCAATTTTTTTATTTTTTGATATGTTTTAGAGGACATAAAATGCCAACTTTTCAGAAATTTCCAGAATGGGCAAAAAATCTTTGACCGAGTTATGATTTTTTGAATCAATACAGATTTTTTCGAAAAATCGAAATACTGGTCGTAAAAATTTTTCAACATCATTTTTCGATGTAAAATGGAGTTTGCAATCAAAAAGTACTTCAGTGAATTTTTGATAAAGTGCACCGTTTTCAAGTTATAACCATTTTTAGGTAACATTTTTGAAAATAGTCGCAGTTTTTCATTTTCATCAAATTGGTGCCCATGTTTGCAAACCTTTGAAAAAATATTTTTTAAAAGCTGAGAAAATTCTCTATATTTTGCTTTTTCGGAATTTGTTGATACGACCCATAGTTGCTGAGATATTGCCATGCAAAGGTTAAAAAACAAGAAAATTGATATTTTCTAAGTCTCACATAAACAACCTACCATTTTCTAATGTCGATATCTCAGCAACTATTGGTCCGATTTACAATGTTAAAATATGAAACATTCGTGAAATTTTCCGATCGTTTCGAAAATTTTTTTTTTCAGAAATTTAAAATCAAGACTAACATTTCAAACGGGCCAAACATTCAATATTACGCCCATTTTAAATGTTAGTCTTGATTTTAAATTTTAAATAGTGTTTTTTTTTAAAGATCGGAATATTTCACGAATGTTTCATATTTTAACATTGTAAATCGGACCTATAGTTGCTGAGATATCGACATTAGAAAATTGTGGGTTGTTTAGGAATCGACGTAACACCTTATAATGTGGCCCTCTTAAACCTTACGGTTTCGTCAACGGATCCACAGGCGTGTATCTTTCTTTTTGCGACAAGACTCCGCCTCCCGGGTCTCCTAAGTGTGAAGGTATGGGCACGGGGAGAGGGCACCGAATACCTATATTTACACTTAGAATTTTTTGCGTCCGCCCCGGGATTCGAACCGGCGACCTCTGGATTGTGAGTCCAGTGCGCGGTCCGATTGATCCACACAGGCAGAGGTTGTTTAGGTGAGACTTAGAAAAAAATCAATTTTCCTGTTTTTTCAAAGGTGGGCAAATATGGGCACCAAATAAAAAAAATGAAAAACTGCGACTATTTTCAAAAAAGTTACCTAAAAATGGCTATAACTTGAAAACGGTGCACTTTATCGAAAATTCAATGAAGAACTTTTTGATTGCAAATTCCATTTTACATCGAAAAATGAAGTTGAAAAAATTTTGCGACCAATATTTCGAAAAATGTTCGGAATGTGTTTCCTAATTTTTTTTTAAAGTGCTGTAAAAAATACCTTTGAAAGTTTCCTTTTCTTTGCTTTATTAAAAAGAAAACACTTAAAATTAATTCAGAATATTATTTAAAAACCAAAAGAATTATGATGGTAAATTACAAAACCGGCATGTACTTGAGTTTCAATTTCTCGTTCTACTATTTTCACATTCAATTGTTTGAAAAATTCTTATAGATATAATTGAACCCTGAATTTCCACAGTCACTGAAACCAGCCACAAGTTTAATAGTTCGTTTTCGTTTTTTGTACATGGATTCCTTTAGTTCAGCGGTTCTCAACCTGGGGTACATGTACCCCAGGTGGTACCAAGAGCGGTCTCAAGGGGCACCGGAAGATATACCCTGACATTTGAAAAATATTCCATGCAAAATCCTTGAGAAAAAAAAAACAAACCGATTTTAGACACAAAAATTCACCAATATTTGAAAACATTGTCAATCATTGCAAGTGAAAGTTTCCAAAATTTTGTCTGTATCTAGAGATGGGATTTGCTGATCATTTTTTTTTAAATTTATATTTGTAAGCCAATAGTACCAATATTTAGGTAGCTGCATTTTTGCGATTTTTTTTGTTGGCCTCGCCTACGACCAAGCCAAGTTAAAAAAACAGTACATTGTTTATTCAACCTTTCGTTGTTGAAATGTAAGTTTTGAATTTATGAATCTTGTTTTCTATTTATGGATCTTATTTTTTTAAAGCTATGTAAACAGCAATGTAGTGAAATTTTCACATATTATTGTATACAGAATTTGAAAAAAATCAGGTATTTTACTGAAAATTATCAAAAATACAATTTATTCTCTTTTGATATCAGTTGTGGCCTCTACCGTTGTACTTTTTTTTGTCTGGGAGTTCTTTCTTTTTTTTTCTTTTTTGATTTTTCATGTTCCGCTCGTGTGGATCAATCGGACCGCGCACTGAACTCACAATCCAGAGGTTGCTGGTTCGATTTCCGCGGCGGGCACTCTAAAAAATCTAAGTGTATCTAAGTGTATATTGGTATCCGGCGCTGTCGCACCGTGCCATACTCAAACACTTAGGAGCCCAGGGCGGCAAAGTCCTTGTAGTTAAAGGGAAAACACTATTGGTTGGTACTCGCAATGGTGGCCGACAGCTATAAAGTCAACTTTATCGGTCTTTTTTGTTAAACTCAATTTTTCTGAATTTAACTTAAATATTTCAGGCACTTATTTTATTATTTTTCTTCAAATATTTCAGCTAGGATTTGTTTTTTTTTTCTTTCACCACCACTAAATCTCATTGTACATTTTTTAGCTCTTCTATACATTTGTAAAGCTTGTCAAAATGAACATTTTTATTCTTGGAAAACGAATGTTGGTCAACCCTTTCAAAAGTTCATGTATTAATATTTATTGTTTCAATAATAAACATTTAACAAACTGTTAAACCACAGAGAATTAAACCTTCGTTTAGTTAAAAGAATCTGCATTGTCTATTCACAGAAGCACTGCACCAAAACGAATGGAAAAAGTAGTCAAAGACTTATAAGTAATCCGTATCCGAAGCAAAAAAAAAATCATGTTTTAAATCTTTTCTTTTCATTTTGATACAATAATTATTCGGTTTGGGACTTTCTGTCTTGAATCTTGATCTCGTCCTCAGCTGTAAATAACTATGCAGCATTTGCGGTGTGCTCAAAATGCTCTTCAGCAGTGCGATCTCATTGCGCATTTTTTTTTTGTTTGTTTTTTTTGCTCTATCGTGAGATATGCTACTGTATTTCCTCGCACTTTCAAAAACCATTCAAACAGCTGCTGCTGATGGCACACTCTGCAACACTCTCCGGCTGCAATGAAGTCATTTCACCTGATGGATGCGCCGAGCGTGGCTTTGGTCAGCCTGGTTTTGCTCGAAATAATTCATTCCATCAACGGTAGAATGTCATCATTACTCAGGGTAAACGAGAGAGGTGGGAGGGTAGAGAGGACTATAGCAATAAATGGACAGGCCCGGGTTGCCGTTAATGCAATGAAAGGTGAAAGGTGAGGAGAGGTTTTATCTGCAAAATGAATTCAACTTTTTTATGAACAGCAAACAGGCGTTTTTGTGGGCACGAGCACTGGGGCGTGTAATGAAATAAAAAAGTGGGGTTTTTCACACCTGTAACAAATTTGAATAATAAAAGGTGGGTACTTGCAATTGAAATTTAACAGCCATTAATTTTATTCAATTAAATAATGTGGGTCAACTTGTTAGATGATTTTCGACTCTTAATTAGATCCGAAGTTCGTGTTCATTTGTTTTGGGATATTTTACTTACAAGTTCAATCATTTGTTAACACTTGGCCCTACAACACTTTTGCAAATTTTCTTTTAGATTGTTCGGCGGTTAATCACTGTTAAAATGTTTTCCTTCCTTACGGAAGCTTTTTCAGAAACTGGAACAATTTAGCTGGGATTGTGGTAGCTAGAGGAGCTTGGACATTAAATATTATTGAAAATCGTAGGAAAAATCGAAAATCGTTTTCCGATCAGATAGCATAGAAGGAAAAAATAACATTGACTCATGAGAAATACTCAGCTGAACGCAACTTTGTGCCATTCAGCTGAATTGACGTTTTATAGCTCTTTGGTTTTGTAGCCATGTCAGGAATTAAAATTTGCCAACGTAACGCAACGTTTGCAACGTACCGAAAATAGAGAGCGTCGAGGAAAGAACAGCCGGGAACCATTCGAGCAAATTTTGTAGCATGGCGTGGTGTGGCCCTTGGGGAAAAGCGTTCGTAAATCGAGCGCGATTGAGAAAATTGCTCATCTCGTTGAATTCTTACGACGTCATTAGCACAAACCAGCTGACGATGGCAGGATGGTGAAATACTGCTACTGGCGATGATTTGGAAGGAAATTTTAATTTTTCAGTACCAACCAGGAGGTGGAAATCAAAATTTTGTATTGTATGGATTGAAATAGAACCTCAAATCAATTTTAATTATTTTATCTGAATGGAGTCCAGAAGTTCCAAACAGAAACAAAAAGGTTCTGTTTGGAAGGTTGAAATGTTGGTTGGTTGAATATTACCTCTTTTTGGAGTAATCTATTAATCAATTCTTTTCCTCAACAGCATTGCCTTGGCGTTCTCGATTGCGAGATTCCTACTCGAAACTAGGTGTCCGAAGGCTTGATCTTTGAGGCAATTGCAAACCTCTTTTTACACCTTAGCTTCCATCCACCCCGGGATTCGAACTGAAGACCGTTGGATTGTTAGCCCAACAGCCTACCAGTGATCCCACCGAGACAGGACCCAGGGATACACGTGAACTGAGCTTACGACCTAACCCTCTAGGTTAGACCGGAGCCAACATTTACTTCCCCTTCGGACGGAAGGCGTGATCAGACAAATCTCGCATCTTCCCGGGTCCCGTTTTTTCTTTGAGTTATTTTACTAAAAAATGTGTAAAAATGAATGTTCATTAATTCCTGATGCGATATCACACATTTTTTTGACTCAAAATCTGTCACCATTTCCTGATGAATATTACAGTCATTCCACATATTCGGAGCACCCACAAATGCGGATCACTTTTGTGGTACTTTGTCAATAGGATGCCAAATGCAACAGTATTGTCAACCCTACTATTTGTTGTACCTTTATTTGGTCATTCTCTTGCTATTTCACTAGTAATTTTCAAACATTCAACTGCATTCAAGTCTATTTTATCGTTATTGTACCTCCCACAATTGTGGAACACCTGTTTTTTTATCGACATTTTCACAAAAAAAATTATCAAACCATCAATAAAACATTTATTGGTTTCAGTGTGTGTCATTTTGTAAAAAATATGTACTGCTGGAGAAAAAAAATTAACATCGTAAGAAAAAGGTGTTCCGAAACTTGATATAAAACGTAAAAATTTACAGCCGGTCTATACATCAATCGAAAGATCGCAATAAAAGCTTTGCATCCAGGTAAATGCAAATTATTATGTTGAATTATCGATTTTCTATGATTTTTCGAACATTGACAGAGCTTTTATTAGCGTTTGAATATGTTCGGGAATATAATTCACTTGGGATCCGTTCGATTATTAATGTTCCAAAACGCTTTTTTTTACTTTAAAATGACATTGTTACATTTTTTTAAGTTTTGCTCAATGTTAAAGCCGTTGTTAATATTATTTCTCATTTTTTGCTTCAAGCTTTTGATTTTAAATGTTAAAATTTGTATTTATACAAATTTCAAGTACATGTAAACCGTAAAAGTAAATTAAGAACGGATCACAACTTAAAGAATCTAAAGCGAAACGACGCGTGGATATACGCTCCGATTTATGTTTCAATTTATATTTGTTGGGTTTTGAGACACATTTTTAATGTTTTTCATTAAATTTGGTTACATTTTGTAGATTATTGAAACATTCGGACAACCATTTGTTTAAATTTCGGACTTTTTCACTTCGACATTTTGTATTTTTATGGTTAATTGGTTTTATGTTCGAGAAATGCCATACAAAACCACTTGAAAATTGGCAAAAAACGGATTTCGACACTTCTGGTCGCCTTTCATTTGTAGCTTGGTGTAGAACCTTATTAAAAATCATCCCCGAAGCCCTTTCCTGTCAAAAAATATGACGCAAAAACGGTGAAATTTTCCAAGATAGCTTCTGCATTCTCCAAAAATATGTTTTTTTTTCGAACCGAAAAGGGGAAGCCCACATTCATTTACTCTTTGCTTGAGATCAATTAAATCAAATTGTAATTTTACAAACTAAGTTTCAGTTTACGAATACGGCACAAGATTCGGTATATTAGCTATAATTTTTTTGTCGAAATTTCTTCAAAATGACACATTTGCCGACATTTGACATTGGCTGGCAAATTTTTTTGGCGGATATGTTTTGAAAACACGTTGCCATACAGGGGTGTTCAAAAAAAAAATAGTTAAAATATTGGTTAAATTTGCTCAGTAAGATTTGGTTTGCTAACAGTTATGACAGGTTCGTCTGTCTTGCATACAACCCATAAATTGCATGCAATATGCAAAAGAAGCAAACCACTCTTATCCTCCATACAAACTTTGGAAGAATAAAAAACTATTCAGCCCTGTTTAAATATTTTTGAAAAATTCAAATTGTACGTGTTTCTGGCCATAGTAAGTCATTCCAAGTGTAGGCGTCGTCTCCACGCTTTAAGTACAAACAACACACAAAACCAAGCCCACTCCGCGTGACAGGCGGTTGGACTCGCAATCCAAAGGTCGTCAGTTCGAACCCTGGAGTGGAAGGTTCCTTGGAGTAAACATGCGTTTAGGTACTCATCCCATTCAAGCCTTTGGACTCCTAGGTTCGAGCAGAAACTTGCAATAGAGACCACAAATGACCCGAGGGTCGTGAAAGTGATTTGATTTTTTTGTGTTTCTGGCCTGCGCTCAATTATTTTTTGGTCGGTGTTATTTAAATGAAACAAAGATTACTAGAAGCTACTGCTCCAACTTACCTAATAAATGAACTGCCACCGCCGGCGGCATCACGAAGATCCCCACCAACCAGTCGGCCACCGCCAGACTCATCACGAAACAGTTCGTTACTGTCCGGAGCCGCCGGGTGGTAATAACCGATAAGATCACTAGCGTATTGCCAATCACAGTCACGATGATCAGTAAGCAGAACAATATCACAACGACACAGTCTTGCCAGTTGTCCAGCAACAGCTGCTGGCCACTACTTTCCACTCCCCCACCACTGCTGCTACCAATCCCTCCTCCAACAGCATGGTCCATTGCGGCTTCCAGCGGAACTTCCAGTTTCTGGCCAAGATCCGTACCCTGGCCAGCAGTGCTGAATGCGGTCGCGAAGTTTGTACCGCTACAGTCGATGCCGAATCTGCTGCCGACTCCTCCATCCGTCGTCGCGATTACGGCCGCCGTCGCCGCCACTACCGGACTACGATCCGGATCATCCACAGAACTGCCCGCGTTCGGTACGGACTGCCCACCGGGGACGACGCCACTGTAGTTTGAAGCCGACACGATACTACCGAATGGGTGCGGCAGAAGACTACTAATGTTTACAATACTGGTTCCTAAACTGTTCAGCGATGAAGTCGAACTCGAAGACGATGAGGAGACAGAAGCTGTCAACAGCTGCGATATTTTCGTTGTGATAGTTGGCAACAACAGCCGAGGGGACTCTTGGCTTAAATCGATCCCCAAGCTGTTGTTTTTGCTGTCGTCGGGATGGTGCGTCACCGTAATGTTCTGGAGCGTACATTTATCATCGGGCCGACTGTCCATCTTAATGGTCAATTAAGGTTGAGCCTGCTGCAGGAACCGTGGATTGAGACATTTTCATGTGACCTGCGGACGGGATAGAGACATAAAAACAACGGTTATTTTGGTGAATTTATTACTTGTCATCTTAATATATGGCTTCCGGTAGATAACATCTTTGCTGCAAGTTAACCGATTTGTTAGCAGATTTATGCTTTGTTTGTTAGTTACATGTCAAGAAAAAGTAGTACGAAATGAAACTGTACTAAGGGTGAAATATGATGATTTCAAATTTATGTAGTTCAGAATGCTTTTTATAACATTTTTTTAATCAGGTGCATTTTTTTATTGAATTGCTAATTTAAAACAACAAAACAAATTTAAATTTTTTGTTAAAACTTTTTTACTGGTATTTTCAATATAGGCGATATCACTTAATCATCCGGATAATCTAATCACGCTTGATAACGAATGTTCGTCCTAACTACTTAATCACGTTGCTGTGTCCGATGAAAAGGGTGATAATAAAAAAAAAGAATAATTGTATTCGAAACAGAGCACAATTTTTCTCCAATAGTCCCCCTTTTCCTCCAACGCACCGTACATCTTTATTCATGGCATTAATTTGATTGTCCTGCGGCGTTCAACAGCAACAACAAGTGGGGTCGGTAATAATTTCCACGGAATAAAGTGAAACCCAAAAGCGGTTTTATTGTATCATGGGTTGCTTAATTATGAACATAAAATTTACATGTTTTATCAGCGTACTCGCACACGGGTTACTCTGTAGCTCTGACAACGACACGAGTTATGCTCGAAACTGCATTGAGGCACAAAGAGTGGATTAGTTTCGACGATGACTATAGGGGTAAACGGTTATCTAAATAAACCATAATTAGATTTACCTCGATATAAACTGTCAATTGATATTAACGGCCACTGAGCGAGTTCGAGGGGGTGTAAGTTATGATTACATTAATGCATTTTTTTTCATGAGGCGTCTGCTTCAAAATAAATTTCATAATAGTTTATTATGTGATAATCGTATTATTTCGAAATACAAAGCAAGTTGATAATTATTCTTAATCATAGAGTGCAGGCTCACATATTTAAATTTAAAACTTGCCAAAATTCACCAAATTTTCCAGCTTGTTGCCTGCCTGCCGGAACAATTGTCGCCAAGGGAGGAATGAAATTTCATGCGGAAGTATGCCATGTATGTATGCGATGGTGCGCACCAAGCCAATTTAAAAACACATAATACGAATAATGCAGGCTTGGAACGCTTCCAACATTTTATTATGCTTTATGGTGAGCTACAAAAAGGGTGTTGGATTTAAAAGTTTTATAAACAATTGAGAAAGCTCAAAACGAGTTGTTTTTTAAATATGTTACTTTCTCAATGGATTCGAATATTCCTTACGTATTTGTGATGTGAGACAACTGTTTTGGGAAAGTATCTTGTTTTCAAGTAACAAGGGAGACTATATCGCCATGATTGTGATATCTTGTCACACGTCGATTAAGGATCAAATTGAGTTAGGAACGTCATTTTGTGTAGCTTTTAACGCCTCATCTTTTGAACTCCACAGATCCCCAGAACATGTTTTGTCACACGAGCAGGGGTGTGCTTATGGGTAGATTTGAGTAGATGACATCTACTTAGCTGTTTGCTTAAATTTATTTATTTTTTAAGGAAAAATATTCAAGTTAAACGATATTTTTGACCATAAAAGGGATTGCACCAAGTTTCCCCAATTTCTTGGCTCAATTTTGAAGCGCCCTTTTCTTTTTTTCAAGTCATATGCACTCTTTCTGTAAAGTCAACCAAACATTTCAATGTTCCAAGGTAGTGCTGTCGCAGTCAGTCGCAAAGTCGCCAAGTCGAGGAGCGATATTTTTTAAATTAAGTTTGTCTGAAGGCGCCCCTAGGATTTAAAAAATTGTATTAAAATTCTCAATATGAAAATTTGACTGGAGGCGCCCCTACGACTTAAAAAATTGTATTGAAATTCTCAATATGAAAATTTGACTGGAGGCGCCCTTATGGCTGAAAAAAATTGAACAGGGGTGTGCTTATGGGTAGATTTGAGTAGATGACATCTACTTAGCTGTTTGATTAAATTTATTTATTTTTTAAGGAAAAATATTCAAGTTAAACGATATTTTTGACTATAAAAGGGATTGCACCAAGTTTCACCAATTTCTTGGCTCAATTTTGAAGCGCCCTTTTCTTTTTTTCAAGTCATATGCACTCTTTCTGTAAAGTCAACCAAACATTTCAATGTTCCAAGGTAGTGCTGTCGCAGTCAGTCGCAAAGTCGCCAAGTCGAGGAGCGATATTTTTAAAATTAAGTTTGTCTGAAGGCGCCCCTAGGATTTAAAAAATTGTATTAAAATTCTCAATATGAAAATTTGACTGGAGGCGCCCCTACGACTTAAAAAATTGTATTGAAATTCTCAATATGAAAATTTGACTGGAGGCGCCCTTATGGCTGAAAAAAATTGAACAGGGGTGTGCTTATGGGTAGATTTGAGTAGATGACATCTACTTAGCAGTTTGCTTAAATTTATTTATTTTTTAAGGAAAAATATTCAAGTTAAACGATATTTTTGAACATAAAAGGGATTGCACCAAGTTTCACCAATTTCTTGGCTCAATTTTGAAGCGCCCTTTTCTTTTTTTCAAGTCATATGCACTCTTTCTGTAAAGTCAACCAAACATTTCAATGTTCCAAGGTAGTGCTGTCGCAGTCAGTCGCAAAGTCGCCAAGTCGAGGAGCGATATTTTTAAATTAAGTTTGTCTGAAGGCGCCCTAGGATTTAAAAATTGTATTAAAATTCTCAATATGAAAATTTGACTGGAGGCGCCCCTACGACTTAAAAAAATGTATTGAAATTCTCAATATGAAAATTTGACTGGAGGCGCCCCTACGACTTAAAAAATTGTATTGAAATTCTCAATATGAAAATTTGACTGGAGGCGCCCCTACGACTTAAAAAAATGTATTGAACTTCTCAATATGAAAATTTGACTGGAGGCGCCCCTACGACTTAAAAAATTGTATTGAAATTCTCAATATGAAAATTTGACTGGAGGCGCCCTTATGGCTGAAAAAAATTGAACAGGGGTGTGCTTATGGGTAGATTTGAGTAGATGACATCTACTTAGCTGTTTGCTTAAATTTATTTATTTTTTAAGGAAAAATATTCAAGTTAAACGATATTTTTTACCATAAAAGGGCTTGCACCAAGTTTCACCAATTTCTTGGCTCAATTTTGAAGTGCCCTTTTCTTTTTTTCAAGTCATATGCACTCTTTCTGGAAAGTCAACCAAACATTTCAATGTTCCAAGGTAGTGCTGTCGAGGAGCGATATTTTTTAAATTAAGTTTGTCTGAAGGCGCCCCTAGGATTTAAAAAATTGTATTAAAATTCTCAATATTAAAATTTGACTGGAGGCGCCCCTACGACTTAAAAAATTGTATTGAAATTCTCAATATGAAAATTTGACTGGAGGCGCCCTTATGGCTGAAAAAAATTGAACAGGGGTGTGCTTATGGGTAGATTTGAGTAGATGACATCTACTTAGCTGTTTGCTTAAATTTATTTATTTTTTAAGGAAAAATATTCAAGTTAAACGATATTTTTGACCATAAAAGGGATTGCACCAAGTTTCACCAATTTCTTGGCTCAATTTTGAAGCGCCCTTTTCTTTTTTTCAAGTCATATGCACTCTTTCTGTAAAGTCAACCAAACATTTCAATGTTCCAAGGTAGTGCTGTCGCAGTCAGTCGCAAAGTCGCTAAGTCGATGCGCGATCGCTGCGTGATGGTTTGTTGTTTGTTTTATTTAAATTTAGCTTTGTCACTCTTGCGATGCATTAGTTTCTTTTTGTGGTTTGGTTGTTTTTTTTTATTTGACTAAATGATTTTTGGTTGTTGTGCGCACGCAACTATATGTTTCCCCAAGAGCGAGAGAAGCCGACTCGCTCACCAAAATGTATCAAATTTAGACCAATGATTTCAAATGACTTTCTCAGATTGAAGGAGTAAGCCTACCCTTCAGGTGAATCGATACTCCGAATTGGTAAAAATGTTGGAGCTCGTTTTGCGTAATGCGTTTTATATTTTTGGCACGATCATCAATGTTTATGAGAACATTATCATCTTTCATATTGTAAATACGTGCTATTCATCCTTTAATTCTGTGCTTACAGTATTTAACGGTGTAGCATTCTTGAACAACCACTTCGCAGCAACAGCCTCACAGGGCATGCAAACCTTATGCATCGCTTTGTCAACATGTTTCCAACAGATGACTTGTGTAGGCTGACTTACTCTTTGTATCCTCTAACAGAGGATGATTTTTGACGGGTAGAGTTTTTCGGAACATTTACCCCGAAGCTTTGAAAAAAAGAATTCTTTTGAAATCAGTACCATTAATATTAATTATTTTATTGCTGATTTATTTTTTGATGAAAGAGATCTTCGCTTCTGGTTAAGGTTTTTTTCGAAGTGATAGGGACTCAAAATAAATCGCTCTATGTGGCAACTTTATTCTAGTAGAGGACTTTACTAAATGATTTCGTTTACTTTATAGATCGAGAACTGATATGGGAAATGAAACATAGTTTGATTTTAATTAAGTCATACAGTGTACAATGTACACGGTGTGATTATTTAGAGTTCTCCTAGATAAATAAGGTTGGTCTGATATTTTGCACCTTGTAAGAAAGTCTATTTCCCGAAATTTTGAGGGTGAATTGAAATATAATATTAAGCCCCAAGTGCAACTTCTTCTAAGAATCTCAGAATTTTATAACGATCTTATCAGATTTTTCTTTGGAAAGTCACTGAAAATTGATTGAAACAATATGCTTATTATATTTTTTAAGCACTTTGGCTACTGAATCGTAAAAAAGATATACGTCGCATCTCGCGGCGTCCGAGACACCATTTGATTATGCCGGGATCGATTTTTCGAAAAAATGCCAAACTTTTAAGGTTTTTACCGAGCTCCGGGGTGCCCCAAAAATCAATGTTACATATACCAAAAGATGTGCAAGAATCGGGCCTACACGCCAGTGATGTTGAAAATAAGCGCTTCAGTGGCCAAAGTGCCTTAAAAAATTACATTTTTGAAAAAAAAAATCTTTTTACGGGTTAAATCCCATTTAAAATTCAGATGCAAAGCACCAGCTCCTGTTACATCCAATCAAGCTCATATTTGGAATTTGAGCTCAGTATGACCACCGGAACAAACCTCTGAATGTCCGCCAAAATGTAATTTTTGTTACATCCTAATACATATACATAATCTATGCAAATTGCACATATTCTTCTAAATTATCTAATTTGATTCCACTTTGTATAATCTAGACTTTATCAATTAGATCTCTAAGAACAATTTTCGGAGCAAGTTCTCATAATAAAATATCAGTATTTGTTCGTTACTAGCTGAGATATGCGAATTTCGCTTAGTTACACAATAGGAAGCGTTAACTGAGACATTTTGAATGCTCATATTTATTTTTTTTAAGAAATTAAATAAAATTTTGATATCAATTTTTTGTCTCAATAAAGCAATGCCGTTAAAAGTAACGATAATTGCACATAATATAGTTTCATAATTTTCTTAACTTTTTGGCACATTTTTTTAAATTTAAAAAAAAAATAGTAATGAAAAACTTAATTTTATTTTATTCATTTCGATTTATTGTTCTTATAACCATTCAGTTCGCCTGAAAATTTCATATCAAAGTATAAATATTTCAAAAAAATATTAGTTTCTGAAGCTTTCACAACTGGGATCTTGTTTATTCGTTGAGCAACAAAAATTACGATATTATGAAATGAAAATTAACTATTATAATTCTGGTTAGCTTTTTAAACAAAAATTGTTGTTATATCCTTTGAAACTTAGGTATCCTGTTCTGCCAAGATCAAATTATGTTTTTTTACGGTTTTGTTTACCATGGCCAAATTGGATGAAAATTGAAAAAAATATCAATTGATGTCTCAGAGAGGGTCATTCCAAATAAAAAAAAATTGGCAAATTTGTTAAAAAGTGTTAATAGTT
Source organism: Culex quinquefasciatus (assembly GCF_015732765.1). Taxonomy (NCBI): domain Eukaryota; kingdom Metazoa; phylum Arthropoda; class Insecta; order Diptera; family Culicidae; genus Culex; species Culex quinquefasciatus. Next base: position 48,041,059 of record NC_051861.1, read on the forward strand.
TAATATCAAGAAAAAAAAACTTGAGCTAACAAGGGCGTAAGAGATTTAATATGAACTGAACTTCTTTTATTGCTATGAAAATTCTTTTAGACGAAATCATTTATTAAGCTGAATCATTAAAAAAAAACTACTTCGTATTATGTAGAAGGTGATTTTATGAAAATTATATTTCAAGTGAAAAAGTTGATATTTAAGGTGAATTCAATGCTTATCTGGTGGGTCTCGTGGCGCAGGGGTAGCGGCTTCGGCTGCCGATCCCGATGATGCTATGAGACGCGGGTTCGATTCCCGCCTTATCCACTGAGCTTCTATCGGATGGTGAAGTAAAACGTCGGTCCCGGTTTCTCCTGTCTCGTCAGAGGCGCTGGAGCAGAAATCCCACGTTAGAGGAAGGCCATGCCCCGGGGGGCGTAGTGCCAATAGTTTCGTTTCGTTTCAATGCTTATCTATTTATTCATGAGCTCAAAGAAGTAAGATTTTTTCAAGAAAAAAGATTTGCCAACAAATCCATATTTTCTTCATTATTTTTTATTCTCAATATTATTCTTTATCATATTCTCTCAAACTGTAGCAATGTTATGGTTTTGAAGCATGGATTCATGTTACTCGCCGTCAAAAGACTGTGATTGGAAAAATATCACTGCAAAAAAAAAAAATACTAGTAAATTTAGAAATAGTCTATAGATTTAGAATATCAATATATTTTCTTGAAAATGTTTTTGCAAGCAGTTAAGGCATTAATTGACCCTCGCACTTAATTTGATCATTTAAGTTGCTTTTTATACAATTTTGTTAAAGAATATTAACCAGAACCAATATAAGAACAATTTTGGATAAATTTAATATTTACCGTTTCCCGGGAATTTTGTAACCCTGGGAAATTGGACGCTTTAGGTAATACTAAATCGCATCAGATTATTCTATTGAGAGCTAGTCAATCTGTTTTCTCCGATTTGATTGCAAAGATAAAGTTCAAAAGCCATACACTGAAATAAAAAAAAGTATGAAATTACTTTACTTTATGAATTCTGCCTCCTTTCCTTATTAAGTAATTGTGTTTTTCGGATAACTGAATAAGGATTTTTTTTATATGTTATTTTCAAGTTGGGACCATCCATAAACCACGTGGACACTTTTTTGGGAATCTGTTACCTCCACCACCCTCCCCCCCCCTTGTGGACAATTGTCCATACAAAAAAAAACTTTTTTGTATGGATCGTGGACAATCACCATACCCTCCTAAAGTGACCACGTGGTTTATGGATGGTCCCGTTCAAGTCATTCCAGGCATGTTCATGACAAATTTGATAAATATGAATGTACGTGTTTCTATCAATTTCATGTAATTTTTCCATAGAAATATACATTAAAATCGATAAAAAATTTTCACTTTTATCTTAGATTTGTTCTCCGAAACTTACCGTGGATCTGGATACCCTGTTAATATATAATTCTGACTTCTGGATTGAATACGCGAGAGTCAGTTTTTATTATCAATTCCAAAATGGATCAAATTTAATTATGTGTAGATAAAGTTATCTGCGACCTTAAACATTTTAAATAACTAAAAGATTCTATTGTTTCATAGCAATGGGTTGCGTTTTTCCACGCTGCAGACAAAACATTTTTATTTGTCCACGTTGGGGGATGGGCATTTTCATTATCGAGTAGGACGGGACAAAGAAAGGGTTTACGACTAGGTTTAGAGTCAATTTTATGAATTTTCAAAAATAATGTGAAGTTTGTGTAAGTTGAGGGCAAAAGTCACTCTTTGTCTGTTTTGATCTTATATTTGAAGTTTACTAAATAATGTTTTCAAACCTATAGGTTCTTGAAATCTTTGACACTTTCAAGCAAGTGTTTAGCCAAGCGAATTACCTTACTAACCGTTAAAGAATTTTTGAAATTCTTTTTATTATGTTTTCCTAAAATAAATTTGCGGGAAGGTGCTTACATTTTTGAATGAAAAAAAAAATCAAAAACATAAAATAACTTTTATTTCTGATAATGTGGAATCGACGTAACACCTTATAATCTAGCCCTCTTAAACCTTGCGGTTTCGGCAACGGATTCACAGGCGTGTATCGTTCTTTTTGCGACAAGACTTTTTTTAATTTCTAATAATATTGATTCAAAATCACAGAAAAAAAATATCAGCAGAAATCGTACCAAAAATAAAATTTATGCAAAAATAGTAATCTTTAATCCCAAAAATTAAACTTAAGTTATATATGTACTACTTTGTTAAAATAGGTAAATTTACCATAATTTTTTTTAAATTTTTAATTTAATCTACGCTTTGAGTAGTGCGGTGCCTGTGTGGACGCGCAGTCCTGTTTTTCGTGTTATTTTCCGTCTCTTTTATGTCGCTGTTCGAGTGCATGGAGTGATTGGTCATTATAATTAAATAATGGCATCAGTAGTGCGGTGCCTGTGTGGACGCGCAGTCCTGTTTTTTCGTGTTATTTTCCGTCTCTTTTGTGTCGCTGTTCGAGTGCATGGGGTGATTGGTCATTATAATTAAATAATGGCATCAGTAGTGCGGTGCCTGTGTGGACGCGCAGTCCTGTTTTTTTCGTGTTATTTTCCATCTCTTTTGTGTCGCTATTTGTGTACATGGGGTGATTGGATTTCTTCTGATTCGTGTTGTTTTCATCTCTTTTGTGTCGCTGTTTGTGTGCATGGGGTGATTGGTCTTCTTCTTCTTCTTTTTTTCTTTATTTTTAGTTCGCGCGTTCGTTGGCCAATTTTTTTGTTCTCTTTACATAGTTTTCGATAGAAACGATACGAATTCTTTTTTTTTTCGAGACAAGCAAGTCGTATTGCTGGATTAAGTCCTTTCTATATCATCGATGATCGGAAGGCACGCCGACGAATATGTTTTAAGACTTATGATATAAAATCATTTTAATGAATAAAGCCCTTCTTACATCACCGTTGATCGGAAGGCACGCCGACGAAGAATTTCTGGAGGATCGCGGTCGAATTAATACTATATTTAAAATTCTAGATAGCTATCTTTCGGATTCGATTGTGAGTAGCGGGACTTCGCGGTTACTATGCAACGTATTTTTGGAGTCTTTTTATATTTTAAATTTATAAGTCCTTCTTTATCATCGTTGATAGGAAGGCACGCCGCCGGTTAAGTTCGTTTAAGTTATTGTTTTAATTTCATTACAATCGGTTACGTGGTGTCCTGTTTTCTTTTCGTTTATATTCGTTGATCGTAATAATTTATTCCAACTGGCAGCTTTAGTATTGACTCATCTACTATTTTTGACATTTGCTCGCGTTATCTTAATTGTACCAACAGTAAAAATATACTGATAAGTCCAGCCCATAGCACTACCGCTCGGTTGGCACGCGTTCGATTAAAACAAACTTTTTAAATAATCAATTATTTATCTTTCCGCAGCCGGCTGCCTAAGATTTAAAATTTCAACCGATAAACAAAATGCTCATGGTCACATCACTGCCACTCGTGAATCCTGACCTCATACCCATCTACTAACCCCCTCAAAGTCTGGGCCAAAGCCACTATTGCAGGCCAAGTACACATTTTTGCATCAGTATACTTTCCGCCGGACCATGCAAATAAACAGTCGTAACTGTATTGAAGACTTTCATGTACAAGAATCTGTAACCCCCCTTTGGAAGAATGAAGTCTTCCATACAGCAATTGAATATTCTATTTATGTCCATAAAAACACTTTGCCCATTGACTGGGAATATGAAGAAGTCCTGGAATACAATAAAACAAACTTTGTAGAAGCCAAACGTAAACTACTTGCATTTGACTGGCAAAATTTATTTAATAATGAAGGAAATGTCGACGAATTAGTAGGAAAATTCTATACGGAAATTAACACTATAACATCTGAAACCGTACCTACTAGAAGAAGACGACGTAATAACACAGGCAATAAATACCCAGTGTGGTTCACTCCACAACTAAGAAATTTAAAAATAGAAAACAAAAAGCCTACAAACTATACAGAAACAATACAAATGACACAAATCTTCTGAATTATCTGAATATTTCCGACCATTTTTTCGGCACTCAATTCTGCCAACGAAGAATATAATAGTAAAGTCGAATCTGAAGTCAAATCATGCCCGAAAAATTTCTTTAATTACGTAAAATCCAAATCCAAAAGTAGTAACTTCCCATCGCAAATGCAACTGGACGAAAATGTAGGCAGTAACTCAAAAGAAATTTGCAATCTTTTTTCAAAATTTTTCAAAGAAGTATACACCTCATTTTCCGAAGAAGACCGCGACCGCGACTACTTTTCTTATATACCGGAATTTCCAAATGACGTCTCAGTCAATTCTTTGTCAGAAACGGAAGTACGCCAGGCATTGAAGGACTTAGACTCATCAAAAGGACCAGGACCCGACGGAATAGCACCTGCATTCCTAAAGAACCTTGCAGAAGAATTGACATATCCACTGCATCATCTTTTCAACATGTCAATAAATACTGGAAAATTCCCACAAACATGGAAAAGTCTTTTTGGTGCCTATTTTCAAGTCAGGCCCAAAATCAGACATACGTAATTATCGCGGAATTGCCCTTTTGTCTTGCATTCCAAAACTTTTCGAATCTATTATAAATGAAAAATCTTTCAGCAAGTAAAAACCGCATCACATGTAAACAGAACGGCTTTTTTAAAGGCCGCTCTACTAGCACCAACCTTTTAGAATTTGTAAATTTTACACTGAATGCAATGCATAATCGCAATTTCGTAGAAGCAATTTACACAGACTTTAGTAAGGCATTTGACAGAATCGACATACCATTATTACTCTTCAAACTGCAGAAAATTGGAATTCAACCGAATCTTTTGGAATGGCTTAAGTCATATTTGACTAAGCGCGAACAAATTGTTCGCTTCCAAAATGTACTATCGGAATCAATTCACGTCACCTCTGGGGTTCCGCAAGGATCCCATCTAGGACCTCTTCTTTTCATCTTGTATGTAAACGACATTTCCTTCATTCTTAAAAAATTAACGTACTTGTATATGCAGACGACATGAAATTGTATATGGAAATAGGAAATGCCAATGACAGTCATGTATTCCAAAACGAAATTAATCTTTTCTACACATGGTGTAGTAAAAGCCTACCCCAATTGAATGTAAAGAAATGTAATTCCATTGCCTTCAGCAGAAAACATGAAACACCAAACATAACAGTATTATTAGGAAACCAACCAGTAGAAAAATGCAAAGTAGTACGTGATCTAGGTGTCATCCTAGACTCACAACTAACTTTGTAGAACACTATAACACAATAATAAACAAGGCAAAAGTACATTAGGCTTTATAAAGCGCTTTGCATTCAACTTCCAGGACCCGTATACTATTAAATTACTCTATATAACGTATGTCAGGCCAATCTTGGAATACTGTAGTATCGTCTGGAATCCATACTATGCCGTACACCAAGCACGTATTGAATCTGTCCAAAAACAATTCTTACTGTACGCACTACGTAAACTTAACTGGACTGCATTTCCTCTCCCATCGTATGAAGCACGCTGCATGCTCATAAACATACAATCATTACAAGAACGTCGTAAATTTGCCATGCTCTCTTTCATCAACGACATTATTTCTCAACGCATACAGTCAGCAGCATTATTTTCAGTAATACGCAATAGTATTCATGAACCAAGCCGTACTCTTAGACATTCACAACTTTTTAGAATAACTGCATACACGACAAATTATTTAAAAAATTCGCCATTAAATCAAATGATGCGCTTTTATAATGAAAATTCACAGTACATACATTTTGACATGTCTAAACCGGAACTACGAAAAAATCTATACAATAGAAATAATATCTAGTATGTGGGTAATTCTCTACCAACTCACACGAAATCGGGAAAAGTTGCCCCGACCCCTCTTCGATTTGCGTGAAACTTTGTCCTAAGGGGTAACTTTTGTCCCTGATCACGAAACCGAGGTCCGTTTTTGATATCTCGTGACGGAGGGCGGTACCCTTCCATTTTGAACATGCGAAAGAGGTGTTTTCAACTATTTGCAGCCTGAAACGGTGATGAGATAGAAATTTGGTGTCAAAGGACTTTTATGTAAAATTAGACGCCCGATTTGATGGCGTACTCAGAATTCCGAAAAACGTATTTTCATCGAAAAACACTAAAAAGTTTTAAAAATTCTCCCATTTTCCGTTACTCGACTGTAAAATTTTGGAACATGTCATTTTATGGGAAATTTAATGTACTTTTCGAATCTACATTGTCCCAGAAGGGTCATTTTTCATTTAGAACAAAAATTTTCATTTTAAAATTTCGTGTTTTTTCTAACTTTGCAGGGTTATTTTTTAGAGTGTAACAATATTCTACAAAGTTGTAGAGCAGACAATTACAAAAATTTTAATATATAGACATAAGGGGTTTGCTTATAAACATCACGAGTTATCGCGATTTTACGAAAAAAAGTTTTGAAAAAGTTACTTTTCGCGTTTCTCTTTGTTTCGTCGTCCGTGTCTGTCGCGGGTGACCATGAATGGCCATGATCGATGACGACCAACTTTTTCAAAACTTTTTTTCGTAAAATCGCGATAACTTGTGATGTTTATAAGCAAACCCCTTATGTCTATATATTAAAATTTTTGTAATTGTCTGCTCTACAACTTTGTGGAACATTGTTACACTCTAAAAAATAACCCGGCAAAGTTAGAAAAAACACGAAATTTTAAAATGAAAAATTTTGTTCTAAACAAAATAATGACCCTTCTGGGACAATGAAGATTCGAAAAGTACATTAAATTTCCCATAAAATGACATGTTCCAAATTTTTTTACAGTCGAGTAACGGAAAATGGGAGAATTTTTAAAACTTTTTTAGTGTTTTTTTCGATGAAAAAAACGTTTTTTCGGAATTTTACGAACGCTATCAAATTGGGCGTCTAATTTTACACAAAAGTCCCTTTGACACCAAATTTCTATCTCATCACCGTGTCAGGCTGCAAATTATTGAAAAACACCTCTTTTTTCACATGTTCAAAAATGGAAGGGGTCGTACCGCCCCTCCGTCACGAGATATCAAAAAACGGACCTCGGATTCGTGATCAGGGACAAAAGTTACCCCTTAGGACAAAGTTTCACGCAAATCGAAGAGGGGTCGGGGCAACTGCTGTGTGAGTTGGCGGAGAATTACCCATGTAAGAAAATTGTAAGTAGTCTACATAAGCTTGACGAATAAACAATAAACAATAAACTCATGTGATACTTTGTCGGAGAAGCAGTCGATTGGGCGGTCTCTATCACTCAAGTATCGGACTAACATTCCCATCCACTTCCCCGTGACCCTACCACTGGTCGTGGCCGGCGCCGGTATTGATCAGCATGATAGGGGCCTTTGAGAAGTTGCGAAGCGAGGAAAGATAGCACCCACTTATCTTCCACGGCTCGTGGATGTAACTTCTGGAGGTCCTGGTCAATAACGGAGTAGCAACTGCGGGTGGGCACCTATGCTTATGCTTATGCTTAATTTTTAATTTAATCTACGCTTTGTTTATTAAACATCAAGAACCATGTGTATGTTTAGGTACTTTAGGATTTTGTTTTATTTTTAAGTTTAAAAATACGTTTCCACTATAAGCGCCTCACATATCAGTTAGTGACTGTCAGCGCCCTAAAAATCATATATGCACTGTAGGCGCCCTCAGCCAAATGCGCATCTACCTAGCTCAAGCCCATCAAACACACCCCTGCACACGAGCATGCCCGACCACTTTTATAATTGTGATTGTAACTGCAACCAAATTCAACCAGATATTCAAATAATGCAACGAATGGCCAAACAAAATGTGTTTGTTGTTGTTAACATTGCGTGCTCTTGTTTTTGTACCAGTAAAACACGTTTTTCTTGGAACGTGAAGAAGCGACGTGTGGCAAGATCACGACGATTAGAGACTTTGCATAAATTTACGCATGATTCAAATCTGCTGTTTACCAATATCAAACAACTCAGCTATATTTTTTTCTCAAATGCGCTTCGACTTGTTGTCAAACAGCAGCAAAAAAACCAGTTTTACCCATCAAGTACAAAGCCAAAGTGCCTTGTTTGCATGGACTTTCTCAAGAAGGGGATCATTAAAATTGAATCAAACGGGTACAATTTCCGATTCCGGTCGAGCAACGACGACGACTGATAATGGCAAAGTCAGGCACAAAAGCGATGATCCAGATGTGCCGTTTGGCAGCAAAGTGACGTTTGTGTCGTTCGTTTATTTTTTTTTCTGAGATATGTCTCTCCAAAATAAAAAAAAACACAACGTAAACTTCAAGCCTAGGAGCGTTTACGTCACTTTGTCGTAAAATAGCATTTGGCAGCGGCAGTGGACCATATGTTGGGGAACGCAAGAATTCAACAAATAGGAAAATTACTCACATTCGAGCAGAACAGCTCCAAGCTTATTGAAAATTCCATCAGGCAAAACCATTGCGCTTGTTACTTGGAGCGAAATTTCTGCTCCAGCATTGTGAACCGTTTAATTTCATTAGCTTATCCGTGCTTGTCGGCTGTGTAATGTGCGCAAAGAGCCGTACATTTCGTTTGACAGCTGGACAGCATAATGTAGAGGAAACTAACGACTTCAAAAATATTTGACTTAGGGGAACAGCATCTAATTCCAGCGTGCCTCTAATGTTGGCAGGTCAGAACTTTGACATGCAATTAAAGCTAATTAAAAGCGTTTTCAACTGAAATCGAGTGATAAATAGCTCAATAAGAAGTGAGCAAGCAAGTTTCTACCAAAAGTTTTGCAAAATTAGTTGTTTAAATAGTGAAAATCAGCAAATTTGATGGAGTTAGGAGCGAGAGCTTAACCTGCCAAAGATACGAGAATTTCCCCTATATTGTAAAATTTTAAAATTGTAAAATTGTAAAATTGTAAAATTGTAAAATTTTAAAATTGTTAAATTGTTAAATTGTTAAATTGTTAAATTGTTAAATTGTTAAATTGTTAAATTGTTAAATTGTTAAATTGTTAAATTGTTAAATTGTTAAATTGTTAAATTGTTAAATTGTTAAATTGTTAAATTGTTAAATTGTTAAATTGTAAAATTGTAAAATTGTAAAATTGTAAAATTGTTAAATTATTAAATTGTTAAATTGTTAAATTATTAAATTGTTAAATTGTTAAATTGTTAAATTGTTAAATTTTTAAATTGTTAAATTTTTAAATTGTTAAATTGTTAAATTGTTAAATTGTTAAATTGTTAAATTGTTAAATTGTTAAATTGTTAAATTGTTAAATTGTTAAATTGTTAAATTGTTAAATTGTTAAATTGTTAAATTGTTAAATTGTTAAATTGTTAAATTGTTAAATTGTTAAATTGTTAAATTGTTAAATTGTTAAATTGTTAAATTGTTAAATTGTTAAATTGTTAAATTGTTAAATTGTTAAATTGTTAAATTGTTAAATTGTTAAATTTTAAATTGTTAAATTGTTAAATTGTTAAATTGTTAAATTGTTAAATTGTTAAATTGTTAAATTGTTAAATTGTTAAATTGTTAAATTGTTAAATTGTTAAATTGTTAAATTGTTAAATTGTTAAATTGTTAAATTGTTAAATTGTTAAATTGTTAAATTGTTAAATTGTTAAATTGTTAAATTGTTAAATTGTTAAATTGTTAAATTGTTAAATTGTTAAATTGTTAAATTGTTAAATTGTTAAATTGTTAAATTGTAAAATTGTAAAATTGTAAAATTGTTAAATTATTAAATTGTTAAATTGTTAAATTATTAAATTGTTAAATTGTTAAATTGTTAAATTGTTAAATTTTTAAATTGTTAAATTTTTAAATTGTTAAATTGTTAAATTGTTAAATTGTTAAATTGTTAAATTGTTAAATTGTTAAATTGTTAAATTGTTAAATTGTTAAATTGTTAAATTGTTAAATTGTTAAATTGTTAAATTGTTAAATTGTTAAATTGTTAAATTGTTAAATTGTTAAATTGTTAAATTGTTAAATTGTTAAATTGTTAAATTGTTAAATTGTTAAATTGTTAAATTGTTAAATTGTTAAATTGTTAAATTGTTAAATTTTTAAATTGTTAAATTGTTAAATTGTTAAATTGTTAAATTGTTAAATTGTTAAATTGTTAAATTGTTAAATTGTTAAATTGTTAAATTGTTAAATTGTTAAATTGTTAAATTGTTAAATTGTTAAATTGTTAAATTGTTAAATTGTTAAATTGTTAAATTGTTAAATTGTTAAATTGTTAAATTGTTAAATTGTTAAATTGTTAAATTGTTAAACTGTTAAATTGTTAAATTGTTAAATTGTTAAATTGTTAAATTGTTAAATTGTTAAATTGTTAAACTGTTAAACTGTTAAATTGTTAAATTGTTAAATTGTTAAATTGTTAAATTGTTAAATTGTTAAATTGTTAAATTGTTAAATTGTTAAATTGTTAAATTGTTAAATTGTTAAATTGTTAAATTGTTAAATTGTTAAATTGTTAAATTGTTAAATTGTTGAATTGTTGAATTGTTAAATTGTTAAATTGTTAAATTGTTAAATTGTTAAATTGTTAAATTGTTAAATTGTTAAATTGTTAAATTGTTAAATTGTTAAATTGTTAAATTGTTAAATTGTTAAATTGTTAAATTGTTAAATTGTTAAATTGTTAAATTGTTAAATTGTTAGATTACGATTTATTAAATTGAGCAACTTCAATTTACAACTAATTTAAATTTTATGCGTTTTCCTGCGGTGAAAGCTAGTTTCCGCATTCAGTGAAGTGTGAAAGATAAGTGTCACATCGGTGGGCGCAGGACTATGAGTAATCGACCATAAACGAGGGTCGAATGAATTCCTAATCCTTTCCCTCAAATCTCTCCTACGTTAATCAAGCACGAGCACACCCAACTCGTTTGGAGGCGGCGCGGGTTGGGGTTAAATGTGTAACTAAATTGCTGGTCATGTCATAATTTGAGTCACCCGCAGGAAAAACCCGTTTACCCTTGGTCCTGGAGCTTGACATGTCAGTGCCCTCCGTTACCATCAAATTACTTGGGTTTTGCAGAATCATGTGCCCGGCCCGAAAAATTTCCTGATAAGAAAGCGGACGGGCGGTTCCTTGACGAGGGCTCTGGTAGCACAGCCGGTTTTGTGATCCAGGTTGGTTGGAATTTGTAGCTTCCCTTCAGCATAAATGATTGCTTGAAAAATGGACAACGAGAACTGATAATCTTCTTAGCTCTTTTGGGAGATTGTCTGGTTTGAGACAAAAATGTGCAACCTCCCTCTGTTGGGACCTAACAATTTTGTCACTCATACACGCATTCGCATACAAGGGGTTGGGGCTTATGATTTAAGCGTTTTATTTCAAATTTGATGTGATGGCTCGACATAAAACGTAAAGCGGTGTTCTTGTACGTAATCCTTGAATATCGTTTTCGTCAGAAACGGTTTCGTTTGGTGCTGAGATATTCTTTGGTTAATCAAATATGAATGTTTTTTTTTAATTGAAAAGTCAAAAAAATAAACTTGATTATTTTAATTATTTTATTAACAACAAGGAATGGCGAAAATTTATTTTTTCGCCTTGAGAAAGTATGAATAATTGAAACAGCAGAGAATTTGCATGCTTCCGTTCTTTTTCCCCTAAAGTGCGTCAATGAAGAGGAATTCCGTCACAAATCTCATTTTGTTGCACGCTCGCATAAAACTAAATGACACACATTTTCCTTCTGAAAAGCTCGAGGGAAAAAATCCCATTTCCAAACGATGAGCTTCTGTGGCCTGCCAAGCCGATACTGAAGCTGGTGCCACGCCGCCATCGCGATCCAAGACATGACATGACATCAATTTTGTTTGGCAGCATTCCAGCTAAATTAAGGAAAGCAGCCAACGACGATGTTCTCAGAGCTCAGAGCGCGTGAACTTGGTCGCGACTTTGTAATGATGGTGGTTCCACCGAAATGGATGCTTCATCTTTTTTTTCTTTTTTTTGCTGCCTTATGTTTCGTTCAGTTGAAAGTTACCCGTTCTTCACATGACCTGGGGTGAGAACACCACAAAGTAACGATACTTTTTCTTCTTGTGAAATTTGAAAAGTGTGAAAATGTGGTAGCATTTTCCACAGAACCCTTGGCGCTGCAATGTCTTGAACCAGCAAAGTTTGACCGGATAGATAACGAAAAGTTTTTGTGGCCTCCGTGGCTTATGGTGAAACAGAAGTTTTAGCGTCGAAAAAAGCCCCCAGCTACATCTTTTGCAGCGAATTGATAAAGCTTGGCAAGAAGTAAGCCAATTGAATTTGGTTTTCTTTGCGCAACCGAGAAAGCAGCTGCAAGGGCTCGAAAAGGTTAGTCACCAATTTACTTTGCAAGTACAGTTTGTTTATGATAAAAACTAACAGTTATTAAGCATATTTCTATTCGGTAATATATATTTTTTTATTCTTGATTTATTTTTGTTATCTTTTAGGTGCTGTGACCAGGTTAAGACCGAGGATCGGTCAACAACTAATATATAACAAAAAAAAAACTCCTTATGCTCTATACTTCGAGATTATGTAACTGACAAGGGTTAATTGGTCCAAGTGGGTCTTGCAGGTCTTTAACCTGGCGATGTACTCGGATAAAATGCGCAACAGCTCAGCCGAACTGTAGAGCAACTCCCCAGCTTCCTCCTTCGTTTCTCCACCGTCTCGAGAGCCACTGCTTTCTTTGTTGCTTCCTGTGAGTCGAGGGTGATCCTCTGGTTTTCCGTCCGGGACCAACGATGCAAGATTATTTTATGGGAGATCTGTAATTTCTCTAAAATAAATCTGTATTTTACCTGTATCATGTCAAATTCGAAGCCATAGAAGACATTTTTGAATTTTTAACAGCGTATTTAAGCTTTTCAATCATATTAAAGCATAATTCAATTACCAAATTGTTGAAATTTTGAAATAAAACCATTTTAAACAAATCTGTATGCAGCTATTCCCCACGAAAACAGCATGATTCGAAAAAAAAGTTCTCCGATCGGGCTCAAAATTTTTCTGGGGATTCCTTGGCTGAAATAATTAGACCCGTATTTTTTGTTTGGCCATTAGGGTGACATACGCCGTGTTAGGGTGGTCCAAAAAATTGCAATTTTCGTCATTTTTTGCAAAAACCACTTTTTTCAAAAAATCATATCTCCGCGTCATTTCATCCGATTTTAGCTGTCCTAGACACAAATGAAAGGTGATTAGTTTGGCTATTTGGGAAAAAAGTAAGAAGTTTCAAAAATCTAGCTTAACATTTGAAAAGGTCGTATGAAAACTTAAAAAGCTGTTTTGAAGGTCTCAAGACCAAAGAGCCTATATCTGAAAATATTTTTATCGGATTCCTCGTAAAATTTCAAATAACATATCATAAAATGGTGATACTTTGAGATACGATTTTTAAAAATAAAAGCTGGGTATTTCGACGCGCCACGCGCAAAAATGGGAAAATGACGAAAACGGGAAAAAATCGTCTTTTTTCACTAAAACTGCGATAACTTTAAAATTTCAGCGATGACCTATACATGTTAGGGTACCAAAATTTTCGTAATAGAAATACGCAATTCTAGAGTTTTTTTTAAAGGTCCAATCAACATATGAAAGACAATAGTTAAAAAACTCTAGAATTATTGATAATCAAGTTTGAATTGAGGAAACTCCGGAAAACTCTACTTTTTTGAATCAAACTCACAGAAAAATAAAAATTTCTAGGTAACAAAAGCTTCGATCAAATCAAAAAGCAATTCAATTATTAAAAAGTTGTTAAAATTCTGTACAAATCTGTATATGCGTAAAATTCCATACAAAAATTCCGGCTATTAAAAATCCGCGAAGAGGTTCGAAAATCCGTATGGTAAGGAAAATATCCGTACAGTTGGTAGCCTTAGGAATGACATATTTGCCCATTACCGACAATTATTGACATTACCGGCTGCTGTTTAATCTAAACCGAACGAGAATTGAACCATCCGGTTGCTGATCCGAAAAGCTATCACCGCGCCAAGGACGCTTGACGATTTGCGAGGGACAGAGCACCAACATATTCATCTCTTTGGAGTGTTGCTCGAGTACGTGCCAGCATCATATGTGTTGGTGAAAACTGCAGATCGCTGCCATGTTTACACACGGGTAAAAATGATCTACGGACTTTCTGCAAAAAATGTTATAAAATGTAATTTTTTTTTGCAGCAAATCCACTGTTGCAGATTTGAATACATATTTTTCCTTTGGTTGTATTTCTATTATCGTTTCAAAGTTATTAACATTTTCGTCACTATTTTGCTGAAATCTCCAAAAATATTGATCGGGCCAACTTTATATGTTAAGCACTTAATTAAATATTACCCCAAATTTCAACCAAATACATTCACAACAAAAAAAAGTTCCAGCGTTTTAAATTTTAGAGAGGTCACGCCAAAAGCGACCACAAAAAACACCAAACGAACTGGCCAAAGAGCATTTCAGCATTCTGTTAGACTTAAACTGTCAGTGTCACTGCAACTTCGTTCTGTACAGAACGTGAAACTCAAAACAATTATTCGTGAACGTTCAGTTCAATCGTGAATGTACAGTCATCCCACATATTCGGAACACCCACAAATTTGGAACACTTTTGTGAAAATTTGTCAATAGCACGCCAAATGCATCTTTTCTGTTGACTCTACTATTTTTAGGACCTTTATTTGGATACTCTTCTGCTATTTCATTATTAAAAGAAGTACTTTTATAACAAAAAAACAGTATTTCAAGACGATTTTATTGCGAGCAGCAAAACACTGCCTCAAAATTTCCTGTTCCATAATTGTGGAATGTTATTGTGCCTCCCACAATTGTGGAACACCTGAATTGAACTGATATTTTCACCAAAAAGTTGTCATTCATGAAACATAACTAAGATTGAATTTTTGTAAAAATTATGTACTCACGGAGAGAACCAAAGTTTGTTTATATCCGTAAGAAAAAAGTGTTCCGAATTTGTGGATTTCAAGGGTCAAAGTTTTTGTTCAAAAACTTCATATAAAAGTTAAAATTTGCAGTTGTTCGATACAGCATTCGAAAGATCGCAAGAAAAGCTTTCAAACGAAAGTAAAAGCAAATCATTAAGTTCAATTATCGATTTGCTATGCTTTTTTGAACATTGGCCGATCTGTAAACTGTTCCGAATGTGAGGGATGACTGTGACAAATATTATGTGCAAGATGTAATAAAAATGGTTTCTCGTGGTTCTGATTGTGTTTTAATTTTTGGGCAAAAAGAGAAATAAAAAATATTTTCCTGATCTAGTTTATAACTGTTCGTTTGCCTTGGAATACAAAGTGCTTCTAAACATTTAGTGAATTTGATTTCAGTTTTCTAAACACATCCGACTCTGACTGCGGTTCCTACATTATGGGTCATTATCGTTTTATTATCTCGAAAAAGAATTTATCACCGATAAATTGTGCTTGGTTGAAAGTTTTAGGGTAACATAGTATGATTCCATACCATTCCATAAGTATTTGATATGTACTCTTCGTTTTGCTATCAAAGTCACCCTGGTTTACGGTATATGTATAATACAAATTTAACAAAATTATATGCAGTGGTTTTTTTTTTTCTTCAAGAATTTACCAAATAAAAAAAGAAATTTAATCCTAAATGAAATGGTCATGAAAAGACGAGTTACATCGGACTTGACGAAGGTGAGTGCATTCATTATTGCTTAAGTGCCTTCAGCTATCTTTAAAACTCCAACACTTCTTTCACTCATCGTTCATGTTTCCAAGATTTGACAAACTTTTAAATGTACTCTGCACGTGCTGTCTGAAATCATTCCTAATCATGAGATGTCAAACAGTGGCTTTCTGGTGGGCGAAACTGGTTTCTCAAAAAGGTTTAAGGTAGAAATAACCGCGCCTTATCACATTTTCAAAAGGTCGAGACAATTAGCGATAATCAACAGCAAGTTTTTACCCTTTGCCTAGTTGTGCATGATATTTATCGTTTGAAAGTTCGAAATTACAATAATATCATTTTTGTTTATTCAACCAATATTACACCCAAAGTTAAAGAACGAGGGGATAGTCCTCACGTAAAGAAACGTGAGGAAAGTGCTATATTGCGAGAGTATAGTCCTCTCGCGTGTTCATTCGTTCATTGGAACAGTTCATCCTATGAGTGGCTTATATGGACAAACGACCGCCACTTAGTCACCGAACCATGGTGGCCCATACGGCAAAGGCACGGTTCAATAAGCCGAAGGTCTTGGGTTCGAGTCTCGGTAACGGTACTTTTTTTTTGGTTAGATGAACTTTTTTGGAAAATGAACCATGAGTAAAGTACTCTCGGTAATTTCGGGATTTATCCTCTCCGTCCGCACACAGTACCATTTTACTACCGAATCGTGCTCTTTATCCTCTCGTATGCCGATGCCCAGTTCTGGGTGTAACAAAAATATATGCTACAAATGAAGTTATAAATAATTACTGAGTAATTGTATCGATAGAAAAAGTAAAAATGCTCAAAATTACATCAGAAAAAAAAACAAAGGATAAACACTTGTCTAAATTCTAGTGGTAAAGTTTTGTCCTTTTGTCATCTATAAACCCCTACCGAAAAAGGCATTTACAAGAACATGTAAATGAATTTTCATGTTTACACTCGAAATGGCACCCTCGAGCCCCGTCAGTCGATTTTCATGGCTGGAGGAGTCTTTCGCACATGAGTTGCTGTTTTATAATTGGAACCACCAACAACTCAACAGATGGTTTCCTTTGGAGCTATTGCTTGCTCTTGTGTTAGATTCAGCACATAAAATCTGGGGGGGGGGGGGCAATGCTCGCAGCTCTGGCAGGCAGCAGGAGGGTTGATGGTGCGCCCCAAACGAACACATTTCAAGTTTAAACAAATGCGCTTTGTCCATAAATTATGCCCAGCATTGCTTCTCTTGCACGTGGGTGACGTCTACATCGTCGTCATCGCTGAAGAAGAATTACTTGGGAGAACATCTGCTGCTTCGGAAGGAAGAATACTTTTTCAGGATCCCACATTCTTTGCAGGATTTAAAGGGCATGTGAAAATAGTAAAACTTCTTGCAAGCGTGCCAACTTCCGGTGTGCAATTTGAATTTAGCGCATGAACTTTTTTGCATATGCACAGTTGGCATCATCATCTGAGGCGGATGTAACAATGATGATATTATTTTAATCTGTGGTATTGTAGCTACTCGAAGAATTCATATTATTCTAAGTGGAATTGGAAAAAAAAACTTATTCATTGCAGTCCCGTTAGCTGAGCAGGATATTATGTAGTTGGATCTTTCATGTAAGGAGGACACCAATCACATATGTGAATCAAGTTAGTTTTGTTCAAAAATTTCCTTAAATTTGCAAGAAATATATGTTAACAATCATAAGGAAGAATGTGGAAACCTTTTTGCGTCCAGAAAACTCCAGAAGGAAATTAGCAAACCTACCCAAAAGCTGCTTTGATCACCCAACGGACTCATCCTATGCAACACGAAAATTTCAAAAGTTTTCTGCATTTCATCCAAGTTTGCTCTGCAAACAAAAGCTTTCATAATAGATTATCGTGATGGGTTCGGTTCAGTTTAGCTGATCCCAGGTCCTGTTGATAGCGATCGGATTATTTTCCCAAATAGTTCATCATTATTTAATTCAGCTCCAAGACAAGATAAGCAAAAGCATTCTTCACAATGACGTTCCGTGCCACTGCTGCCTTCTACACAAATGGCAGCGTAATGAATGGTAAAGTTTTTCTAATGAAATTGAGGCAACTTTGCGGAAATTAGTTTACCTCAGCTGGAAAAGCTAGTCGTACCAGCAGTGTTGCTGCTGACGTTAGGTCGGGTGAAAGTTCAGCACAATGTCCACCCCCACGAGCGTCAAGCTTCCCGTGTCGTGTCCTGCCCATGACTAATGGTTAGTGGAAATTGCTTTATCATAGACAGGTGCCTCTGGATTAGAACTGGCTGCGCAGCAGGTTGGTCTCTTTGTGACCAAGAATAAAGCTGCTCTACGTGGCAAGATTAGTTACAGTTTGGGCAAAACTTTTCATCTACAAGAGATCCAGTTAATTTATCTTGATTGGACTGTGAAGCGTGTCCGTGCAAAATTTAGCTTCAAGAGTGTAATTTGAACATCCTTTACGGGTTATTTATCAAGGCTCTTTTATCTGAGAAAAATGAATGGTTTCCGGAAACGGTAACGTTATGTACTAAATTTAATAAATTTTAATTTTAAAGGCTTTTTTATTTACAAAGAATATACCCTTAAATAAAAAAAACATTCGATCCCACAAAATGATAATGCCCTCAAACAGGCAATATCTGAAAAACCCCATCTTTATGCAGTGGAGCTCAGTTCCGTTTTCGATCCAGATACATCTGGTGTAGGAGTGTAGGGTGAAAAATAGAGACCCTTTTTACCCGCTTTCCCGGCCTGTTGACAGCTTTCTGCAGAACCTCTCAGAAAACCTCGTAAACCATTCGAAGTTATGGGCCGGTAGAGTAAAGTTTTAGGCAAAAATAAGCACTTACACACTCAAACGAGAGAAGCGTAGTATTCTTACATTTATCTAGGGCTGGAAAAATACTAGTTGCACATTAGATCATTTCGACACCGTCGTGCTAACTTGTCGTACGTCGCTTTTTGCCGTTCCGAGAAAAACGCGTTTTATCGTTTGACCTTGAACGAGAGCACGCAATGTAAACAATAACAAACATGTTTTGTTTTGTTTTTAGGTTGACCATTCTGTGCATTGTCCCGTAGTTTGGTTGAATTTGGTTGCTGGAGATCCGAGTTATAATTGCAAATGTTTACGCAGGTCGAGCTCGATCCTGTGTCAAACGCGTTACATCAATACTTACATCAATTTTCAGACTGTGTCAAGATAACATGACAAGATTGAAACTTGTTTCATATGAAATGTGTCAAAAATGCACGGAGTTTTTTCGGTTTTTATTGAATATCTCAGGGCTGAAATCAAATTTTGGGGATCTGTGCAGGTGAGGCATTGTGAGCTACGCATAATGGCATTCTTAACTCAATTTGGCCCAAAATGCACGTACGACAAGTTAGCACAAACGAGATCATTTCTAAATCTCAGAAATGTGGTTTGAAAAGAACAAAAAATACTACTAAAAAAAAAACAATGGATGTCAAAAGTGTTTCGTTTGGGTGTATCGAGCAGCGTTTTGTGCCCTTTTTGCATTAATGCAGATGAAAAAGAGTGGAATCAACTTTTTCGAGGATTTAGTGGCGAGGATGCTGGAGGAATCGTTACAATGGAGGTCACACTTTACGAATAGTTCCGTCGTTGCAGGATGGAAGAGTTTCGAGCTAGGGGAAATTCTCGTATGTTTGGCAGGTTAAGCACTCGCTCCTAACTCCATCCAATTTGCTGATTTTCACTATTTAAACAACTAATTTTGCAAAACTTTTTATAGAAACTTGCTTGCTCACTTCTTATTGAGCTATTTATCACTCGGTTTCAGTTGGAAACGCTTTTAATTAGCTTTAATTGAATGTCAAAGTCCTGACCTGCCAACATTAGAGGCACGCTGGAATTAGATGCTGTTCCCCTAAATGACATTTGAAAATTGTTTTGAGCTTAAAAGTTTTTCACCCGGCTTTGGGTGGTTTGACAACCTGCAAGGAAAAGATGTCAAGCCAGCAATTTCTCCTGTCAAGTTGTTAAAACTTTTGACTCAACTTTTTAATTTGATTATCACAAGTCTTATATTTGAGGTGTCAAAGTGACAGTACCGTAAACTGGGGGACTTTGATAGCCCGGGGTGACTTTGATATTATTTGATCAAATTAATATCTCAACATTTTAGAAAATTTTGAGTATGTTAGCATTAAAGGATAACTTATTATCGAACATATATGAAAAAATGTGACTGTTCCATTGGATGTGTCAAAATTACTAGACTGATCAAATTTCTATCAATGGCACCGCGGGCTATTAAAGTCACCCCAGTTTACGGCACCAAAATTTAAGTGCATTGTATTCGCTCGTTAACCTGGATTTTTTTAAAGGTTTAGCTATACGCTAAAAGATTTAAATCGTAATAGTTACGTGCATAAAAATTCTGTAAGCAAATCCGGTATGTTGGAAGAATGTTGTCGATTTTGAAAACATTTGCAAAGAAATTGATTAAAAATGTTGCCGATTTTGGAAACAATGCATTGTTTACAAATTCAACAACATAGTGTTACCGGATTTGCTTATTAGGGTTTCTGTTCGCGTTCTGTCACTTACTTTTTCATAACTAAATGTTTTTTCCAATTAAAATTGGAAATCAATAACGAATAGAAAATACCAATTAATTCTTAGTTTACAAATCAACTGTTGACTTTTTCACTCTTCACAGCAAAACAACGCATTTGTTTTGTTTTCGATTCACGTCAAAGTTAAACTTTTTCAAAAAACAGATGACAAACTGACTTTATGCCCGAAAACTCAACGTCATTGTTTAAGAAACCCTAAGTGGCATCGAACCTTTCGATGAATAAATAAATAACTTAAATGCGATTCATTTTACCCTAAAGCTTTGTAAAAACCTTTCTGAGCGATAATTGAAAAAAAGGTCATCTTGTTTAATTAATGTGGGACATTTACAAACTGAAGCTTGACAGTTTACTTTCAATGTGTTATATCCTTGGAGCTTTCAAAGGTGAAACCGTTTATTCCTCTCAAGTTGAGATTTTTTTAAATGTAATTAAGTGCAAATCTACGAAATCTAAAAAAAAATATTTTGAGTGATCGAACTTTTATTGTAGTGTACACGACAAAAAAAACTTGTTTCATGCGCAATCCGATACAAAGCCAAAAATTCGATGGTAAAATCGCATGCGAAAGCATGCACTTTACCTTCGTCAAAATAAACAATTAATATTACACACTGCATGTACAATTTTTGCCATCACAAAAAAAAAGTTGCAACCGACAGGATTCAAACCCAGCACCAACAGTAAGGACTGGCGCCTTAGTCCACTCGGCCATCAGACCATTGAGGAATGAAAAGAATAAACGCATATATCAGCTTGACATTTCGGTCAAGTAGGTTTCCCATACTGATGGACTACATATTTCAGGGCGTAAAATTACATAAAAATTCTTAAAATAATGCAATATTTATTTTACACCCGGCACTTTTACACGCAGCTGGATAACTACTTTTTTAACTGTGTATCTTTTCGGTTCCACTTAGAAAAAGCTTACCCGAATCCAATGCAAACAACAGAATTTGGTTTTATTTTAAAGCACACAGAAAAAAAGTTAAGTTTTGGAAGGTTGAATATTACCTTTATTGAGTAATTTTACCTCAAAAATCTGTGAAACTGACCAGTTTACCAGTTCCATATGTATTATTAAACTTTTTTTTGACACAAAATCTAGCACTATGCCCTTTCGAATATTACCATAATTTTTTCCTGTGCAAATTTGGTTAAAATGTTAATATACAAAAATCGAACGATTTAAAAAAAACCATGCGTCCATCTCAAAATTAAAGTCAAGAACATGTAAGCGCCTGGTTCATAGTCATTTCCTAGAGCACAACGGAATAAAAAAAAATATTGTCAAGTTTGGGGGGTTCAAACATGTATAGGTCATCGCTGAAATTTTAAAGTTATCGCAGTTTTAGTGAAAAATATTGATTTTTTGGATTTTATTTTCATATCTTGGAATCCTGTTGATAAACTCCTCCCATTTTTTAGTATGTTACGTAAAAATGTCCGGGGAAACTGATAAATATTTCCAGTCACCGTCAAAACGGCATTTTAAAGTTTCATCCAACCTTTTCATATGTTTGGCTATATTTTTGAAACTTTTTTTTTTTTCTTTGAAAGGCCAACTTATCACCTTTCATTTGCGTATAAAGCAATTGAAATCGGTTGAAATGGCGAGGAGTTATGATTTTTTCGAAAAAAGTGGTTTTGCGAAAATCGACGAAAATTGCCATTTTTCAGACCACCCTAACACAGCGTAGGTCACCCTAATGGCCAAGGAAAAAAATACGGGTCTAATTATTTCGGCCAGGGAACCCCAGAAAAAATTTGAGCTTGATCCGAGCACTTTTGTTTTTTTTTTCATGCTGTTTTCGTGGGGAATTGCTGTTTTAATAAATCTACAAAAAAAAAAATGCTAATTGTGGGCCCCCCAAATTTGAACATTGTTATGCATTTGTATTGGTTGCATTCTATGTGCTCTAAGAAAATGGCTTTAAACCAGGCGCCTCCATTTTCTTGAAGACGGCTCATTTCATTTCCAAAGGGATATCAGATTTAGCATGAAACAAGTTTTATTTTGTCGTGTTGTGTTATCATCCACAGAAACATTTTTTTTTGTATTTTAAAAGTTTGTAAGTACCTGCTCATGTTAAGAATTGACCGTGATTTCTTCTTGAAAAGTTGATAAACCTAACACGAAACAAAAAAAATATAAAGATATGTGTACAATGTTGAGCAAAAAATGTTTAGCGAAGCATTGCTCTAAATTATTTTGAGAAAATGGATGATTGATAATCTTTTGCAGGATTGCATAGGAAAGGCAACTGTTGAACCTTTTATCCCATAGCAGTTTTGTTTGCAGATCTTTGCAATTCACTTGGCCCATCACCACGTGCTTGGAATAACATATGATGGTACGCTTGCTGAATTTCCAATCCAATCTTTATCTTTTTTCCATACTTTTAAGTCAACAAATCTGAGCAAAGCTCCCTGTTTCAAATGAGGGCCGAAAGCAAACAATAGCAGCTAGACCCTTTTGAATAGTCGGGAGACATACGGAAAAGAGTAAACGAATATCGTGCAAAAGCTATCCATCGGCAAGACGGTAGCTGGAAGCCGGGTTCGATTGGTACAATGTATACGGTTGGAACGAGATCAGATTGCCTCCAGCATCCAGGGAGAAGGCTTTGTTGATTGTGAGCTCACCGAGATCAATTTCCACATCATTGACTTACCCCACCTAGCTTCCCTGTTTAGATTTAGGGGACGTTCCAATCTGCCTTCTATCGACTGATTTTCGGGGCAGACTTTGTTATTCATCTGCTTAATAATGCATAAACAAGATGTCGAAGAAAAGTCCAACCATGCGGAAGTTTTGTGTCTCGAATGAAATAAAGATTTTGTTTTCGGAACAAACTGTTGGCCATCGTGTTGTGCCGGTGGGACCGATAATGGAGCTTACTGATCGGAAGTGTCAACATTTCCGGGAGTTACATCGGACGTTAGGGCAAAGCTGTTTTTTCCGTTGAATCTCTGCTGAAATAATTTTCAACTAGCAAAGAGTCATTCAGGTTTCATGAATGGTTCACTTATTAATTAAGAATTATAAAATATTTAATAACTTACGTTCTTCTCAAATGTCATTTTCGAGAACTAGTTCCAAATATAGAAAAATGATTATATAATTCTAGGATAACATATCTACAAAACTTTTTAAAAGCGAAGAGTTTCGAGTTGAAAACAGCTTTAAAAACATGTGTTTGGCTGGAAGTGCTAATTTTCACAAATCTACTTAAAAGATCTTTCAAATGCTTGTCATTCCCTTTAAATTTTTGTGAACTTTACCAATTGCCAACACGGCAGACTTCCCTTCTATGACTTCTCGAAACTCCGGAACAAACAAAACAAAACCCGTCACTGCGCTAACTCAGACCAGACTCCGGAGATTAATCACCTTTATTGCTGACAGAGTAATTGGTTTTGTGGCACCTCCTCGTCGCCACCGCCAACAACACCATGCGTATCCTTAATTGCACTCGTTGCGAGAAAAAACATAACCCCTTAACAGCATTGTGCTCAAACGACGATCCCTGGGACCAGGCTACAAAATTGTCAAGTGTTAGGCGTCGGGTCAGGTGAACTTTTCCACTACCGCGACCGAAGGCGACACAATCCACGTGGGATTTGCGCGGAAAAATTATCGTGATCCAATAAAATGAGCAAGCGAAATTTTGTGGTGAACTTTCCCCGGGAAAGGATACGACCGGAAAACTCACAGCAAATGCTCGTGCTTTGAGAGATTTGTACGACCACATTAAGGATGGTGGAGTATGACGCGTGGAATAATTTAATTTAAGCCTCAGAGTGTCGAAAAGAAAGGCGAAAGCTTGTTTATTATGAACGTGAATGTTTTTTTTAATCCGATAAAATCAACAGATGAAACGACAGTTATTTTTTATGATTTGTCCCTAAAAAATCTACTGCAAGATCCACCTTTAGAAGGTTCTTGTTTGTTGTTAGTCTCCCTTAACACGTTTCACTAATTAAGTTTTTTTTACTCATTTCTTTTGAAAAGGGTTTCAGAACTTCATTCTATCTGTCTTACCGGCATGATTCTTTAATAACATATGATCCGGACAACGTTTTTCATCAAAATGTCTGAGATCTGGCCTCAAAAAGTGCATGAATAAAACTTAAGTGCTTGTTACTTTTGATAGAGTTGTCAGAACTTCAATCATTCGGACTCGTTTGAAATGCCTTCTAAAATGAATAACATGATGACATGACATGACAAAATACACGAGCAGTTCTCTACGGAATCGGTCTTTTTTCTTTAATTTTAATTTTTGTATTTTTTAATCCGGCTGAAACTTTTTTGGTGCCTTTGGTATGCCCAAAGAAGCCATTTTGCATCATTGGTTTGTCCATATAATTTTCCATACAAATTTGGCAGCTGTCCATACAAAAATGATATGTAAAAATTCAAAAATCTGTATCTTTTGAAGGAGTTTTTTGATCGATTTGTTGTCTTCGACAAAGTTGTAGGTATGGATGTGGACTACACTGAAAAAAAATGATACACGGTAAAAAAAATTTGGTGATTTTTAATTTAACTTTTTGTCACTAAAAATTGATTTGCAAAAAAACACTATTTTATTTTTTTTTATTTTTTTATATGTTTTAGAGGACATAAAATGCCATCTTTTCAGAAATTTCCAGAATGGGCAAAAAATCTTTGACCGAGTTATGATTTTTTGAATCAATACAGATTTTTTCAAAAAAATCGAAATATCGGTCGCAAAAATTTTTCAACTTCATTTTTCGATGTAAAATCGAATTTGCCATCAAAAAGTACTTTAGTGAATTTTTGATAAAGTGCACCGTTTTCAAGTTATAGCCATTTTTAGGTAACTTTTTTGAAAAAAGTCGCAGTTTTTCATTTTTAAAAATAGTGCCCATGTTTGTCCACTTTTGAAAAAAACATTTTTGAAAAGCTGAGAAAATTCTCTATATTTTGCTTTTTCGGACTTTGTTGATACAACCCTTAGTTGCTGAGATATTGCCATGCAAAGGTTAAAAAACAGGAAAATTGATGTTTTCTAAGTCTCACCCAAACAACCCACAATTTTCTAATGTCGATATCTCAGCAACTATAGGTCCGATTTACAATGTAAAAATATGAAACATTCGTGAAATTTTCCGAACTTTTCGAAAAAAGTATTTTCAAAAATTTAAAATCAAGACTAACATTTCTAATGGGCATAATAATGAATGTTTGGCCCGTTTGAAATGTTAGTCTTGATTTTAAATTTTTGAAAATACTTTTTTAGAAAAGACATTAGAAAATTGTGGGTTGTTTGGGTGAGACTTAGAAAACATCAATTTTCCTGTTTTTTATCCTTTGCATGGCAATATCTCAGCAACTAAGGGTCGTATCAACAAAGTCCGAGAAAGCAAAATATAGAGAATTTTCTCAGCTTTTCAAAAATATTTTTTTTTTAAAGTGGGCAAACATGGGCACTATTTTTAAAAAATGAAAAACTGCGACTTTTTTCAAAAAAGTTACTTAAAAATGGCTATAACTTGAAAACGGTGCACTTTATCAAAAATTCACGAAGGTACTTTTTGATTGCAAATTCAATTTTACATCGAAAAATGAAGTTGAAAAATTTTTGCGACCGATATTTCGATTTTTTGAAAAAATCTGTATTGATTCAAAAAATCATAACTCGGTCAAAGATTTTTTGCCCATTCTGGAAATTTCTGAAAAGATGGCATTTTATGTCCTCTAAAACATATAAAAAAAAATTAAAAATAGTGTTTTTATGCAAATCAAGTTCTAGTGACAAAAAGTTAAATTAAAAATCAACAATTTTTTTTTACCGTGTATCATTTTTTTCAGTGTAGTCCATATCCATACCGACAACTTTGTCGAAGACACCAAATCGATCAAAAAATTCCTTCAAAAGATACAGATTTTTGAATTTTTACATATCATTTTTGTATGGACAGCTGCCAAATTTGTATGGAAAATTATATGGACAAACCAATGATGCAAAATAGCTTCTTTGGGCATACCGAAGGCACCAAAAAAGTTTCAGCCGGATTAAAAAAATATAAAAAAAATCGAATGACCGAAATCTCAGAGAATTGCTCACACCCTTTTTGCAATCTTCTGGGCTAAAGCCAAAATCGTTTTTAACATAACTTTTGAAGTACATAACTAAACTTGCTGATTACAAATAGAGACTTGTAGTATCCCAAGACGGATCAAATGAGACTAATACGGTCAAAATCAGTTAATCTAGTCCGGAGTTAATCAAGTGACACACACCTACACAGACATGTCCTAAGAATTTTATTTTATGCATTGTATACGTGAAAGTGAGTCTAGCAGGTCAAATAATGTCCCACACAGCAAAAAAATGTGTAAATTTTGAAGGTGTTATTTTAGAAGGATGAATATTACCTCTTTTACGATGAACTTACCTCTATTTAGATTGAAAAAGCGACATTACACCAGAAAAGTGGCAAAATTACACATTTTCAGAGGTAAAATTACACATTTTTTCTGACATCAAAAATGTACCCAAAATATTCCTAGATGTAATATTATCATGATTTTTTCTGTGCATATGCAAAAACAGCAGGCTGAGAAAAACGCATGTGAAGTTTGTCCCACACAAACGTGTTAAGTTTTCGCGAAAAAAATGGATATCCTCCTGATTTTTATAGATATTGAGTGCTGAAAGAAGCAAGTTCTACAAAGAGTTGAAAAAAAAACATGTATTTGTACTCTAGGAAACACCAATTGGAATTATTCAGTAAAACGTGTGTTCACTCGTTTGAATGTTTTTAGCCGTCACGTCAAATACCAACAAATTAACGAAAAGTTTTACATTTCAAAACAAGTGCTGAAAATTGAACTTTTCAGCACTCAAATTGATGCTGAAGTAGTAGTCTAAAAGAATTTTTTATCAGTACAAATTTTACATTCAAGCTATTTTTAACAAAAAATAATATTTTTTTTATTTGGTTCAAACCAAAGAAGTCATTTTGTGTCAGTGGTTCACTCATTCGATTTCATATTTAAGATTTAGTCCCAGTATGCCCACCGGAACAAACCTCTGAATGCCCGCCAAAAAGTCATTTTTGTTACGTCCTATTCACCCATACAAGGCTCCATATAATTTTGGCAACTGTTTATAGAAAAATGGAACGTCGAAAATCTGTAACTTTTGAAGGATTTCTCTAATCGATTTGGTGTCTTCAGCAAAGTTGTAGGTATTGTTCATTGTCTTTTTTGTATGGACAATGACAACATAAAACGTGAAAGTTCCAGTAATGAATGTGTGCTTCAATTTGGTTGCAAACATACACACGTACATTTCACACACCACCAGAAACACGCACACCGCAGACTATGCGCCTAATTCGGTTGGAGGTGCAGCATAAAATTCATTATCATGTGGGCACTGCGCATAAATAGACCTGGGCCGGGCAACAGCGTGTGGTTGCACAGGGAGTGCTTCACGGGTTTCGGTTGGTCGGGGCAGGGTTGTACGATGCGAGAAGGGAAAATTCAGATATTTTAACATAAAGCTCTGCTGAGACGTGACCTACGGCAAATTTTACTGAGTTGATCGTTAACGTTAACGATGTTATGTTGAAATATCTGGCAAATAAATCTGGGTAGTGGTAAGGGGTATAGGAAACGAACTTTGCAGAGAATATAAAGGACCGAATTCTTATATTGCTTCAAACCCCAATTGCAGTCGACTAATCCGATATCTATGATTTCTCGGTAAACCTTCCCACTGCGAAGGATTCTTGAGTTGAGTTGGTGCTGGGTTTGAATTCTGTCGGTTGCAAAAATTATACATGCTGTGTGTAATATTAATTGTTTATTTTGACGAAGGTGATGTGCATGCTTTTGCATGCGATTTTACCATCGAGTTTTTTGCTATGTAGTGTTGAACACTCATTTTTATGAGCTGGGTATTGTTTGAATAACATTTATTGTACAATGAAATGGCGTGTTTAATTTTTTGACCAAAGATATAGATTTCACAAATGATTCATTTTCCAACCCCGAGGCTATGAACACAGAATCGAAAACATTTGCTCCACTTCCGGACCATGATCAGCGCGTTTAATTCTCCATTTAACGAAGGCAAATAGCATCACCGAGGAACCTGTTGCGGCACGACATCCGCCAGGACGTGCCCTCTTCTGGGACGCGATTTTTTACTTCCTCTGAGCCGGGTACAACAATTTCCTGTTACCTACATACTTCGTAAATTCTTCCCGTTCGATCTGGTTCATTACATGATGCCGGTGTCGTAGGTCTTCTGGCAAACATGATTCGATTAATTTGATCACAAAAAAAAAAAAATACGGAGATTTAACGTTAAGTGCGGTGCGATTCGGACCTGTTCAGGTTTTATTCTCTCTCCAAAATCGGCTGATTTCTACCATTTTTTATGTTTCTATTTGTTTATTTTACTCAAACTATGTAACGGCCATCCCTATAACCAAAGAAGCTTTTTGGTGTGATTGGCTCATCAATACAAGTCGCCATACATATTTGGCAGCTGCCCTTACTAAAATAGTACGTAAATATTCGAAAATCTGCAACTTTTGAATGAATTTTCTGATCAATTAAGTGTCTTGGGTAGAGTTGTAGACTTTGCATGGAACTATTCAGAAAAAATAGGTACCGTAATCTGGGGTGAATCGGGACTACAGTCTGAATAGGGACAGCAGTTTTTAGAGCACTTAAAGCTTTTAAATTTGGAAATGGATGTACACATATTGTTGGCCAGAGTCTGTTCTAACCGAAACCCACCAGAAAAATCAAAATATTGTGCTCTAACATGGTTAAAACTGCTGTCCCAATTCGCCCCATGTGTCCCGATTGACCCCAGTTTACGGTACACGGAAATAAAATTGATTCTTTAATAAGGTTTTTCACAAATACTTAATTTCCCAATAAACTAAACCCGAAAATTTTGAGCATAGAAAAGTATGGTCATAAATTCTGCCGGGGAGTTATAAATTTTTGAATAAAAGTGATATGGGCAGAAAATCTAAATTTTATAAATGACATATTTTTGACCCCTTTTTCATGCAAAATTGAATTTACAATCGAAAAGTTCAAAAGTCAAGATTTTTTGACTATTTTTAAAACCCGAAAAACGACAGATTCTTTGCTGAAATCGAACTTTCGGTGGCTGCATCTTAAAAACGAGGCCCTTTGTCAAATTATCTTTGAATTTCTTTTCGATTGCAAATTCAACTTTATTTAAAAAATCAGGTAAAAACAATTTGTGTATGAAATTTCGATATTTTCCTAAAATAAGGCCGTTGCAAGTATTTTTTAAAGTTTATGTCGTCGTTTTTATCCAACTCGGTAAACCTCAGTGAATATATAAACGACGACTATGCAACTTGTTGCATAAACTACTATTTCGTCAATACTTAGAAATCTTCGAAATTGATTAATTAAGAAAATTGCTCTCATTAGATTTCGATGAATACCAGCATATTTCTCATTTGGGTCATTCCATCTGAAGCGGAACAGCATTTGAAAATTACCCTCTCCGATCCTGCTCAAAGTTGGCAGAGCTGTTGATACTATCAAAACATGCAAGAATCCCGAATTTCATCCAAATCGGACCACCCCCTCCATTTTTGTACCCTCCCAAAAAATCGACTTTTTGCCGATTTTTGAGCAAAACCCCTATCTTCAAATGGCGATAACTCAGGAACCACAAATCTTAGAAGGTCGGTCTTGGACTCAATTTTGAAGGAAATTGAACGTAGAATCCATTTCCGTGATCAAATTGTTGATTAATTTATTATTTATACCTGTATTGCGCAATTGAAAACTTTAAACGGCCGTATCTCAAAACACCCCAACTTATTTTTTTAATTTGACCTCATCATCGTGTTCCCCGGTCAATTTTACATAAGAATCACTTATCGACAGAAATGAATATGTTTCGTTCCAGAGATATCGAATTTTAAAGTTTAGTGTTTTCGAGAGAAGCTGATGTAGGCTTCATTCGCCGCATCTGCTAGAAGCACACAGGCGGGCTGATCAATAACTGCTACCTGGTAATTTATTAAAATAATATTTCATCATAAATAAACATCTAATTGGGCAAAAATTAACTGTATAACACTGTAGGAAACTGGAGTTGAATCGCGAATGTTTATCAGCTCAAAAAAAATAATTAAGTGAATTTCTGTGCTAACCCACAGGACAGAGCAATAACGACAAACAGCAAAGGGCAGAATTGGATTCCAACGAAGCGAGCAGGAAAATGCAATTAATCTTGTCAGTAACACTGAACAATTGAGTGAAAAATATGATCTGCTGCAAAGCGGTTAATTCCCCAAATGTAGTTGCGATGATTTTGACACCGTCCGAACAACAGCTTTTTCCCTTCTTTCATTCTTGGATTCTTGGAACACAATACGGCTGCTGTCCTCACGTATAAGGATTTTTTTAAATTAAATGTGCCTTGACCAAAATCATCTTTTAATCAAATGAAGCTGGCTCACAATATTAAAATTGATTTAATATGATCAATCATTTAAACCATAAATCAGATTTGCCAAATTATGGTAAAGTGTCAATAATAAACTATAATAATAACAATAATAAAGCAGGTTTTTGCTGGATGGCACTATTTTGCTACCGCCTATGATAAAGGCCCTAGTCATGGCCTCGGAGGTACTCTAAAACGGTTAGCAACACGTAAAAACGGTGCATTCAAAATAACCTAATAAATATTCCTTTCACAAAAATAGATTGAGGGAAACAGGGAACAGCATCTAATTCCAGCGTTCCTCTAATGTTGCTATATCAGCGCTTTGGCATTCAATTAGCTGATTAAAAGCGTTTTCAACTGAAGTCGAGTGATAAAAAGCTTAATAAGAAGTGAACAAGCAAATTTCTATCAAAAGTTTTGCAAAATTTGTTGTTTGAATAGTAAAAATGAGCAAATTAGACAAAACTAGGAGCGAGGACTGAACCTGCCAAACATACGAGAATTTCTCCTATTAGCCATTTGAATGAATATTTGCGTAAAATTATAAAAATATAAATTAAATTAATCATCTCCCAGAACAACAGGTAACAGTTATTGATCAGCCCGCCTGTGTGCTTCTAGCAGATGCGGCGAATGAAGCTGATGTAGGTAATCTCGAAAACACTAAACTTTAAAATTCGATATCTCTGGAACGAAACATATTCATTTCTGTCGATAAGTGATTCTTATGTAAAATTGGCCGGGGAACACGATGATGAGGTCAAATTAAAAAAATAAGTTGGGGTGTTTTGAGATACGGCCGTTTAAAGTTTTCAATTGCGCAATATAGGTAGAAATAATAAATTAATCAACAATTTGATCACGGAAATGGATTCTACGTTCAATTTCCTTCAAAATTGAGTCCAAGACCGACCTTCTAAGATTTGTGGTTCCTGAGTTATCGCCATTTGAAGATAGCGGTTTTGCTCAAAAATCGGCAAAAAGTCGATTTTTTGGGAGGGTACAAAAATGGAGGGGGTGGTCCGATTTGGATGAAATTCGGGATTCTTGCATGTTTTGATAGTATCAACAGCTCTGCCAACTTTGAGCAGGATCGGAGAGGGTAATTTTCAAATTTGCACTTTTTTGTGCACAGTTGAGATGGAATGACCCATTTGCAAAATTTGCCATGTACAATCGATTATCCAAAGTAGCGACTGTTGAAGTAAAGTTCTAGTAAGTTCGGATAAGTGAATTATGATTTTTGGCTTATTATGCGGAATGATTCAAAGTAATCTGGGAATGGTAAATCCATTACGTTACACTTTATTTAAATAAGTTAAATTTTAAAACCTAGATCTGGATTCAAAATCAGCTTATGATGTTATTGAAATTACTGAACTCATCCAACAAACTTGTACATTACTGGGCTGCTTCGTAACTGGATTAAACCCTCAGTTGCTACAATTTTTATAAAAAAAGAGCTTATTTCTCGTACACGCTAATAATGAAGTTTTACTGTTGGATACACCTTATCATATCGGTGGAACGCAAGCCATGCTTTCATTGGAAATGCTGGTAGCAGTTTTCCATAACATCCATCCCACCCACCTTCAGTTTAGTGGGCGGCAGCGCTGAGGCCGAACAATGCAGCGTTCTTTGCCGATACTCGACACAATGGATCCTCCTAATGGAAAGGCGCAAACTTCAAGTGGAAGCGTGGTGTTTGTTGGAGTTTTTTTTATTCTCGCTCTCTCTCTCTCTTTTTCACCGTCGAACAAGATCTTTTAACAATACCAACATTGAAGTATAACCCCACTAAAGTAGTCTGCACTCTGCAGAAGGGAAAATTGCATTGTCTGATTGTGTTGCAGTGTCACGCGGTGGTTGCGAGAATTTTTCAAGAAGGTTTTCCTTTTTTTTCTGTTTGTGCCTTTTAATGCAACTGAAGATTGATGATGCGAGCAACTCAAGCAGTTTTTAAGCGAAAAAAAAAAACAACAAATAATGTCATTTGTGAGGTCTCTACTGTTGAAATGGGCGGTCATCGTTGGAATGTCACAATCATGAACAATGTTGCAAAGTCGTTTTTTTCTTAAATGTATTGCTCCATTGTCAAAAACGACTATTATTTGTTGGGGTGACATTGGACTTAGGGGTTGAATACGGGTTTTTATTATGATTTGCAGTAAATTTTAAAAGCTGCAAAAAATGTGATTTGCAACATAAAAAATGAATTTTTAAGAATTTAAGAATTAAACAGCTTTTCTTTTAAAGTTAAACCTGCACCAATAATATTTGAAACAAATTGCAACCATTACAACAAATTATAACCAAAGTTAGGTCTGCCACCCCTATATTCGCCATAAATTATCTTCTCTCAGCCGAATCCAAATTGGCACGGTTCGATAAACAAGCGCCGTATGCTATTGCTAGTCGTCACCATAGGCGTCTCGTCGCGCCATTTGGCACCGGGCTAGTAACCGGGAGGGATTAGATAAACGCGCAAATAAACCACACGCTTGGGTCAATATTTTACATCGAGCACTGACGAAAACAAACAAACGCAATAATGCATAGATGCTCATTAGAATTACACAATGATTTTGCAGTGTAAATTAGATTGGTTCATCCTATGGAATTGATTCGAGTAACAGTTTTATTTCGTTTAGATTTTGAAGTTTATTTCAAGAGTTTTTTTTAATAGGAAACATATGAAACACAATAGCTTATAGAACCTTAAAAAAACTCTAAATTTTTGTTAACAAATATGCATTTGACTTTTCATTTATATCTTTAGTTTTTTTGTATGATTGCAAATCATAAGTAAAACAACTTCAATTTGTTTAGATAATTATTTAAAGAAAAGAAACTTAACATAAGCTCATAAACTGAATCATTCTAAAGACCTTGTTGCTCAATTAACACCGGGTGGCGGATCAATAAATCTTCAACGGCCGCGTATTCAGTGTTGCCTTTACATTGCTACAGAAATACACACAATTGGAATTATAGAAAGAGTTAATTAGCGATCACCGGGGCTCTGTTGTTGCTGCTAACGCTGAGAATGATTCAATTTCCCGGACGAGCGATTGGAAATATCCGATCCGAGAAATGAGAAAACTCCAAACAAACTCTTTGTAGTGATGCAAATTTCCTTCTCCTCACACTCATTTCCCCTTTTCCAGAAGGGTGACAACAAAAGCTTCAATTTCCATCTAATCAGGTTTTCTGGCACACCAGCAAAGATCGGGACGTTTTGATTCCACCACAAAGCTGACGAAAAGTAATTTCACGGTTATTTCTATTCGGCCTTGACTGGTGACTAAGCTACGGTCGATGATTTTCGCTGGAAATCAGCTCAAAGTGAGCCGAAGACGACGGTGACTGAGAGACCGCTGAGCCTTTCAACCCTTTCGGAACTACGACACATTTTAAGGTTAAGCCTTTCATTTCCATTCTTTAGACACATATGACTCTTGAAATTATACTCCATAATGCTTCATGAACCACGGGAGTAAAATTAGTTTGCACAAAAGTCTCTGTGATGTTTTAAGGTCTCTTCATCTCTTTTGATAAAAAAAACACCGTTTTTAATTAAACTTCTTATCACAACTATTTTCAAGGCCAAAACAAACTGAAACTCATAGCTAAAATTAATCCGAAACGCAAACCTGAGACACACCATAACACTCAGGTCCAGCAGTATAACTTGATAGCACCATTTTCTCCTTTTTTTATTTCAAGCCACCGTAACCCAAATAAATATCCCAAATCTCTTGGAATACTCACGTAATTTATTAACCCTTCCTAAATCTCCGGCTAGAAAGCTGCGTAAGCTATCGTTGCAATAATACCTAAATAAATAAGACGAAAATAAAAAAAGCTAACCTTCTTCAGAAAAATTATTGATATTGCAAAGCATAATTGACTCTTCACATAAGCGCTTTTTTGTCTGAAACGCATCAGAGACCGGCAATGTTATTCAATCGTGCAATATTGACATATCAGCACTTTTCCAATAACAAGTTCCAAAACGTTTATTGAACTGAAATGGAGTAATCGACGTCGTTGTGCTATCTTGTCTCACCCGCCATTTTGACGTTCCGAGAAAAACGTGTTTTAATGTTTGACCTTGAATAAACAAAAACGAAAGCACGCAATGTAAACAATAACAAACACGTTTTGTTTGGTTAACCAGCCCTGAGTTATAATTACAAATGTTTACAGTAGTCTAACTTGTACGTGCGACAAACGTATTCTGACCAGAAATCCATTTGGACGGTTGTCGCAATTACATAAATTTGCAGGGTGTGACAAGATAGCACGACAAGATTGAAACTACTTTCATATGTAAAGTGACAAAAATGCAAGGAGTTTTTTTTTTTTGGATTTCGCTAGAATATTTCAGGATTGACATTGAACTTTGGGGATCTGTGAAGGTCAAAAGTTGAGGCATTGTGAGGTGCAAAAATGGCGCTCTTAACTCAATTTGGCCCAAAATGCACGTACGACAAGTTAGCACGGCGGCGAAGTAATGGAACTAAATGTTAAAGTTTTCATAAAAACGAAAAAATAAATAAATAAAATAATGAAGTATATAGTGAAAAACTAGAAATTGGACAGATAAAGGACTAAATTAGCAAAAGAAGAACAAAATTCCATTCAAAGGGTGTTTTCGGAATTGCAAAAAATGTTGTCATGGAACTCGTTGCAAAACTCAAACATGTATCAGACGAGGTTTACCGAGTTAGATAAATACGACGAGTGCTGAAAAAATCTTATTTTTGCAATTTGTTGAATATACTACTATTTTGCAATTCCATCCCGAATCTATTTACAATTCCTGTCATTCTAGAACGATAAAAAAGCCTGCTTTTCAAAACAAAAAAGCTGCGGGAAGAAGGTTCATTAGATTTACAGGCGTCGGTTTTTCGGTTTTGTTTTAAGAACGTAAAACCTACGCGTTACTTTTCAAACGTGGTTTGAGACCTGAAATTCAGACGCAATGATTCAACGACTTCTAGATCGGACCAGTCGTTAAATTGACTATCCTGCCCCTGATCGCATAAATATTCGTGATATTGAATGTTTTGCCATTTTGAAATGTTAGTCTTGATTCAACAAATTTGAAAATATTGTTTTCGATAAGATCGGGAAATTTAACGAATGTTTCATTTTTTTTTAACATTAAAAATCGGGCCATTTGTCAGACTAAAAAAAAACAATTTCTTGTTTCTTTTTCTTTCAGTGGCTGTATCTCAGCAATTAGAGGTCCAATCTCCAACGTATCGTAAATAAAACGTAATAAAAAATATAAAAATTGAAATCACAAGCCATAGTCTCAACATTTGAATGCAAAAAGTGTTTTAACACTTGTAGTCCCAACGGGGTCAAAAACCCGATTTAATCCCACCAGGGGTGAGATAGAGCCTTTCTTACTAAAGAATATAACTTCTCTCAATTCACAACATCGACTTGATACAAAAAATCTTATGATGAAAGCAAGGTATTATTAATGATGTGTTTTCTAAAAGAAATTGAAAACGCAATTTTCACCTATCGAATATTTTTAATCGTACAAATTCTTAGCTTCCAATGCAAAAGTGACGACACACACCGCGGTTTTGGTTTTCTAGTTTTGGTACGAGCCCAAAAACCGAACAAAGCAGGCGCAAAGCAAAACCGAGTAAACCGCACAGTGGGAAGCTTGCCATTCAGCGTCTACGAAAGTGAGAGAGTCAGAGATAGATATTTTTACAACCGCACCACTACACACTCAATCGCAATACCTTAGGTAGATAGCCATTGGCGTCGCGAGCATTGAAAACTTTGAAAACGATATAAAGCTTAGAAGCTTCGAAAGCTCCTATTGGAATCCAATGAACTCTGTTAAATAAAACGACACGACAAATGAAGCCTACTTAAAGGCGATTTTAGGAGCACACGGGAAACAAATTGATTGTACCCGGATGAATGTCCTATGTCAAAAAAGTTTCTGCATAAACATTGGACAGTTATGCAAAAACGGACAGAGCAAAAGAAACCGAAAAGCTACGATATCTTACATGTTGAAGGAAACATCGGTAGACAAGCTACTACGAACGAGTAACGTCATGATTCGAATTCCCGGACGCTTCGAAACCCGGACACTTCAACTTGTTTTCTCAATTATTTGGATATAAGTTCGCATTATGAATGTCAAAACTGTGTTTTTTGATGAATTCTAACATCAACTTTCATTTAAAGTTTGTTTGAACGCTGTAGTTATTGCCAAAATATTTAAATAAAATAAAATTATAAGTTTACCAAAAATGCGAAACATTTCAAAGGAAATATTTCATAGGCGTCCGAAGCACCGGGAAGGCCGAGCAGAAATTTATGTTTTTGATTTCCTTAAATTCTAGCAATTTTTTATATAAACTATCGATTGTTTTGATGTTAAAAGCTTATTTGAGACCTAAAGAATGCCATTCTCTAACATTTCAGTCCAAATTTGTGCGATTCATAAGCAAAATCAAGTGTCCGGAATTCGAAGCAAAAGTGTCCGGATTTCGAATCAGCTTTTAACAGTGTCCGGGATTCGAAGCACAACAAGTCATTTTAATTTTAAAATTCAGATGAAAAATTGTTAGAAAAGACATATTTTGCATGCATTCTCTTAAAACTGACTGTTTATATTAAATTCTGATGATATTTCTACATTTCCAACTTATTACATGATTTTTTTCCAGCTTTAACAAAAATAATATGGTACTAAGTGTCCGGATTTCGAATCATGACGTTATAAGTCGAGCCGAAACATATGCGCAAGCATTCTCGCGCCATTATTCGAAGCTCAACTTGACAACTTGTCGACTTGGCGACGAAGCGTCGAAAATCGATGCAGTGTGATTTTTTAGCGATTTTTCGGTTTAAAATTCATGCTGAATCGACATATTTACGAAGCTGGAAATGACGTCCTGGCTTGAAGTAAAACCTATACCTTTCTTTAGTAAGAAAGGCAAAAAGTAAATCGTTCTAAAAATTGATCGGGATTGCCGATCGATGCCGAATTTGTTTCAGATGCTCACTCATGGTCTGTACTATGAATGTAACAAGAAATTTCGAATGAAATCAGAAATGAAAAATGTTGGCGAAGGTCACCAGGTGGGCTTTTACCTTTTTTTAGGGATTTTGTTTCTTATGGTAGGTCAATCAAACGGCTCTAACTCCAGAACCATATTATGAATCTGGATGAAAATTTGGGAGGTTGTAGGGCTCGAAAAATGCAATTTTTGAGATAAATAAAAGGTATGAAAATGAAAAATTTTGACCATATTTTCATTTGAAACCTGTGTATTTTCTGGAAAAGTCTGGCCGCAACCGAAAACAGATGGATAATTCGAAATTTGCGCGGCAACTCGACCAGGTTCAGCACACTAGCTTTCATCTGCATTTAGGAGAATCGAAATCGGATTTATGGGAGCTGAGAACGGCGCGACACAAAATTTTGCAAAATTTTACCACATACGAACATCACTCGACTTCCACGGAATTTATTTTCTCAAAATTCGAGGGTTCGAGATAGACGAGTTTTGTCAAGGTGAATCGATAGAGCGTCGAAAATCGATGCAGTGTGATTTTTTAGCGATTTTTCGGTTAAAAATTCATGCTGAATCGACATATTTACGAAGCTGGAAATGACTTCCTGGCTTAAAGTAAAACCTATACCTTTCTTTAGTAAGAAAGGCAAAAAGTTGGAAATTCAACTTCACCAGTTCTTTAAACACTTGGAAAAAAAGTTGGAAATGCGCATCTG
This sequence comes from Culex quinquefasciatus, assembly GCF_015732765.1. Lineage (NCBI taxonomy): Eukaryota > Metazoa > Arthropoda > Insecta > Diptera > Culicidae > Culex > Culex quinquefasciatus. Next base: position 48,079,661 of record NC_051861.1, read on the forward strand.
TTTTGAATCTACCTTGCAGTAGGCGATTCTTGACATCCTTCCGGATCGAACGCAACAAGAATAGGGCGTCCAATTTTCCCGGGTTTTGAATTTCCCGGGAAACGGGAAAAATATTTTTGAAATCCCGGGAATTCCCGGGATCCCGGGAAATTTTTTAAGCAGTCATAAAATGTATGTTTTCATAATATTTGATATGTTTTCAAGCTCAATAATAATAATTGGTGACAATCTACACTTCAATCTAAACAAGGACGAATGTTTTTAAATAACTTAAAAGAAATAAAAATTGTTTTTTTTATTTAAAAAAAAGTTCAAATTTAAATTTTCAATGTTATTCAAATTAAATAAGGCTGGTACAAATATTTTTAAAAGTTTTTGTCAACCCCCCCCCCTTCAAAATTGGCCCGAAAAATCAGGGGGCAAAAAAAATATTTTTGCAATAAACTTCAAAATTTCAATGAAAATTCAAGTGCAACCAGCTGAAATCAAATTAAAATACATTCTCCTGCGTTTAAAATCATTTTTAGAATGTTTGGGATTATTAAAAAATCGTAAGATTTTTTGAAAATTTTCGATGCAAAATCTTTTTTTCGATACAATTTTTGTTTTTGTCAGATCTTAGATTTTTTGAAAACTAATGATTGCAAAACAACTGAACTAGTGTAAAATGCATTTTAGGGCACTTTTCTCATTTAAATGTGAAGACTATGGCTTGTTATTTAAATTTTTATATTTTTTTATTTTTTTGCCCCCCCCCCCTTGACCTCTGCCAGGGCCGAGGGACAAAAACTTTTTTAAATATTTGCATCGGCCTAAGCGTTTTATAAATAAATTTCATCTATATATTTTAATATATGCCATAACTAGAAAAGCTAGACAAATTTCTTTGAAAATATCTACAAAAACGAAAAGCGACAACAACACAAGAGTTTTTTTTTTGAAAAAAAAGTTCCTATAAGCTATTGTCTTTCATATTTAAAAAAAACAGTCAATGCAAAATTTTAGATAACTGTTGAATGTTTTATTTTATATAAAACATATTTTAATAATTCTCTTTAAGTTACTACCGTCAACTAGGGAAAATCAGGAATAGAAGCTGAAAAGGTACAGGAGATTTCAGAGCAATACATTTGGAAATCGGTGTACTATTTTTTTTCTGTTCCTGTTTTAACCAATGTTATTCAAAACACGATGCATTTTTTTCTTAAATAGCTGTCTTATTTCGTTACTTACCCCAAAATCCGGAGTTTAATGAAAAATAATTTAAGATGATTATTTTCAATTATAATATCATAAATATAAATATGGTAAATAGTCTTCAAAAATACGAAAAATTAAATAGAAAATATTTATTGCGCCAGGCATTTTGTGGATCTATGACTAAATTATAATCAATTTTCTCTTATCAGTCAAATTAAAGCTGATATATGCCGAATACAAATTTTAATGCTTTAAAGTTCGTATCGATTACTATGTATTTTACTGTTCATCTATTTCTACATCAAAATTTGAATTTTCAGACCAAAATTTGTTTTTTTTTTCAATTTCGGGAATTCCCGGGACAAATTATGAAAATTCCCGGGATTCGGGAATTCCCGGTTTTGGAAAAATCCCGGGATTTTTGTCCCGGGAATTCCTGGGATGGACGCACTAAACAAGAATAACTCAAATCGGTTAAGTTTTCGCCGAGATAAAGCCGGATGAAGTTGCATTCCCAACATTGTTGTCTCCCTTGGTGCTTCGCGTATGTTTTGACCTCGTTGGTGCTATACAAGTGTTAAAATGCAATTTGCACTAGTTCAGTTGTTTTGCAATCATTAATTTTCAAAAAAGTAAGATTTGACGAAAACAAAAATAAAATAACAAAAACTAACTTAATCCACCTATGTGGTTGTTGCCTTCCTCACGTTTTACTAACATTTGGTGATATGATGGGTTTGGACACAAATTCTATCTTTCTTCTATATATATATATATTAGGGTGTTTCAGCCAAACAAAAAAGTTCTCAGACTCAGGCAAACCGAGGTTCCCCTAGTAGAGGATACCCATAGGGACTCTCATGCCAAATATCAGCCCATTTGGTTGAGAATTGGCCTGTCCCCAGCGGTTCAAAGTTTACATGTAAATTACTATGGGATTTTTGTGCTTTTCGTTCAATCGTTCCTACAGGTCTGGGGACAACATGGATTCACTCGGAATAAAGACAGGTGTGTAGGGGATGGTCCAATGAACAAATTCCAGAAGGAATTAGGGTTGTGCATTCTGTCCCCAAGGTGCGCATCGGATCGACGTCCGTTGTCTCCAGAATCATCGATTCACCCTTCAAATGTACGCATTGTCCCTAGTATGCTATGACGGTTAGCTGAAAATTACGACGCCCCATGTCAGACGGTGAACACGTGGCAGAGCATTCACTCAAGTTTTGGCTCAGAAACATACTTTAAAATAATAAAATTATAATTTTTGATGTTCATGTAACAATTTGAACTTTTCTAAATAACGTAACATGATGATTTTGTAATAATAATGCAATCGATGCTTCCGCACGTGTTCACCGTCTGACATGGGGCGTCGTAATTTTCAGCTAACCGTCATAGCATACTAGGGACAATGCGTACATTTGAAGGGTGAATCGATGATTCTGGAGACAACGAACGTCGATCCAATGCGCACCTTGGGGACAGAATGGACAACCCTAATTCCTTCTGGAATGTGTTCATTGGACCATCCCCTACACACCTGTCTTTATTCCGAGTGAATCCATGTTGTCCCCAGACCTGTAGGAACGATTGAACGAAAAGCACAAAAATCCCATAGTAATTTACATGTAAACTTTAAACCGCTGGGGACAGGCCAATTCTCAACCAAATGGGCTGATATTTGGCATGAGAGTCCCTATGGGTATCCTCTACTAGGGGAACCTAGGTTTGCCTGATTCTGAGAACTTTTGATTTTGGATGAAACACCCTATTATATATACAAAATTTCGACGGTTTTGTTCGAACGCGAATCAATTCAACACGGAACGTCCGAACGAGGTGCTCTTTGTTGCGTTGGGTTCGTATGGTAAGTTCGTGAGTCCAAGGAAGGTTCTTACGCCAAAAAGTTACAACTTTGGCCACTCTGGAACCGATTCCGGAAAATTTGCCGATTTTATGGGAAAGGTAAAAATCAAGTTTTGATCACAGGAGGCTGAAAAAGCAAAAAAGTCAAAAACGTCAACAAACGGATAAAGGCAGAACGAAGTTTGTCAGGTAAGGCTTGTTTCTCAATAAAGAAATACACAAATGACACTTAAGCGGTCATAACTTGAGATTGAGCGTTGTCAGATCTTCAATGTTTTGGACTCATTAGAAAAGTCTTTTGATTACCTAACCAACGATCGGTCGGAAGAAGGATTCGGACATAGTTTACATACATTTAAGTGAGATCCGGCAACAAAAAAGTACACAAATATCACTTAAGTGCTCATAACTTGAGACAGGGATGCCAGATCTTCAATAAATTGGACTCATTGGAAAGATCTTTCGATTACCCATCCAAAGATGGGTTGGATGATGGATCCGGATATAGTTTACATACATTTAAGTGAGATCCGGCATCAAAAAAGAACATAAATATCACTAAAGTGGTCATAACTTGAGACAGGGTTGCCAGATCTTCAATGAATTGAACTCATTAGAATGGTCTTTTGATTACCTATGCAACGATGGGTTGAATGATGAATTCGGACATAGTTTACATACATTTAAGTGAGATCCGGCTTCAAAAAAGTACATAAATATCACTTAAGTGGTCATAACTCGAGACAGGGTTGCAAGATCTTCAATGTTTTGGACTCATTGGAAAAGTCTTTCGATTACCTATCCAACGATGGGTTGGATGATGTATCCGGACATAGTTTACATACGTTTAAGTGAGATCCGGCATCAAAAACGTACATAAATATCACTTAAGTGGTCATAACTTGAGACAGGGTTGCCAGAACTTCAATATTTTGAACTCGTTGGAAAGGTCTTTTGATAACCTAACCAACGATGGGTCGGGTGATGGGTCTGGACATAGTTTACATGCATTTAAGTGAGATCCGATTCGCAACTCTGACACTTTTTTATACGTAACTTTTGAACTACTTATCGGATCTTCAAACAATTCAATAGTGCAGTATGGGGCACCAAACCGGATCGAATGCAACTAATTTGACTCAAATCGGATCAGCCAGTGCCGAGAAAACTTGGCAAGAATTTTGAGCATCAAGAAGAATACGCACACACATACACACACACACACAGACATTTGTTCAGTTTTCGATTCTGAGTCGATAGGTATACATGAATATAGGTCTACGAGCTGTTTTTCAAAAGTTCATTTTTCGAGCAGGATTATAGCCTTACCTCAGTGAGGAAGGCAAAAAAGCTTTTTGCGATAATAAACTTATTTTTTTTTTTCAAAAAATCTAAAGATGTATAAATCAACCCAAACATACTAAAAATGATTTTAAAACGTATGGGAATGCATTTTAAATCGATTTCAGCTAATTGCACTTAAATTTCCATTGACATTTTGAAGATTTTTGAAAACAATTTTTTGCACCCTGCTTTTGCCTTCCTCACTGAGGTAAGGCTATAATCCTGCTCTAAAAATGAACTTTGTATGAAAACTTCGTAGACCCACCTTCATGTATACATATCGACTCAGAATCGAAAACTGAACAAATGTATGTGTGTGTGTGTGTGTGTATGTAAGTATGTGTTCAACAATCTTGCCAAGTTTTCTCAGCACTGGCTGAACCGATTTTGATCGAACCAGTTGCATTCGACTTGGTTTAGGGTCCCATACATCGCTATTGAATTGTTTGAAGTTTCGATAAGTAGTTCAAAAGTTATGTATAAAAATGTGTTTTCACATATATCCGGATCTCAATTATATGCATGTAAACGATGTCCGGATCCATCATCCGACCCATCATTGGTAGAGTAATTGAGAGACCTTTCCAAAGAGTCCATAACATTGAAGATCTGGCAACCCTGCCTCGAGTTATGACCACTTAAGTGATATTTATGTACTTTTTTGAAGCCGGATCTCACTTAAATGCATGTAAACGATGTCCGGATCCATCATCCGACCCATCATTGGTAAGGTAATCGAGAGACCTTTCCAACGAGTCCACATAATTGAAGATCTGGCAACCCTGTCTCGAGTTATGACCACTTAAGTGATATTTATGTACTTTTTGAAGCCGGATCTCACTTAAATGCATGTAAACGATGTCCGGATCCATCATCCGACCCATCATTGGTTAGGTAATCGAAAGACCTTTCCAACGAGTCCACAACATCGAAGATCTGGCAACCCTGTCTCGAGTTATGACCACTTAAGTGATATTTATGTACTTTTTGAAGCCGGATCTCACTTAAATGCATGTAAACGATGTCCGGATCCATCATCCGACCCATCATTGGTTAGGTAATCGAAAGACCTTTCCAACGAGTCCACAACATCGAAGATCTGGCAACCCTGTCTCGAGTTATGACCACTTAAGTGATATTTATGTACTTTTTGAAGCCGGATCTCACTTAAATGCATGTAAACGATGTCCGGATCCATCATCCGACCCATCATTGATTAGGTAATCGAGAGACCTTTCCAAAGAGTCCATAACATTGAAGATCTGGCAACCCTGCCTCGAGTTATGACCACTTAAGTGATATTTATGTACTTTTTTGAAGCCGGATTTTACTTAAATGTATTTAAACGATGTCCGGATCCATCATCCAACCCATCATTGGTTAGGTAATCGAAAGACCTTTCCAACGAGTCCACAACATCGAAGATCTGGCAACCCTGTCTCGAGTTATGACCACTTAAGTGATATTTATGTACTTTTTTGAAGCCGGATCTCACTTAAATGCATGTAAACGATGTCCGGATCCATCATCCGACCCATCATTGATTAGGTAATCGAGAGACCTTTCCAAAGAGTCCATAACATTGAAGATCTGGCAACCCTGCCTCGAGGTATGACCACTTAAGTGATATTTATGTACTTTTTTGAAGCCGGATCTCACTTAAATGCATGTAAACGATGTCCGGATCCATCATCCGACCCATCATTGGTTAGGTAATCGAGAGACCTTTCCAACGAGTCCACATAATTGAAGATCTGGCATTCCTGCCTCGAGTTATTACCACTTAAGTGATATTTATGTACTTTTTGAAGCCGGATCTCACTTAAATGCATGTAAACGATGTCCGGATCCATCATCCGACCCATCATTGGTTAGGTAATTGAGAGACTTTTCCAACGAGTACACATACTTGAAGATCTGGCAACCCTGCCTCGAGTTATGACCACTTAAGTGATATTTATGTACTTTTTGAAGCCGGATCTCACTTAAATGCATGTAAACGATGTCCGGATCCATCATCCGACCCATCGTTGGTAAGTTAATTGAGAGACCTTTCCAACGAGTCCACATAATTGAAAATCTGGCAACCCTGTCTGGAGTTATGACCACTTAAGTGATATTTATGTACTTTTTTGAAGCCGGATTTTATTTAAATGTATTTAAACGATGTCCGGATCCATCATCCGACCCATCATTGGTTAGGTAATCGAAAGACCTTTCCAACGAGTCCACAACATCGAAGATCTGGCAACCCTGTCTCGAGTTATGACCACTTAAGTGATATTTATGTACTTTTTTGAAGCCGGATCTCACTTAAATGCATGTAAACGATGTCCGGATCCATCATCCGACCCATCATTGGTTAGGTAATCGAAAGACCTTTCCAACGAGTCCACAACATCGAAGATCTGGCAACCCTGTCTCGAGTTATGACCACTTAAGTGATATTTATGTACTTTTTGAAGCCGGATCTCACTTAAATGCATGTAAACGATGTCCGGATCCATCATCCGACCCATCATTGATTAGGTAATCGAGAGACCTTTCCAAAGAGTCCATAACATTGAAGATCTGGCAACCCTGCCTCGAGTTATGACCACTTAAGTGATATTTATGTACTTTTTTGAAGCCGGATTTTACTTAAATGTATTTAAACGATGTCCGGATCCATCATCCAACCCATCATTGGTTAGGTAATCGAAAGACCTTTCCAACGAGTCCACAACATCGAAGATCTGGCAACCCTGTCTCGAGTTATGACCACTTAAGTGATATTTATGTACTTTTTTGAAGCCGGATCTCACTTAAATGCATGTAAACGATGTCCGGATCCATCATCCGACCCATCATTGATTAGGTAATCGAGAGACCTTTCCAAAGAGTCCATAACATTGAAGATCTGGCAACCCTGCCTCGAGTTATGACCACTTAAGTGATATTTATGTACTTTTTTGAAGCCGGATCTCACTTAAATGCATGTAAACGATGTCCGGATCCATCATCCGACCCATCATTGATTAGGTAATCGAGAGACCTTTCCAAAGAGTCCATAACATTGAAGATCTGGCAACCCTGCCTCGAGGTATGACCACTTAAGTGATATTTATGTACTTTTTTGAAGCCGGATCTCACTTAAATGCATGTAAACGATGTCCGGATCCATCATCCGACCCATCATTGGTTAGGTAATCGAGAGACCTTTCCAACGAGTCCACATAATTGAAGATCTGGCATTCCTGCCTCGAGTTATTACCACTTAAGTGATATTTATGTACTTTTTGAAGCCGGATCTCACTTAAATGCATGTAAACGATGTCCGGATCCATCATCCGACCCATCATTGGTTAGGTAATTGAGAGACTTTTCCAACGAGTACACATACTTGAAGATCTGGCAACCCTGCCTCGAGTTATGACCACTTAAGTGATATTTATGTACTTTTTGAAGCCGGATCTCACTTAAATGCATGTAAACGATGTCCGGATCCATCATCCGACCCATCGTTGGTAAGTTAATTGAGAGACCTTTCCAACGAGTCCACATAATTGAAAATCTGGCAACCCTGTCTGGAGTTATGACCACTTAAGTGATATTTATGTACTTTTTTGAAGCCGGATTTTATTTAAATGTATTTAAACGATGTCCGGATCCATCATCCGACCTATCATTGGTTAGGTAATCAAGAGACCTTTCCAACGAGTCCACAACATCGAAGATCTGGCAACCATGTCTCGAGTTATGACCACTTAATAAAAAAATAGCTGAAATATGTGTCCAAACCACTCATATTACCCATTGTTGGTAAAAAGTGAGGAAGGCATCAACCACATAGGTGGATTAAGTTAGTTTTTTGGGCCAATTTTGAAGGCGGGGTGACAAAAACTTTAAATAAAATTTTTACCAGCCTGATTAAAAAAAATAACTCTGCGGCAAAATTCCGACCGTTCCTCTCAATGGGTTGAAAGTTGCGGGTTAGTCAAAAAATCATTCAAAATTTACAAATTTTCGAATATTTACGTACAATTTTTATATGGACTGCTGCTAAAATTGTATGGAGACTTGTTTGGGTGAACCAATGACACAAAATAGCTTGTTAGGTTAGTTTGAGCCAAATTAAAAATGAGCATGAGCATTAGAGATCACCCATGGTTGCCCCTCCGTTGCAGAACAGAACCGTAATATCCTTTCAGCACTACTGATTATAGGCTTCGACGATCTAGTGGTGTTTCCCTTATCAACAGCATGTATGAATTCGCTGAAAAGATAAAACACCATGATTGCTAAATCTCGGTCAGTTGTGAATAGGTAACAGTCATTGGCCACCAACGGCGCCCACCATGTCAGTTTGTAGATCTCGATTTGAAGGGACGTGAATGTTAGTTAGCGCATGTTGCTACTAGGGCAGCTGATTTACTCTGTGCTTACACCCCACAAGCGCCAGGAACCTGAACATGTGTTAGTAGGATAGGGTCAGGATTCATCATAGAAGATGATGATGCGACCCAAAATCATAGTGTTTGTTGAACGATATTATGTATTATTCTCAAGGCAAGCAATCGGATGCTGCGGATGAGACATTTCCCGTTTAGCGGCTGTTAACTTTTAGTTGAAATGGTTTAATCTTAGACAGCCGGCTGTGGAAAGATAGAACCAAAATCATTATTTTGCACTTTTTAACATGAGATGATTTTACGAGTTTTAAAGGATTGATGTTCAGTGAGGTACTGGTTAACGTTGCGAACGACGAGTTTTAATGTTTATCGAGCTGAAATGGTATGATAGTGTTTTGTTGTTGTTGCACACCGACAACGGACGCGAAAAATTTTGCGACCCGACGAAAGGGCATCGCAAATCGAACTCAAAGTTTGGGGATTTTGAATTTCACTTTTGTTAGTAAAACTTGAATTGCAAAAAAAAACACTATTTTTATTTTATTTTCTGATATGTTTCAGGGGACATCACATGTCAACTTATCGGAAATTTTCAGAACAGGCATAAAATGTTTGACCTAGTTTAGAATTTTTGAATGAATACTGATTTTTTCAAAAATCAAAATATCGGTGGCACAAATTTTTCAACTTCATTTTTCGATGTTAAATCGAATTTGCAATCAAAAAGTAACGTTAACTTGAAGACTTCCATCATTGTCATGAATTTGCGTTCAAAGATATAAATTTTGCTTCGCTTTCAATATTTTGACAAAATTCCTTCAACAAGTTGTTAAGAATAGTGCCCTACACATGCTGATTCCTTTGGCAACGATTATCCCATTCCTTGTAAAGTTATGGAAATCGTAATTAATCAATGCTTGCCAACTAGGACGTCATTGACTGTGCCACAAAATTATATAAATTTTGAAGAAAACTTGATTTACATCAAAAATTCCTTCAGTGGCTTCAAGAAGGCAAAAACCGGCACATGCTGATTCCTTTTGGTGCTGAAATTCGTTAAATTGAATTTAATAAAGAATATTTTATAGGGATGATCAATTTTCTTCGAAAATGATCAACTGCTTATCCTTAAGTGAAATTTTGATAAAGTGAAACTTTTTCAGATAAATGCCATTTTAAGGTAGCTTTTTTGAAAATAGTCGCAATTTTTGTAAAATTAGTGCCCATGTTTGCCCAATTTCGAAACAATATGTTTGAAAAGTTGAGATTTTTTTCTATACATATTTTGCTATTTTGAACTTTGTTAATACGACCCATAGTTGATGAGATATTGCCATGCAAAGGTTTAAAAACAGGAAAATTGATGTTTTCTAAATCTCACCCAAGCAACCCATTATTTTCTAATGACGATATCTCGGCAACTTATGGTGTGATTTTCATTGTTAAAAAATGAAACATTCGTGAAATTATCCGATCTTTTCGAAAACAATAAGTAAAAATTATGTGTTTTATTTTCTTTAGTTTTTAGATATCATCATACTGGTCACATCCAAACCTAATAGGCTGTAAAACAATAACTTAAATGCTTTCCCCCATGCAAGTTCAAAACTTTCTTCGTCATTTGCTCAGTCCACTAGAAACAAATTGTTCAGAACAGCTGAGAAGATCACTGTCTATTTTTGTTACGAGCTGCCCGATGGATGGCAAGCATGTCAATTTCCGGCCAATATTGCTAGCCAAAGTGTTTCGCAAAATGCCCCTGACTGTAAAATGTAATGTTCCCAGCATAGAGTACGCCCCGTAACGGTATCAACCGGTGGTTATTTTTGTACTTTTTTTATACGCTTTTCTTTTACGACCAAACCGTCGGTGAATATTGCACCCATTTTCTTACGGACCATTTCCCGGGTAACCATCGAGGATGCAAGAACCCGAGAGCACCGATTAGCCACGGCTGCTTGGCCAGCGGGCTCAATTTCACTTACCCAGGAAAAACGGGAAAACGATGCGAGGGGCAGCTCCAGCAGCAATCCTTGAGAGCGCAGTTCTCGCCTTTGAAGATTATCCCGTTGTTGGCATCTTGATTCTCTCCAACTCCTGCTTCCACAAGATGCCTTGCCGACACGGATGTGATGTCTCTCGAGTTACAACACGCTTCACTCTGATAATATTTAACTTTTCTGCACCCGTTTCGGTCACTGAGCTTGGTTTCTCGGAATAAGGTTTACGTTGCGAACTTTTGTCACTTTGCACTAGATTTGTTCGCGTTTAACCACAAATCACCACTGCTGGCTGTTGTCTGATTTAGTAGCTCTTCGTGCTGGTTTTGTTGCTCAGCATGCTTTATCTTCATTTGATCAGGCTCTGCTCATTCATGCTGAACGTTCAGTATAGTCAATATAGTCAAAGAAATATTGCTTATTGCGAGATAAAATCACGTTTTTCCATTGCTGTGAATGACAGGAGATTATTGCCGCCTAAATACCGCAGTGTAAAAATCAGCAAGTTGAACTGAAATTCTGCGTTGATTTGGCTGTCAATTTGATTTGTTTTGAATATTTTCCAAATAGTTAGCTGAAAACTCAATGCAACCTTTGACAACAGCCAACAATTTGTTCTGCGGTTGTCATGCGGCTGTCATGCGACCATTATCTTGCGGTAGTATCACCGCGCGTGAACTCTAATTATAAACGCCCGCAGTAATACATTTTTTTTTTTGTAAAATATGATACACAAAATATCTCAAGCTCATCTGGTTTAAAAATACTATTTTGAGAATTAAACATTTTGGAACGCAGCTAGAAGCAGTGCTTTTATTTTGTGAAAATATTTTACAGGAAAATTTATGAGAAACTTCAAATGATCATAACTATAAAAGTGTGTGTGATGCTACAAAAGATTTTTGAAGATTTTTTTCCAAAGCATTCATCGCTTTCGAGAGAAATTTGTTATGGTGATTTGATTAAAAACATAATCTGATGAGTCTGATGTGTGACAGAACATACAAATTTCATAAATTATTTAGCCTTATAGTTATAGAAAAAAGTGGAATTATAGGGATTTTTAGCTTCCTTTTACTCATTCATTTTAAAAAGTACTAATTTTAACGCACAACTTTTCTAAAGATACACATACACATCAATATATTTTCTATCAACACTCTATACTATTCTTTACCTCGAAACTGAGTGTTCTTCCGTCGACTTGTCCCTCGTCAGCTTGACGAAAAACGGAGCTTCCGGTTATGTACAAACAGTTAATTAATTGTCACGGAATATTAACGGGTAATTTTTCTTCCGTTTAGCAGGACGCAATGATTCGTCAGACTGGGTCCATCCCACGGGGAAAAGTTACACAAAAAATCGTGCAATATTTCGGTTTGTTTACCTATCACTTTTTCACAGTTTTCCACGTGCCTCTGCTACGAAACTTCACAAGGTGTGTTTGTGTTCAAAAAAAAAAGTTTGTTTGCACTCAGCCATCCCTCAAACTGAAGCGTTTGATTACACTCGTCCCAATTCTACCGAAAAGTTATGATGTCGCCCTTTCAATCACCTCACCAACAACAAAGAAAAAGGCTATCGTCATCGGTAAAAACGTTTGAAAAAAGGAAGGTCCCCTTAGCAAACAAGTCACTTAGTAGTCTCAGGGTGACGAACTACCTCCGAGGATAGAATACCCGCGCGCGAGCGTCTACAAACACTCAATTAGTGGCCGTCGATGGTGGTCAAATACTGAACTCTCTACCGGAGGAAGAGTCAATTTGATCTGGCTCTGAAAACTCGATAGACGATCGCGGCTCGTTCATCGTTTGTGAGAGCATGCGTTTGTGTATGAATGAGATGATCTGAAATAGAGTCGATTACAAAATTTACATTAATGAAAACGAAATTGTTTTAAAACACTATACAATATTTAAATTAATACTTCAATCCCAAAAAAAAACACAAAAATCGAATAAAAACAAAAACGAACATGTTTCGTTACACAGCAAAAAATGCACATCACCTTTGTGAGCAAAAGAATGTAATATTGTATGAGAAAACGTGTACATAAAAAGCATGTACCGAAGAAAAAAAAATAAAGTCTGCTCACCCTAAAAATACACGGAGAAAAAAAAGTTCCCAAAATCGTAAACAAGCGTTCATGAAAATGAGAACCACGAACAAAGTGTCCAAATCCCATGGTACAATTGCCAAAAACGTACCATGGGATTTGAACCCTTTGTTCGTAGTTCCCATTTTCATGAACGCTTGTTCACGATTTTGGGAACTCTTTTTTCTCCGTGTAACATCAATCTGGCGAGAGTCAAGTTCAGATTACCAAGTCCGCGCCCCAACCCTCTCGGCTATCTTCGCCGATGTACCTGTAGGTTCCCCATACATCGTTTGCAGTTAACACAGTACACGACGTACGGAAAACCTATTGTTACAATGACATTGATCCAATTATTTTAACAGCGGCGAGATAGCCGAGTGGGTTGGGGTGCGGACTTGGTAATTTGAATATAACTCTCACCAGATTGATGTTATTTTTGGGGTGAGTCGACCTGATTTTTTTTTTCGATGCATGTTTTTTTTTGTATACACGTTTTCTCATACAATATTACATGCTTTTGCTCATAAAGGTGATGTGCATTCCTTTGCATGCGATTTTAGACAGATTTTTTGTACCGTGTAGGCTGACCGTTCTGTGCATAGTCTCGAAGTTTGATTGAAGTGGGTTTAAGACAATATTTATAGTAGTCGGGAATGTTACGTGTGACAAAACGTCCTCTTACTAAATTCCCTTTGGCCAGTAGTCGTACTTGCAGCAATTTTCAGGTTGTGTCAAGACATCCTAATCAGATCGAAACTTCTTTTATATGAAAACTACTCATCGAGTTTTTTTTGGTTTTATTAAAAATCTTAGGATTTAAGTCGTATTATATCTGGTCATAAGCTGAGGTATTGAATGCTGTACAAAAGTGCGTTCATAGCTCAATTTTGCCAATCTTGGTGTAGTCTTTTGGAAATCAGATGTAGGAGAATTCTAGTTTCGCAGGTAAAGCACTCGCTCCTTACTCTGTCTAATTTGCTGATTTTCACTCTTTAAACAACTAATTTCACATAGATTTAGGGGTTTTTCTCAAAATTTATTTTCCCTAAAAGAGCACGCAGCTAGCAAAATCTAAACTTAGAAACATGCTACCTCCCTGTAAAGGCTGATGAATTGATCTCAGTTGAAAGGTTCTCCAAATCACTGAATTGCAAATGTAACATTCTGGAGCAGAACTGTTAATTTTTAACTAACACCAATTGAATTGAATTGAAAAAAAAAACTATTTTATAAAACTGTCGACAAGAACTTGCTAGCTCACTTCTTATTTAGCTTTTTATGACTCGATTTCAGTTGAAAACGCATTTTTGAGTTGTACTTGAACGTCAAAGTGCTGATATGACAACATTAGAGGCACGATGGAATTAGATGCTGTTCCCATACTGAACCTGACCCTGATGATGACAAAAAAAAGATTTATTGGGGTTTCGGAATACCTCATTGTTTAACGATTTGAACGATTTTTTTTATGGAAATAAAGTCGAATTTGACATTTTCAATCGTGTAAATATTCCAAAGATTGCATTATTCGAGCTCATCTTCCTTCTAAATATTTGGCATATCAAATAACTGTACGGGTATTTGCTTATCAATGTCGGATGGCTGATTGAATTAAAGAACTTGATGCATATGATGTGTTCAACAATCTTAACCGAAAATAACTTTTTCAGTATGTTCGATACATTCTTTGCCAACCCGTACAGCTATTTTCCCGACCCTCTCCAATTTATAGATCATTGATCACAGAGTATGGCTACCTACTCAAATCTTAATATGCGACAAAATACAGCCATAATGAAAGTCAGAAATTTTTAAATTGCTTATTTTTTCGATGCCATTATCTGATAATTAGGGTTCGTGAATTTTCACGAATTCGTGGACAGCGTGAAATTGATATCTAAGATTGCGGCAAAATGGTAGTGTAGAAACATTGAAAATGTATTTAGTTATATGATACCTAACCAACTATTCTAGTTGGTTGGGGAAGCAGAAATCGAATTTAATGTTGAATTGAAAGTAAGAAAATAGCTAAAAACATTTTCTTTTCAAGATACATTACCTTTTTTTTAAACAAATGCTGCTTTCAGCAGGAAAAAAAATATTGAAAATTACTTTTTAAATCTTGCTGTTATCACGATCGGGATTATTTACAATTATGTAAAATAATTTTGACTGCCATTTTATGTTTTTAGTAGAGCTTCAAAAGAAAAATGGAAGATTCAATCTCGGAACTTGGATTATTGAAGATTGACTTGTGCTTTATAAGGCCGATGCTAATATTTTTCAAAGTTTTTGTCTCTTGGCTCCGGCCGAAGTCGAGAGGGCGGCAAAATATAATAAATTAAATTTCAAGTCAGAATTACAAAATTTCAATGAAAAAGTTGTCGGAAAATGCATAATTCACTAGGACAGTTGGTTTGCAGTCATAGGTTTTCAAAAAAATAAGTTTTGACGAAAGAATATTGTTTGCGTAGAAAAAAAAGTTGCACGCTAAAACTGAAAATATTTTACACGAAATTAAACGTGTGGAAAATTGTATAAAAGCAGGAGAATGTATGTTAACCCTCTACAACCCAACCTTCGATATACAAATTCATAAAAAATCCATTCCAACCATTTATTTTGATGTTTAAATAGCATTGCAAAGAAGAACTCTTAAAATTTAGGAAAATTTTTAAGTTGGAAGGGTGACTGGTTTTATGTGACTTTGTCAATATTTAAAAAAATATCATTTTTCTGGGGTTAACTTTGGTTCTGTTTCTTACTAAGATTTCCTCTATATTATGTGAAAATAAGTTTGCAGGAGTGTTTTTAATTTACCAGACTATGCCTCTAAGCATTATTTACAATTTGAATGATAATGGTATCATTTTTTGATAGAAAATGTGAAAACAAGCAAAAACTAAAAAAAAAACTATGAAACATGAAAAAACTGGATAGGCAAACTGGTAGAACAAGAGTTGTGGTAAAGTAAGACTGAATATATCAGAAATAAATGTAAACTTAACATTTTAAATGCATATTAATAAACTAAAAATTAAACATAAAAAGTACAAAACAAGAGGATTTACAGTTTTTCGTAGCAAAAAATGCTCAAAATGATCTCCTGAACCAAGAAATTTTTTTTTTAAATATAAACAGTAGAGGTTTAATTTTTTGTCAGCTAATTGCACCTACAATTTCACAATTTCACAATTTTTACGGGAGAGGGGAGGCAAACACTTTGCAATATTTGCAACAGCTGAATATTTTTAAAATTTTGAAAATCAACAATAATTTTTGGATTATTTTTGTTTTTTCTTAGTCCTGTAAAATTTACATGATATTTGATGCACTTGTAAAAATTTATATTTTCATCATGGAAAATCATTTAGTTTATGTCACTAATTTATATTTTAGTGTCATCAAATCTTTGAAATACCAACATAAGATTTTAAAGGTTAGCATTTTTCACGCTTCGTGAAATTTGGTGTTTTCGAATAATGGTCCCCGTCATTTTTTTTTTTTTTTTTGCGTGAAAAATCATTAAGCCAACTAATAATGAAATTTTTATTCTAACTGTTCAATCTTTATGAGATCAACTCTATTGCAGCAAACTCGATTCATCAGCACCACTCGA
Source organism: Culex quinquefasciatus (assembly GCF_015732765.1). NCBI lineage: Eukaryota > Metazoa > Arthropoda > Insecta > Diptera > Culicidae > Culex > Culex quinquefasciatus. The sequence goes on from NC_051861.1 coordinate 48,096,179, forward strand.
TTGGAACCACCACGCGCCTGGTCACTACTGTCCGGTTGGGTTCGGCCGTATTAAGTTCCCCGTCGAGTGGAACCGACCACAACAACCATGGACGATCTCGCAGCCAATATCCCAAGCAACTGTCTTGAGCAGTCCGCTGCCGCCGTGTGTCAGTTTTATTTGTTTACGAAAAAGCAACATACACACTCACGCACAGACACTGGTGGTACACACACAGAATGTAAACGCGATTCACACCTTTATTATTTTTCAAATGGTCCTCCACGAGTTTCTTCCTAATAACACTGCACAACAGTTGTTTCTGAATTTATTAATTCATTCAATCCACATCCTAATTAAATTTACAGCTTTCAAACAGTCGAATAATGTTTTGAATCACTAGAATTGATTTATTTAGGATTCAGGAGTCTTCTTCCCGGGCAGAAAGTTGCATCTTGGAAAAATCTACCCATGTTCGTAAAAACACGAACAAGTCAAGTTCACCCCAGGGTATGGTTAAGAGATAACCGAACATGGCCACGAACATAAATTGTTCGAGGCGTATCTGCGAAAAATCTTGTTGAGTTTATTTGACCAACAATGCCACATCAAGTTGAGTTTATAGTAGCAAACAACTGAAATCTTCCAAAATCATATCAAGTTCATAAAGTAGATTTTGATCCCAAAATAATTTTATTGGTTTTTATTGCACCCCGCCACAATTCAGACCCCCCTCCCCCTTCTTCCTCTTCACAAATATGAGTAATATTGCAGGAATATACGCACTTACATCAAAACAAGATTTTTCAAAGTTGAAACATTATTTTACTTTAAAAACTCATTAAAAAATTGTGGAGAAAGCGTTAAATTGCCAAAATGTCATAATAATTTTCCAAATCACGAAAAATCCAAAGTCTCTATATTCCATTTTTTTTTATTAAAAATAAAAAATTATGAAAATATTCCTAAAATTGCATAAGTCCAAAAATCCACAGTAAAATTCCAAAAAGCCTGGTAATTTTTCTTATCAAAATAATTTTTCAAAATGTTGACAAATATTCAACTGGCTGAGAGCAAAAATTTCGCAAAGTCCTGAAAATAAAAAAAAAATCTACCAAAAATCTTATCGTGATACTGATCCCGTAAATTTTTTAAGTGCCGGAACGATTTTTGTAGGGGGTATATCAATAATTATTAAAAACCAACTTTCGAATTTCAAAATTTCAATGAAGACGTTTTGTTAGGGACATTATTTTAGGAACAAACTGATGTTTTTGTAAAAATCGGACGAAAATTTCCTGTAATTTCGACGATTTTTCCGAAATTTTACTGGCCAAAAGTCAAAATTTTGCTAAGTCCAAAAAATCAAATAAATTCTACCGAAAATCTTATCGTGATACTGATCCCGTAAATTTTCTAAGTGCCGGAACGATTTTTGTAGGGGGTATAACAATAATTATTAAAAACCAACTTTCGAATTTCAAAATTTCAATGAAGACGTTTTGTTAGGGACATTATTTTAGGAACAAACTGATGTTTTTGTAAAAATCGGACGAAAATTTCCTGTAATTTCGACGATTTTTCCGAAATTTTACTGGCCAAAAGCCAAAATTTTGCTAAGTCCAAAAAATCAAATAAATTCTACCAAAAATCTTGTCGTGATACGGATCCGTAAATTTTCTAAGTGCCGGAACGATTTTTGTAGGGGGTATATCAATAATTATTAAAAACCGACTTTCGAATTTCAAAATTTCAATGAAGAAGTTTTGTTAGGGACATTATTTTAGGAACAAACTGATGTTTTTGTAAAAATCGGACAAAAATTTTCTGTAATTTCGTCGATTTTTCCGAAATTTTGGTTCAAAGCAAAAATTAACATCAAAATAATTTATCATGTTTCCAAACTCCCGAAAATGTTCTAAGTCCCAAAAATGCTTTTTCTGTAAAAAGTAAAGAATTAAAAAATATACGCAAAAATTTCAAAGTCCAGCATAAATAAAATCAAGCTTTAAAATATCAGCTCATGAAGATTATTCGAAGTGTCGGAAATTGAAAATTCTGTCAGTGACTGCAAATTTTGCTAAGTCCAGTATAAATTTGAAATAAAGTCAAAATAATCATTTCATGATGTTCGGGTAAAATTTTTGAAAAAAAATTGATTTTCGAAATTTTTGCTAAGTCTAAAAAAACTACCACTAACAGCTCAATATCAACTGTAGATAATGCAGTATGATCATGGAATATACTTTCCATGATACGCAGTCGGTTTCAAAAGTCGTCATAACTCGAAGAGTTTACAGCAAGATGCGAATAAACAAGCCAAGATAGTTCGAAGTTATATCCACCAACTCACTTTCCGCCCGGGTTTCTTCTTGTAAAAACTCTGAAACTACTATTTCACTTTTGTTTAATCATGTCTTTGAGTTAAAAATTGTCGAACTGTGTAACCGCTGCCAGCCTCCGCGGCGAGTAAAATACTCAATGAAGATTGGAATTCGATTCCTCACACATGGTCACACTTGAAGCAGTATTTACTTTTGAGACAGATCGTTGAGTTTACAGCTTTTGGTACACGTTGTTTGTAAGTCTACCGGGGATTCTGAGCAATTCTAAACTGTTTCCAGTTGATATCTCAGAAATGTTCCAAAACCCCAATCTTCACCACAAAATAACTATTCCTCAGAACTGTTTTGCTAGATCCAGCTATCCACCACCGGAGGTTGTTCCGGATTGCGCGTCCTATCCGACCGACAGTTCGCAGCAAACTGTCCTCAACGGTCCGCTATCACAGCCGGTTGAGTGCTATCACTATCGCGCGTTCAAACAGCATCAATCTGACAGCATTGTTCTTGCATGTTATGCTGTGAGTTGGCGTATTTTGGCGGGATTTTGGCACGCATGCGCGTTCTGCGTGTCGAGTCCGGAATCCTACATTACACTGGAATCTCTTGTTACACGCTGCCAGGTGTGATGCTTCAGGGCGTTCGATGATCTCATATAATGGATTTGTAAACAATGTGGACGGTTGTATGCTTTCTTGGCCGCAAATCTAGTGGTTGCGCTTCTGGGTACCGCTTCCCAGATTGTTGTTGATCTGTGGGACTTGGTGCTAGAACCCTGGGATTCCAGCACACCGCCATGCACTCAGAGTGAATGCAAATTTATGTTGGTGTGGAGGTCGGTATGATATTCGCTGATATATTATCATTCGCATACATACTGACGGTCGGATGTTGCTCGAGTTTGCGTCTTGAAGTTGAACATTTATGCACATGCAATTGACATGCATGAGTAAAATCTAACGATAAGATATAAACATGAGTAGTTGTACAAACTGTACTGAACTCATTTGTATGGTACAGTCCAGACTCGATTATCCGAAGGCCTTCGAAAATGAAAACTTCGCGATTCGTTGTCTAATTTATGATTGTAAAAATCATTAGATTTTAGCCTAACTTAGTCGCTTTTTTGGTGTTTTTTCAATAGTGCTTTAAAAAAATCCAAAGAAAATTCCTATTTTGAATTCCAGGGTGACTTTGATAGCTATAGTTTTTCTTGTAAAATTAGATTGAAGGTGTTTAAATTTTAATTCCGCCTCAAATTTACCATTGCTACGGTTGGTTACACTAAAAAAATACAATGTTTATATTTACACCCAAACGAAAAATATATCTCAAAATCTGCAACAGTGAATTTGCTGCAGAAAATGTTATATTTTATTACATTTTTTGCAGCAAGCCCATAGATCATTTTTGCCCGCTTGTAAACACGTCAGCAAACTGCAGTTCTCACCAACACATAGAATGCTGGCGCGTCCCGAGCAACAATCTAGAGAGAACATTATGTTCGCGCTCTGTCCCTCACCATTCATCAAGCGTCCATGGCGCGGTGGTAGCGTGTCGGATCAGCAACTTAGAAGTTGCTGGTTCAATCCTCGTTCTGTTAAGGGTTTTTTTTTCTGCAATACAATCAATCTGCCGTCGGTAATGTCGATAATTGTCGGTAACGGGCAAAAATGTCATACCCCTATATCGCAAAAAATGCATGAGGACAGTTTTCACGAAGATTCTGATATACTTTCATGCTGCCATGCATCAAAATCATGAGACCGCCGGTTGGGTGTAGTTAACTTAGTTTATAAGCTTTAACAAAACACCTCATATTTATAAATTAGGTAAAATTGTTTAAAACTCTCATTTTTGTCTGAAATTCGTAAAAAACTAGTTTTTTTTTTTTAAATAAAATTATTAACATTTCAAATACACATTATATTTATTATTGTCTAACTTACTTTACAAATTATGCAAACCGTTTTCCGATTCAAAATCATGTTCAAAGAGAAAATCATGATTCTTTGAGAATATGGAAATAAGGCTATTCACCAACATTTTCTTAATTATAGTTAACTAACTACTTAAACTTTCCAAATTTTCATGAGAACTTCTTCTTGAAGTACTTTGAACACTTCTCTTCCATGGTTAAATTCAGGTTGCCAATCTCCTGTGGCCGAATGGTTACGGGTTTCGCCTCATAAGCGGAAAGTCATGGGTTCTTCTCAGGGTGGCAGCCTTAGGTTTAAGTTCAGAGGTAGCAGCAACCGCATGAGTATAAAACGGTTGCTTCACGTGCTCTTCAAGCATGTGATCGATCTTGGGATATTCCTTTGCGCCTCTTCCCAAAAATACTTTCCTCGTGTCTTCGCATGTAAATAATGCCCAGCCGATCGGTATTGCACTGCAGTCCAGTCGCATTGTCCAGATCAGAGCAAAGGGAACACCGCAAGAGTAGCGCCGCAAAAAGACAATTGTCTTTACAAGACCCCGCGCGGCAATATTAGCTTCTGGGAAGAGCTTGAAAAATGACACGAAAAAATTGTCACCGCGGTTCTAGCGATACATAGCGCACAAGGCACAAGGAAAGGAGTTTACAGCATCTGGATGGAACAGCACTTTCCCTCTCAATGGGGACTGTGTTATAGATCTGGAAATGCTTGATAACAGTACTGCCCTTTTACGGCGATATGATGTATACGCCATTGAGGTGATTTTGCTGTAGACACGATTTGCTGTTTTTGTTCATTTTTTCAATTTAAAATGACTAATTTAAGGTCTGCTCTGTAGAAACTGTTAAAAAGTATAATAAAAATGTGGCCCCTACAAAATTTCTGGTTTTTTCCTATTCTCTACGATTTTAAACCACAAACATCATTTGGCCGAAAAAATAGCAATAAAAAATCACTACTTTTCCTTCTCAATGATGTATGTATACATTGCTCGATCAAAGTAGGGTATATTTATAATGCCAGCTATTTTGACAGCTGAGCGGATCCCATAATGCATTGTCCACGTGGATACTTTAAGGGGGGGGGGGTATTAGGGAGCGTTCTTTTATTACGTAACGCAGTGGGGGGAGGGGGGGGGTCGGAGGCCTATACAAAAAAATTAAAATTTGTATGGAAATTTTGTTACGAGGAGTGGAGGGGGTCTAAAAATCCGACTGTTTGCGTTACGTAATAAAAGAACGCTCCCTTAGCGATTGTCTACGCTCCATAAACACATGTTTTGCATGAACAATTGTCCGCATGGGAGGTGGGTAGGTCTAGAATTTTCAAAAAAGTGTCTACGTGGATGTAGATAAGGTGTCATCCATTAAGTACGTCACATTAAAATCAGCCAAAATTTACTCCACCCTCCTTTGTCACGATTTCCCTATGCTTTTAACACGCAATGTCACGCTTGCTCAAAACCCCCCTCTTCCCTCAGAACGTGACGTACTTTATGGATGACGCCTAATGGACGTCCCCTCAAGAATTAAATCGAAATTATTTAATAAAATATTGCCCAGTCTTGATTTGGTCCCAAAACCTCAATTCACCTTTCAATTAGTATTGAAATTGGCTTCTATCAATTCTCAATGTATACATACATCATGATGAGTAAAATTGGCGTATACATCATTGTTTGTTTGCTTAATAAAATGGGCTCCAGAGCAGTTTTTTGAAAAATTCTTTCGTCAGGAGGTAGCTTTTAAGATTCTTTATCAGACTGTACAATAAAATTAAAAATGTCCAAAATGGCGTATACATCATATCGCCGTAAAACGGCAGAGTAAAAATGGGTAACAAGCTACAATAGTTCTCGTAATCAGGATTAAGTGGCTTAATACTCAAACAGAAAAAAATGGTTAAATTCTTTACCATTCCGCCAAATCAATTCCCTACTAATTTTCCGAAGGGTGCAAAACGATTCGAGTTGATCCTGATTTTTTGTGTTTTTCAAAGTATTTTCTTTATATCCCTTATACAGCAATTCCCCACGAAACAGCATGATTCATCGGGATCAAAATTTTTCTGGAGGTTCCTTGGCCGAAATAATTAGACCCGTATTTTTTTGTTTGGCCATTAGGGTTACATACGCCGTGTTAGGGTGGTCCGAAAAATGAAAATTTTCGTCGATTTTCACAAGAACCACTTTTTTCAAAAATCATATCTCCGCGCCATTTCATCCGATTTTAGCTGTCTTAGGCGCAAAAGAAAGGTGGTTAGCTTAGCTATTTATGAAAATAGTAAGAAGTTCCAAAAATCTAGCTAACATTTGAAAAGGTCGTATGAAAACTTAAAATGCTGTTTTGAAGGTCTCGTTACCAAAGAGCTTACGTCTAAAAATCTTTTTATCAGATTCCTCGGAAAATTTTACATAATATATCAAAAAATGGTGAAGTTGTGCTTTCAATACTCTGAGATACGATTTTTTGAAAATAAAAACTGGGTTTTTCGACACGCCACGCGCAAAAATGGGAAAATTACGAAAACGGGAAAAAAACTACTTTTTTCACTAAAACTGCGATAACTTCAAAATTTCAGCGATGACCTATACATGTTAGGGTACCAAAAGTTGCGTATTTCAATTACGATTTTCAAAAAATCGTATCTCAGAGTATTGAAAACATTACACCACCATTTTTTGATATGTATTGTAAAACTTTCCGAGGAATCTGATATAAATATTTTCAGACATAGGCTCTTTAGTCCTGAGACCTTAAAACAGCACTTCTTACTATTTTTCCCAAATTGCCAATCTCACCAAATGACGCGGAGATATGATTTTTTGAAAAAAGTGGTTTTTGCGAAAATCGACGAAAATTGCCATTTTTGGGCCACCCTAACACGGCGTAGGTCGCCCTAATGGCCAAACAAAAAAAAACACGGGTCTTATTATTTCGGGCAAGGAACCCCCCGATTTTTTTTTTCGAATCATGCTGTTTTCGTGGGGAATTGCTGTATATACTTTCAAGTAGGTATATAAGCCAATTTCTTTTCATCACATTGCCAATAACTTATCAGGATTAACTCGGATCTTCTTGCAGCCTTGCACAACGTTGTAGGGAATTAAATTTCCTAGAAAAAAAACCTGCCAGGTGGATGTTGTGATGTTTTGTCTTCCTCACCTCAATGAGGAAAGGCTTTAAAAAACGAAGTTGACTTTATAGCTTGTCGGCCACTATTGCTAGTACCAACCACTAGTGTCTTCCTTTTAACAACAAGGACTTCGCCGCCCTTGGCTACTAAATGTTTGAGCACGGCACGGAGCGACGGCGCCGGATACCCATATTTACACATAGAATTTTTAGAGCACCCGCGGCAGGATTCGAACCAGCAACATCTGGATTGTGAGTCTAGTGCGCGATCCGATTGATCCACACGGGCGGGAAAGGCTATAAAATCACTCGAAAAATGAACTTATTCTGTCTTCGTAGACCCATCTTCAAAAATACATATCGACTCAGAATCAAATTCTAAGTAAATGTCTGTGTGAATTTAATAGAGGCATAAATATGAGAAGGCGCCAACCACCTAAAGGTGAATTAAATAATGTTTTTTCCCAAAACATTTCGCGATTTTATGAAACTTAAAAAATCTAGCCCAAAAATTGAAATGGTCTTATGAAAACTTTAAATACTTTTTTGCAAGCATGTTATTTGAACACTTTGTTCGTGGTTCCGAATTTCATGAACGCTTGTTCATGATTTCTCCGCAGCCAAAATTGACCCCCGAAAAAATATTTGTTTTCTCAACATTGTCCGAAAAACACGCAGAGTACCTGTGATCAAAGCATCATTTAGTTAGAACAAATAAAAAAGGTTAACATAATTTTCAAACAAACGCCCTGGACCAATGAAAACCTAAACCAGAGAAATTAAAATTGAAAAAAAAAAAAGATTTTGATTAACAAAGAATTACAAAAAGATTAAGTTAGTTTTATGAGCATGAACCACTGTCCAGAAAAGGGAGGGTATATTAGTGTAGTCAGAATTTTTATAAAAGTTCTTAAATTAAGTTTTTCTCTTTTTCATTTGCATCTTGTAGATAGCGTAACATTTCTGCATAAAGTTATTTTATTTAGTAGCATCTTAAACCAATTCAACCATCGGAAACCGAAAGCAATCCAATATCCTCTAACAAGGTCTCCCTGGACCGGTGCCAAAAATAATCACCCTCCAAAGCCTTAGATTACGCGACGCTCTTAAATTGCCATAAAAAACTGCTTGTGTTTTTCATTCTCCCTTTTTTTCAATCCTTCCCAAAAGCTCCACGTGCCGCGGTGTCATACTTCCGTGCGTCGACAGAAACCGCCATTGATCATACTGCTGCACGCGCGTCTCAAGGCCATCGGGCTGGGCTTTTCTCGCAATCAGCTGGTGTGGCCCCGGGAAACAGACCAACCGAGGCCAGCAGAGGCCAACTGAGGAAAAAATGTGTTCGCAAAGGATGCATGGGAAGAAGTAAATCCAGATTGCTGTCGGTGATTTACTTTTGGGGTAATTGGTCAATCTTGGCGCTTACTTAAACTCTTGTTCGTAGTATTTGAGTTTGGGAAATATTTAAAATGTAAAAAAGACATTTAAGACCAATGCTTTCCTTTTTCTTTTTGCCTTCCTCACCTCACTGAGGCAAGGCTATAAAATCACTCAAAAATTGAACTTTTTAAATAAGCCTCCCAGATATACCTTTACGTATACATATCGACTCAGAATCAAATTCTGAGCAAATGTCTGTGCGTGTGGATGGACGTAGAATTTTTTTTCTCACTCACTTTTCTCGGAACTGGCTCGACCGATTTTGTCCGGATCGATGTTTTTGGATTTGCCTTCTGGTTCTTTAAGTCTTTTTTAAATTTCATCCGTCTTGGTGCAGTACTTTAAAAGATATGTTCGAAAAACTGTTTTGGTTGATACTAAAAAGGGTCATTATTTACATAATTTGAAAGCTCCGGCGGATAGCTGTCGGAACTTTACGCTCAGTGCACGCACACAAACACTGCAGTGCTTTCAAATGGTTCATTAAATTTATCATACCTAGATGGCAGCACTCAGATGTATAGTGTCTTTACTAAGTAAGCGTTAGCCAAAGCTTTCGTAGTGTGTGGTTGCAAGGCTTTTAGGAGGAAGGCAGCAACCACCTTCCGGTGGATTAAGTAACATTTTTTAATGCACAATAATTGGATGTTTGAACTGAACTGGAAGAGACACAGACGTAATTGTTCTTGAATAACTTTCGAATGCTCTTTTTGGTCTATCTTGAAATTCGTGTTTAATGTCTCGAATTGAAACCATCTCGAAATAAGAAAAAATATTTTAGAGCCTGGTGACGTGACCCCTCCGCCTCCCTTTTGATATCACCTGTGCCATGAATTAAATTTATTTGAAAGTAGGCTTTTCAATGAAAGGATACAAATCAAATATAGTGAAAATGCAATATGACTCTGTACCAAACAAAATGTGCAAATCTGGATTATTTTTTAATAAGGTCCTGTTTTAACATTGAGTGTATTTCACTCACACCTCATGTTCATCAGAGTTAGCGTAATGCATTCTGGGTTTACATTTGTTTTATGGGTTTTAATAAAAAATCTAGAAATCTGGTCGTATAAGCATGTTTACATCTGTAATTATTTTACAAATTCTCTAGATATGTTTGTTTATAAGACTCAATTTCCAATTAAAAGCTGGCCGCTTTAAAAAAGTAACCCATTGTCTGGAAAATGGCAAACAAATCTCAGCACTGTAAATTTTGACTTGATGTTTCCAGCATCCATTTCAAAGAAAATCAGCTTTTCTGGTAATCTCTCTTTCAGTCGGATGCTTTCAATTCAAGAAATACGTCCAAGTACCTATTACTCTTCGTAATGTTCATGAGTAGTTCTCTATGGAATCGGTCTTTTTTCTTTAATTTAATTTTTTGTATTTTTTAATCCGGCTGAAATTTTTTTGGTGCCTTCGGTATGCCCAAAGAAGCCATTTTGCATCATTAGTTCGTTCATATAATTTTCCATACAAATTTGGCAGGTGTCCATACAAAAATGATATGTGATAATTCAAAAATCTGTATCTTTAGAAGGAATTTTCTGATAGATTTGGTGTCTTCGGCAAAGTTATAGGTATGGATATGGACTAAACTGATAAAAAAATGATACACGGTATAAAAAATGGTAATTTTAAATTTCACTTTTTGTCATTAAGACTTGATTTGCAAAAAAACACTATTTTTAATTTTTTTCTGATCTAAAGCCAGAATTTTCAAAAAATTAAAATCAAGACTAACGATTCAAAAGGGCGTTATATTGAATGTTTCGCCCTTTTAAAATTTCAGTCTTGATTTCAAAATTTTAAAAATATAGTTTTCGAAAAGATCGTAAAATTTCACGAACTTTTCATATTTTAACATTCGAAATATCAACTAAGGGTCGAATGAACAAAGTTCTAAATTGCAAAATATAGAGAATTTTCTCAGCCTTTATTTTTTTCGAAATTTAACTAAAGTACTTTTTGATTGCAAATTGAATTTTGCATCGAAAAATGAAGTTGAAAAATTTTTGCGACCAATATTTCGATTTTTTGAAAAAATCTGTATTGATTCAAAAAAAATCTTAACTCGGTCAATGATTTTTTGCCCATTCTGGAAATTTCTTAAAAGTAGGCATTTGATGTCCTCCAAAACATATAACAAAATTTAAAAAAATATCAAAATAGTGTTTTTTTGCAAATCAAGTTCTAGTGACAAAAAGTGAAATTAAAAATCATCAATTTTGTTTAAACCGTGTATCATTTTTTTCAGTGTAGTCCTTATCCATACCTACAACTTTGCCGAAGACAACAAATCGATCAAAAAATTCCTTTAAAAGATACAGATTTTTGAATTATCACAGTTCATTTTTGTATGGACAGCTGCCAAATTTGTTTGGAAAATTATATGAACGAATTAATGATGCAAAATGGCTTCTTTGGGCATACCGAAGGCACCAAAAAAGTTTCAGCCGGATAAAAAAAGCAAAAAAAAACCGAATTACCGAAATCACAGAGAATTTCTCACATGTGAAATTCAAATGGTTAACAAAGCTCGGGTTCTCTCTCAGGTATTATCACTTCCATGTGCTCACGTTCACATAATGTGGTTTGCCGAAAGTTAAAGATGAGAAAATTTTCACTAAACTGCCTTTGTTTCATTTGAAATAAAGAGTTTTGGGGTAAACTGAACATTGTTATGAACACATGTATGGAGTTTGGTTTTAAAGCATCATACTCCAAGAAATTCAATGTTGGACTCACATTTGCTTAGAAATAAACAATTTGATAAATCTTACTTGTTGAAGTACCGTCATCTGGGGTACAGTCTGAATAGGGACAGCAGTGTTTAGAGCACTTGAAGATTTTAAATTTGGAAATGGATGTACTCATTTGGTTGGTCTAAGTCTGTTCTTTCCGAAACCAACCAGAAAAATCAAAATATTGTGCGCTAACATGGTTAAACTGCTGTCCCAATTCGCCCCAGTTAACGGTACATTGAAAATTTCAAATTTCAAACTCTAGTATGGCTTTAGCCAAAATAGTATGAAAATCTTTTCTTATGAACGTGACTTGATTGACTTCGCAGGCACCGAAATTCATATTTTATATTATGCAAGTGTGATTATTGGAGTACTTGTTTTAGGCAATGTGTTTTCTGAGCATTCTATGGTACCGTAATCTGGGGTGAATCGGGACTACAGTCTGAATAGGGACAACAGTTTTTAGAGCACTTAAAGCCTTTAAAATTGGAAATGGATGTACACATTTTGGTGGCCTAAGTCTGTTCTAACCGAAACCAACCAGAAAAATCAAAATATTGTGCTCCAATATGTTTAAAACTGCTGTCCCAATTCGCCCCATTTGTCCCGATTGACCCCAGTTTACGGTATTACAAAAAAAAAAAGCTTTTTCTTTGGTTGTTCCCAATAGTGGCATTCCATCTGCTAACCAACTGTAGTTAAATTCAATTTCCCGCTTGAAATAGCGCAGGGTTTGTCCCACGTGTGATGGTGGTGCTGCAAAATTGGAAAATCGATTTCTGCGGTCGAATGCCATCGAAACCGAAATCACAATATCACGAGTATCCAGAACAAGCATGGGTTTGTACGTGTGTGTGGTCTGGTAAGAAAGTATCGTTGAGCACTTGTCGGCTTATCGATGCGGTTGACAAGAGGGTGGTTGAGGTCTCGAAAAATCAAATCGAAGTTTGGGAGTGAAACTGCTGAGTTGCAACTTCTGAGAAAAAAGGTCAAGCAATTTGCCTGTTGAACAATGGTACGTAACTTTATTTACATTCTTGGAAATAAGGAAAAGTTTGATTTGAAATATTGTACGCCAAGTTTCTCTTTGGATCTAATATGGAGAAATAACGTTGAGGAAAAAAACGGTGAGGCTTATGCGGGCTTTAAAATGTCACAGCAACTTTTTCTGCAGCTTTGTTTTACAGAACATGTGGCCAAACGAAGGGGTGATCTTCTGTCGAAAATTATATTTTTAGCTGAATTCTTATTTTGTAATAAATTCTTACAAATTTTCTTGTACGTTGATATTTGCATTCGAAACGAGCAGGATTGATGTTGAATTTTAGATGATGAATGTGTTTGTTCACACTTTGTTTTTGAACCATTTTATTGTTTTGCTAGAATTGTTATTTTTTCTTCATTCTGGATCCCCTAGGCCAGCCAGCCATCAATTCTTAAGCTTATTCTAGGGTGGTAATCTCTGCCATTTAAATCAATTAGGCCAACCCTCGACCGTTTCCAACCAAAGTCAGAAGCCTCCAGATAGACAAACTATCGAGTAAAACCACAATGTTTGCATTGGTAAGATTACATTAGATTGTTAAAAAAAATATTGTTAAAATTAAGATTGTGATAATGTGAGTTGTATAGATAGCACATTAATATGAGAATGAAACGTGTAAGATAAATTTTATCTTATCTGTCTTGCTTTATTACATCAATTACAGTTGAAAATCCCCCCAAATACAAGTTAGAGAGAACATTAAGATATAACTAGATTGGTGCGGAAAATTCTCGCTTGAGCAAATCAGCAGCTGTCCTAATTTAGTTGGGATTCTCCCCCAAACATACAGTTTTTCCCATGACGGGTCTGTGTGCAGGAACTGAAAGTACTTTGGCTGGGATAAGTGCCCAAAGTGTGTGCGTGTATGAAGCGGCAGTGGTGATAATTTGTTACCCTGTTTAAAATTCATAAGGCGTTTTCACACAGAAAACGGTAACCATGATTGCTTTGCTCAGCACAGCTCATAGTCCTTTCTGTGCAAATGAAATCGACCCAGAATCCGACGAAATGTGTGAGGCAATGGCAATGGTTGAAACGTAGTCTAAAGAAGCAAAGCCAATGAAAATTGTGGGATAGACTTAATTTTTGTAACGTGACTCTAAAAGCTTTAAAAAATGTTTATCTATATTTAGGTTTTCCTCTAATCCATCTGCTATTGTTAATGTTATCAATTTCGAGTTAAGTTTTCGCGAAAACTATATTTCCTCTAGATTTCTAGAACAAGGTACAGAATATTTTTAGATTTACTGCATGAGAACACGATTTTAAACAAAACTGCTTCAGTAGGTCAAGAGTGATGAAAATGCGTATGTGACATTAATGCGAACAGGGGTAGCATAGTGTCCCTGTTGCTAGAAATATTTCTTAATATGAATCCATTCTCGAGTAGTTTGATGTGCAAATTTCATTCAGATATAACTGATATGCTGATTCAGAGTAAGACCATTCGAATGGGTTTCAATTTAAAAAGTTTAATTAACCTGCCTTTGGAAAAAAAAACCCTCAACTCAAACAATCCATTACCCACTAAACCCCAAATCGCAGGAAATCGTTTTCTCTTCACAAACTTTGCCCCTTTTCGTGTGTATCTGGAAGCAATAATCAGCAAAGGATTAACTGTTGAAAAACTTTTGCACAGATAGTCAACTTACTGTCGACAGACACAGATCCTTGATAGTCAAATGACGAAGAATTTCAACAGCCAATTTGGATTATTTTGTAGCCAAATTCATTGAAATAAGAGAGTGCCCGATGGCGCTGAGTTTTATTGGATTCTTATAGCTTCCCCTGAAGTTGAACGATTAACTGCGTCTAAATTCCGTTGAATTCGGTTTATTTCTCTTGCGAAATATGATACTCGAGGGCTTATCAAAAATGTATAAAGGTAGAAAGTACTTTTCTAGACTTGGAAGGGTAAGGAAAGTCTTCATCGAACATGATAACCTTAATTATCCTTTTAACCCATTTAACATCTAGTACAGTTTGAAGGCTCTTTGATTGAATACTTTGTAAATTGTAAAAACACACTCGAAACATTAAAGCACAAAGCACCAAAATTTGTGTTGCATTAATCAAAAACATTCCCTTAAAACCAACTGCCATTCCTATCAGCCCAGAAACTGCACCCGTTTTTCCGCACAAACTTTTACACAATCCAAGTAAAAGCCCCCGTCCAAATTGCGAAATTCAATTAAATGCGTCCGCTGACGGCCAACTCGCTCAAAATTAATCCAACTTTTTGAACCGAATCATGCCCGCTTGAAAAAAAAAAGCTCAAACTTTCAGCTGGCTTTGTGCTTCAAGGGCGGTGAACTTTGGAGCAGCAGGAAGTGACAAGCCGGTGTGGAAAATCGATACCAGCGAATTCCACCGAGTAGACTTTTTCCCCGAACCGACGCGCGACACGGGTGAGAAAAATGCCCAAGAAGCTATCCGTGTCGGTACACAGAAAGCCATTACACGCGCGCTTTTGACTTAATTTGGGAAATTTTCCAATTGAGGCTGCACTTATCGAATTACTTGGGAAAGGCACTTTTCCAGACATCCTGTCGTCGTCATTGTCACTTTCTCTTTGTGAGCCACAGCTGAATTCAATTGGGTGATTTGTTTTTCGCCGAAATGGCGTGGTTTTACATTGGGAACTTTTGTTTTGCAATTTACCAAGGAATTTTTTATCGTACGGGAATTGAACTCTCGATTTGAAACAATCAGTAAATGTTGTCCTGTGAATGAAAACAGTTGCAAAAAAAAAAAAAAAAAAACAGATAAAAAGTTGGACGCAAACAAAGGTTTCTTCTTTGGATTTAGTCAGATTGACTTATCCAATTGAGACAAAGGAGATCGCTGGCTTTGGGAGTAACTAGCGCTCGCATTTTTAATGACACTGGCCCAACATTTACATTTGAAAACAATGCCCACCGACCATACTTTTCCGGTAAGTGCGAGAGTGCGAGCTTCGTTGATGAAAAAAGTTTGAGAGACTCACCACCTGCGACTGTATATTATTTGGACTTGAAGTTAACTAGAGAGTCTTTATCGAAAAGTCGTAATATAGTCGTTTCATGTCTATTCTTGAAGTAAATGACTCATAAGCTAATACAAATCTAATGAGTTTCCAAACTGGGGTTACTAC
The DNA here is from genome assembly GCF_015732765.1 of Culex quinquefasciatus. Lineage (NCBI taxonomy): Eukaryota > Metazoa > Arthropoda > Insecta > Diptera > Culicidae > Culex > Culex quinquefasciatus. The sequence goes on from NC_051861.1 coordinate 48,111,939, forward strand.
ATTGTTGGATCTTACATGTTCCATTAGCCATATTTGTGTTGGCTACTCACGTGAATTATCCAATCTCTAATCATGATATTTGATCAAACACTAGACACACCATGGATTCGTCAGGTATCGATATCAAATGCCCTGTTATCTGTAATCCCAAACGCAAACAATCCTTAGTGCCAGTGAGGCTTATGATCTTTTAATTGCAGCTCAACCGAATCGCACAAATAAATAGAACAAACTGGTCACAAAAACAAACTGAAGCCGGCGGCCTTTTTTTCCTCACAGCTAGACGATATCACTCAATCGATGTCTGCAGGCTGTGACGAGGTCGATGATGCACTCCCACCGACAGACCGGCAATCTAATCAATCATCATAACGCTCATTATCTGGGTTGATACTCACAATGAATGAAAGGGAGAGCAATGAGGAAGACATACCCGACGGATGATTGGCATTCTAGGGGTTATGGCGGTTTTTCGATTACAACGTTTGGCCCATTGTTTTGAACTAATCAAACTAGAAATGGGGACTCACCAAATCGTCACTTGTGTGCTATCTTGTGACACGACTGCTGTAAAAAGATAGGACGTGTCACAAGCGACGAAATATTGACGTTTAGCTCAATTTCATGATATGATATGAGACATTTTCAAAAAATATTCAATGTTTACAAAAAAAAAAGTACAGAATTTCATTTGTTGTTGTTTATTGATCTTGGGTCATGCCCGTTATCAAACTTAATTCTAATACATTCTAGTCACACTCAAAAAAAGTCGAAATAACATAAAACATGTAATCACAATCTCATTACTTCGTACTTGATTTTTTCCTTAGACATGGCTGTGTTTATCTTCTCACGATTGTCATTAATAAATTTCATCATACGATAGATTGGTTCATTCCTTGCGTAATTTTGTACTCTGTTAGCAATATGGAATTGACGGTCCCGTCTCAAACCAGTCCGCCCCGTGTACCTAGTAACCTGCAATAGTAAGTATGGTGAGTAATATTTACCATCGAGAAGATCCTTTAGGAAGAATACGTCCGTTAGATTTCTTCTGCTGCTCAGTGTGTCCATCGCCAAAAGCATACATATGTCTCTATAGTCTGGAACATATTCCTCCAAGGTAGATTGCGAACAGCATACATCACGAACTTTTTCTGTACGTTCTCCAAGCGATTCCGGTGTATATCATAGATCGGCTTCCATACTATGTTTGCATACTCTATTCCGCTTCTTACTATGCTCTTATAAATGGCCATGATTGTGTAGGGATCGTCAAGTTCATAGCAAAGCCGTTTGATCATCCCAAATAATGAATTTGCCTTCGAAACTACCTTGTCGATGTGATCGGTGTACATGAGTTTACTATCCATTTCAACTCCAAGGTCGCATGTGCTGCTGACTCTCTCAATGACAACATCCTCCATTTGATACTCGAAGTTAATCCAGTTCAGTTTCCGGGTGTATGTTATGATTTTGCATTTTGATTTGTTCACTTTTAATCCATACGTACTGCAAAATTCGACGAAACGTTGTAGATTACGCTGTAGGTTCAGACAATCTTTAACGCAGTTTACTGGAACAAATAGCTTCACGTCGTCAGCATAAATCAGAATGTGAGCATTATCAATGTATCCTGGTAGTTCGTTCATTACGCAGATAAATAGTAACGGACCTACATGACTACCCTGCGTTACTCCCGATTCAACAAAGAATGGTTCTGTAGTCGTGCCATTGAGTTTGACGTATTGTACCCGGTGCGACAAGTATGAACGTATCCATTCAAGGTAGACACCATTTATCCCAAGTTTTCGCAACACAGCTAAAAGAGGTTCGATGCTAACGACGTCGAATGCTTTGGACATATCCGTGTAAACTGTGTCCACTTGGAATCCATCAGCCATCCAAAGAGCTGTTTTGGACGCAAATTCTGCTAAATTGGTGACTGTTGATCGCTTTTTCAAAAATCCGTGTTGAGTATCCGAAATGCCTTCCTCGATCCAAGGATAAAGATTGTCGTAGACTAACGCTTCAAATAGCTTGGGAATAGCTGATAAAATCGCAACTCCTCTATAATTTTCCACATTTAGCTTCGATCCAGATTTATGAATGGGAATGATGTGAGAGATTTTCCACAGTGATGGGAAATGTCCAGTTTGAAGTGATTTGTTAAACAACAAGACTAAAGGCGCCAGAAATCCTTCAACGCAGCTTATGAGTAGTGAATTTGGCAATCCATCCGGGCCGCTTCCTTTGGATGCATCGAGAGTTGAGATTTTACGACGGATGTCCTCTGCAGACAGTGTTAAAATGGGAATGTTCCTCGAAGATGCTTGAGTGAATGGGACTTCATCATGGCTAGCTGTTGCGTAAACACTTTTAAAATAATTTGAAAATAGGTCGGTTGCTTCGATAACATTGCCTGCCGTATCCGCCTTGTAAAACACATTTACAGGAACGCCGCTGTTCTTGCGTTTGCTGTTAACAAAACTCCAGAAAGTTGAGGGATTAGACTGGATACCTTGCTGGACACTATCGATGTACGTGCAGTGGAGCAACCTATGCTTCGCTTTTAACGTGTTCGCCATCAAATTATAACTCAGCTTGTCCTGGTCCAACATTGATCGCCGAAATATGTTGTAGAGTCTTTCTTTTCCTTCAGCAAGCATATGATTTCAGCGTCAAACCAAGCAGGATACTTGACTGCATTGTTGTTAGACTTCCTAATACTGCAGTGTTTGGATAGTATTTCATAAACTAATGTGTAGAAAACAGCAACGTTGTAGTCCAATGGATTGTCAATTTTCGAAAAACATCGATCAAAGTCAAAGATCCCGAAAACATTCAAGCGAGAAATCAATTCACCTCCGTTAATCTCAATAAAATTGTCGCTGAACGATTCAGTTGACGAAAAAAAAAAATTATCTAGATATTATCCCAACTTAAGGCATTCTAATGAAATGCAAAATGGTGAACTTGTTTCTCCATCTGACACTGCTGCAAGCAATGTAGCTCTTTCACTTCCGTTCCGTTACGGATTGTAGACCACACCGCAAGACAGGCGCGCGCGCGCTCAGACCGACTGTGACAAGACCGTTGTCAGTAGCGCAAGCATAATTAATACAAGCATTATACGGAAGTGGATGCACCGCTCGTTTGTCTACCCGTGGAAGACTCTGAAGGAAGGTGGTCAGGGTTGAATTGGGACGATCTTGGAAAAGAAGTGTGAAAAGTGCTCAGTGAGCTAAAAGGATGTAACCAGTTTTTAATATGTTAGGCATGGTTTTTGTTTATTATACCGTAAACTGGGGTGACTTTGATAGCCCGGGGTGACTTTGATAGGTTTTTCAAATGCCCGTCAAATTAATATCTAAACATTTTTGAGAATTTTGAGTATGTAAGCATTAAGGGATAGCTTATTACCGAACATATATGCAAAACTGTGACTGTGACTATTTTTTTCAAAAGTGGGCAAACATGTGCACTTATTTTAAAAAATGAAAAAACTGCGACTATTTTCAAAAAAGTCACCTAAAAATTGATTTAACTTGAAAACGTTACACTTTATCAAAATTTCACTGAAGTACTTTTTGATTGCAAATTTGATTTTACATCGAAAAATGAAGTTGAAAAATTTTTTCGACCAATATTTCGATTTTTTGAAAAAATCAGTATTGATTCAAAATTTCATAACTCGCTCAAAGATTTTTTGCACAACCTGGAAATTTCTGAAAAATTGAAATTTGATGTCCTCTAAAACATATCAAAAACTAAAAAAAAAAAATTAAAAATGCAATGCGTGCATCATTTTTTTTTTCAGTGTAGTCCACCTACAACTTTGCCGAAGACACCAAATCAATCAAAAAAATCCTTCAAAAGGTACAGATTTTTGAATTTTCATACATCATTTTTGTATGGCCAGCTGCCAAATTTGTATGGAAAATTATATGGACAAACTAATGATGCAAAATGGCTTCTTAGGGCATACCGAAGGCACCAAAAAAGTTTCAGTCGGATTTAAAAATACAAAAAAAAAATCGAATGACCGAAATCTGAGAGAATTGCTCTGCTCTAAAAACTACTGTCCCTTTTCAGACTGTAGTCCCGATTCACCCCGTACCGTCGGTACGGAAGTAAAATTATAGATTAAATTATAAAGTTAAAACAAATAAAATTTAAAAAAAATGTGCAAGTTAAAGTATTTTTTTATATGTGGCCTACGATTCTACGGCAAATTACCAAAATGGCCCAATAGGTTCCACTGGCTAAGGACAACTTAAATCAATCGAATCAAGATACACTGTTAGCTTACAAGGTGGTACACCACTGTCTTCCCGCATCGAGCCACCCACAGCTCAAAAGTGCACCGTACATCTGTGGCTGTAATGTTTCCTCTTGCTCATATTCCGCTCAAATTTTCCTGCTCCGCCCGATGATGGCCCAAAGACGTTGTTGGCAAGCAAACTTAACGCTGTTTTATAAACTTTCCCACTTCTACATAAAGATGTCGTCGTCAACATCATCTTGTGAAGCACATACATACTTACACACACACACACACACACACACACACACACACACACACACACACACACATGAACGTGATGTGCTCGTGTTGTACGTAAGCCGAACATGACATGACCCGGGCGTTGGTACAATTAAAAGCTTCAATTGAATTCTAACGAATCTACACCTCCTCCCACTTCCAGCTCAGTGACACAGATAGTAAAGGGTTTTGCCACAAACACACTAATACAAAGTCACACACTCTCATATGATGCCATGCTGCATGCTTACCCTTGGTTATTATAAAATTTACCTGGAGCTTAATGCTGAGGATTGACAAGTCAAGGGTTAGTACGTTCTGGGTGTTTGGATCCATTCGGTCGATTCAGTCATCCATTCGAAGTTACATCGCCGCGCACGAAAGCCAACTGTTGCAAATGGAACCAACCGTGATGGTTGTACACCAGGGTGACAATAAAAAAATCGACATCAAGGATACCCTTATTCCTTCTCACTCGATTCCTTTGGCAAAAATAAGTATTTGTGCCAATTTTGAGCCAAATCGGTTAAGGTTTAAGGGTCGCTTTTATCGTTGAGGTTTATAAGGGGAAATTCGCGAATGAGTTTCCACAATTTTTCTTGTAACCCTAATGTACACCCTTTTGCTTGATGTGTATAGATACGGTTAAATCATACAAACAACACCAGCAAAAAACGACGCGCCGTGAGGATAACGACAAACCCATCAACGTTATTCGAAACCGGGCGCACGAGCGATTTGAAAGCCAACAACTGACGCTGCCAATCTGCCGTGAAAGTGATGACATGATTCGGTTTTGTGAATGAGCCAAATTTGGTGAAAAATATAGCTTTCGGAAAAAACCGTAGGGATCAGCAAACACTGTGTTTCCTTGCTTTCCGACTCTTTCATAATCATATCTCGATGTTGAGCGTTGTTGAATGCTTTGAGCATAATTGAATTGAATTTTTGCTGCAACAATCTGGTCACACGAATATTGTTTACTCGAACGATGGAAAAAGATAAGGTAAATAGAATAGGAAAAAGGGTATAAAAAACCGTAACAACGCACAACATTAAAAAAAAAACAATGCTCAACACGTTTGCAAACAACATATTGATGATTTATATTTTATTATTGTTCGACTCAAATGAAACATACACAGAAAAAAATCAATTCTCGAAACCGTGAAGTCAGTTCACGATTATGAGAACCACGAAGGAATATATTCACGTTTATGGTGCAAATGCACCATACTTATGAATAAATTCCTTCGTGGATCTCATATTCGTGAACTTAATTCACGATTACGGGAATTGATTTTTTTCTGTGTATAAAAAGCACTTGCTAAAGGTCCCAATGTTGCAAATAAGTGATAGAAAAGCTATAAATTGATAATCTCTGCCCCAAAAATATCCGAGAGTATAGCTGCCGTCACTATAGCTGGAGTCGGAGTCGGAGTCGGAGTCGGAGCCGAAAATTTTTGATTACCCGGAGTTGGAGTCGGAGTTATCTTAAATTCGACAAAAATTATGTTTATTTTTTATTTTTTAGTATTAGCTAGAAAACAGATTAATTTACAAAACTTCTTATATTTTTATTTTTTTTTTTTCAAGTCGCATGCGCTGCGTTGCCATTTTTATTTTTTTTAAGATCATTAAATGATAACCTGTACATCAGCTCTTACCCAAGTATGTAGTAGCACCATAACTCAAAAGACAATATTGGTTTTGTAGTCAGAAATATTTAATTGATTTTTGTCTGCATCCTTTTGCCAACATTTATGAACCCTTCAAACTCAAATTTGACCAAATTTAATCTAAAAAAAAGCAAAGCAATCCACTTTAACGACCCCCGGGTCTTTTGTGGACTCTGTTGCAAGTTTCTGCTCATTTCTAGGCGTCCGAATGTTATGTGTGGTGAGTCACTCAAAACCTCTTTTACGCAAATGAACCGACGTTTTACTTCCCCATCCGATACCCCCAGGGCCAGGAGGATAAGGTGGGAATCGAACCCGTGCCTTATAGCAACTTAGGGGTCGGCAGCCGAAGCCGCTAACCACCGCGCCACGAGGCCCTAATCTAGTTCTTTCGGAAAAAAGTACACACACAGTCATCTTATACTCCGAAAGCGATTGTATTGGTGGTTTTAAGTAAATCAATGTTCAGGAAAAAAGTTACGTGGTACATCAAAAAATATAAATAATAATCACTATTTATGGAAATCGAAAACAAAAAAAATCACTGACAGGATAACTCTTCCAACAAATATTCAACGCTTATAACAATCTATTACTTGGAACTCAACATGCGCATTTTGTTTATAACTTTATGACTGTACAAAAAAATAAAAATGTCTGAGAATGTTGATCCTTAGGCAAACTACTTTGATATTGTTGCAAATTATCGTTGAAAAGTTCTCAAGATTTCAGGATAGGACAGGATTTCAAGATAAAAAATATCCGTGACCTAGAAAATATTTATCCTGTGGATTTTAGTTTTTTATCCAATTCTAAGTTTATTCATATATTTTCATGGAGGCGCACGACCATTCATAAAGCTTCGTTTTAGGTGAAGATGCAAGAAGTATCGTGCGCCTCCTTTTAAATATATAAAAAAAGTAAAAATTAAAAAAAAATCGAAAAATTCCGAGGTAAAATATTTTCTAGGTCACGGATATTTGAAAAGGACCCCTTAAGCGTTCTTTCCAGGAAGATTTTTTAGATACATTGATTTGTAATAATAAACTTCTTCAGCCTTGGCGTGATGTTCATGTAAGTCTTAAAAATTTCAATGGGGCTTTAAAAAATAGTTTCGTTTAAAATTGTTATTTAAAAATACAAGGTGACTATGATAGTCACTGTGCTTCTTATAAATGTCAACTTAAAAGTGAGCAAATTGAATTTATATGTTGAATCAATCATTAAGGCCAGCTTTCTTTTAATGATCATTAAAAAATAACAATTAATTCAATATTTTAGCTTTTAATCAATGTAATGAAAATTTGAGGTTAAATAAATAAATCCAAATTTACATACCAAACTGTTCTTCTGAAAATGCCTTCGAAGTCGGAGTTGGAGTCGGCTAGAGTTGGTGGTACGGAGTTGGAGTCGGAGTCAGAGTCGGTTGGATCTGAAAGCCGGAGCCGGAGTTGGAGTCGCTTGAAATATGACCCGACTCCGCAGCCCTGTATTTGAGGCAAGAATATTCAGGCGGGATAATTGTAGCTGCTGAGAGCTGATATTTTGATATTTTAACAACCCTGCAAAAGATGAGTATTTTTGTATACTGTAGTCGTTTCAGCCAAACCAGCACTGAATAAAAAACTAATTGTACAACACGTAATCTCACAATGTTCAATCCGAACAATTCGGCGTAAAATTACCTGAATGATTTAGTTTATTAATTAAGGTCCAGGAACTGTGGTGTAGGGGTAAACGTGATGGCTTCTCACCCAGTCGGTTTAAGTTTTATCGCAAACGGTCCCGGTGGCATTTTTCGATTTGTCTGACCACGCCTTCCGTCGGATAGGGAAATAAATGTTGGCCCCGGACTAACCTAAAAAGGTTAGGTCGATAGCTCAGTCCAGGTGTAGGAGTCGTCTCTCTGGGTCCTGCCTCGGTGCAATCGCTGATAGGCAGTTGGACCAACAATCCAAAGATCGTAAGTTCAAATCCCGAGGTGGATGGAAGTTTAGTTGTACAAAGAGGTTTGCAATTGCCTTCGGACACCTAATTTCGAGTAGGAATCTCACAATCGAGAACGCCAAGGCAATGCTGTAGAGCGAATCATTTGATTTTTTGATTTCAATCAAGAAAAAATATAAAAAAAACGATGAATTCTAGCAAAATCTTGTATTCTTGTGCACACTTGTAACATAAAGAACATGTTTGATTTCAACCCTCTAAAATCCAACCCCGCCTCTAAACAGGCTTTGATCTAAAAATTCACCCAAAATCAAATTTTCAACCAATTTTTGATCTTTAAAAAGCATAGGAATGAAGAACCCTTTAAATATTCATCAACATTTTGACTAAAGATTACAGCTTCTGTTTAATGGGTTTTCTTTCAATGTAATATAATAGAGGGCACGTTACACTACTCTATACTACACGTATTTTATTCACTACTTTAAAATAACAAAAAAAAAATACCGAACAGAGAATACTGAGCAATTCTCTGAGATTTCGGTCATTCATTTTTTTTTGTATTTTTTAATCCGGCTGAAACTTGTTTGGTGCCTTTGGTATGCCCAAAGAAGCCATTTTGCACCATTAGTTTGTCCATATAATTTTTCATACAAATTTGGCAGCTGTCCATACAAAAATGTGGGTCTCGTGGCGCAGGGGTAGCGGCTTCGGCTGCCGATCCCGATGATGCTATGAGACGCGGGTTCGATTCCCGCCTTATCCACTGAGCTTCTATCGGATGGTGAAGTAAAACGTCGGTCCCGGTTTCTCCTGTCTCGTCAGAGGCGCTGGAGCAGAAATCCCACGTTAGAGGAAGGCCATGCCCCGGGGGGCGTAGTGCCAATAGTTTCGTTTTTTTCGTTTTTCCATACAAAAATGCTATGTGAAAATTAAAAAATCTGTATCTTTTGAAGGAATTTTTTGATCGATTTGGTGTCTTCGGCAAAGTTGTAGGTTTGGGTATGGATACTTAAAAAAAATGATACACGGTAAAACACATTTTGGTGATTTTTATTTTCACTTTTTGTCACTAAAACTTGATTTGCCAACAAAAAACACTATTTCTAATCTAATCTAAGCTAATCTAATCTAACACAAACGCAGCCAGTCCGATGAAAGCATGCTGGAAAGTCTTGTGATTAGATTACGCCCCAAGCACTTTTCTTGTCATTATTAATAATTGTAGTACATCCGAGAACACCCGAAAATGTATTACAAAAATTAAAGCGGCCAGCCCTACTACGTTGTGTTTACCGCAGAGAGGATTCTGAGAACGGATCACATTTCACAGAATCTATAGGGGAGGAAGGATGCGTGGACATACCGTACCAAACGCTCCGGTTCATTTTCGCATTATTGTTGTGTAAGTTGTGTTTAGTGTAACAATATATAGTTAAGTGTAATATAATAAATGAATATATGAAATAAATTTATTTTATACAGTTAATTACCTTCATAACCACCTGAAAAATAATAAATTATTAAATGAAATAAGGTAGAGCGTATAGTACAGCGTTTTGGTTTTAGTAGAAGGAATGTAGAGATTGTAAGAAGTAATGGTAAGAAAAGGTATTTTAATGAGTATTTCGATAGCTTCAATGAAAAATCAAATTATAAACAAGAGAAGATTTAACGGAATTTAGAAACGTGAGAAAAACAGTAAAATATTTAAGAAACAAATTTTAGTAATTTCTTTGAAAAGGATACAATCTGGAAGCACTGACGCAGCAGCTTCCTTCTTCACCCCGCGTCTCTGTCGAGCCGATTGCGTTTCAAAAAGACTGCTTCGTGCTCCCGCCAGGCAGCACATCAACAACGGGGTACGGTGGAGAGGGGGAGTACAAATAACAAAACCAACTTTTAAGTGTAGTTTGACTGTCAAACTTGTAATTCGTTGCTGATTTGTTCGAAAATTTGTTAAAAATAATAAGTTTTTTTGCAGCACCCCTTTTGGACGGACATTTCTGTTGTCACCTTCTGGTTCCTTGTATTAGCCATGGATAATTTCACAGTGTAATAAACAGGGCAGCTACCACTACGTGGCGCCACTGTTTCGAATGAGAAAATGATACAGGTTTTTCAGACGAGTTTCAATCCCGTGGGGGGAGTCATCGGCTGACCAACACCATCTTATTCCACCGCCGCTCCTGCACAATACTTGCATGCAAGTTGACCACTTCGATGTTCAGGTCAGGTCACACTACCGTGTGCAATGCTCTCACTCGCGACGGCGCTCGCAAAAAGAAAAACAAAGGTGGCCAGAAACGTCACCACCGACCGCAAAAAAAAACGCTCAAAACGAACGAATAATGCAGAAAAACGGGCAAACTCCACACTTTTCGCGACAAACTCTTCACGGCCGACCGAATGACACCAAATAAGAAGGTTCAATCCTTCAAATTCGCACTGAAATCGCGATTTAAATAAAGCTGCCACGACACACACGACATCTCTCAAAACGCGCCCGTAGCTCCTCTCCCAACAAAAAACACTATTTTTAATTTTTTTTATTTTGTGATGTGTTTTAGAGGACATAAAATGTCAACTTTTCTGAAATTTCCAGAATGGGCAAAAAATCTTTGACTGAGTTATGATTTTTTGAATCAATACTGGTTTTTTCAAAAAATCGAAATATTGGTCGCAAAAATTTTTCAACTTCATTTTCCGATGTAAAATCGAATTTGCAATCAAAAAGTACTTTAGTGAATTTTTGATAAAGTGCACCGTTTTCAAGTTATAACCATTTTTAGGTAACTTTTTTGAAAATAGTCGGAGTTTTTTATTTTTTAAAATTAGTGCCCATGTTTGCCCACCTTTAAAAAATTTTTTTTGAAGAGCTGAGAAAATTCTCTATATTTTGCTTTATTGAACTTTGTTGATACGACCCATAGTTGCTGAGATATTGGAATGCAAAGGTTAAAAAACAGGAAAATTGATGTTTTCTAAGTCTCACCCAAACAACCCACCATTTTCTAATGTCAATATCTCAGCAATTAATGGTCCGATTTTCAATGTTAAAATATGAAACATTCGTGAAACCGAGCTTTTCGAAAAAAATATTTTCAAAAATTTAAAATCAAGACTAACATTTGAAACGGGCGTAATATTGAAAGTTACAAAATAATTAAATTTATTCCTGAAATATTTCAGCAAAAACTTGTTTCTTTTATTACAAACACTAGATCATTTTGTACATTTTTGGGCGCTTCTAGACAATTGTAGAGCTTGTCAAAACGAACATTTTTATTCTTGAAAAAAAAATTTGGTCGATTCTATCAAAAGTTCTGGGCAAAAAACGATTTTAAAATGTTCATTTTCAAATTGAGATTAAATGAGTTTAACAAAAAATACCTCCGAGATATTTTCAGCACATGTACTCTAGAATGTGTGAGGCTTCTAAGAGCGAGGTCAAACTCTACCACCTTTTCAAGTTATTCACATTTCAAAATGGCGTTTTTTTCGTATTTTGGCTATAACTTTCGTTTAAAAGGTTCAATTTTTGCTCTCTTGGAAGATAAATGCATGTTTTAATAAGATCTAAAAATGTCTAGAAGACACCGTCTCGCTACGACATAAACTTGAGTTGATAAATTCAAAAAACTCGTTTTTTCATCAACACCTCAACCTTAGTTACTTAATTACAAAAATGGCTCTAGAAACTTCCCGTTTGAAGATAGAGCTTTGTGATCTCCAACAAAGTTGCTCAAAATGGTGTTCCCTACAACTTTTCTCAAGACACCGAAGCGTTATCTCGTCATTCCGCTGAAATAAAAATTCTGAACCACCCTAAAATTTGGACCACCCTAATGTCCACCATACCAAAAGATGCCCCTATTGACCCTGATAATTTGTCCCGAAGACACCAAAACTCTAAATCTTAACGTGTGGCCACTATCAATTTTGTCACGCTAGATTTCGGTTTCGGACCACTGTGCAGTGTTATATGATCGATCCATAAAGCTAGGTACACTGTTGCTGATTTTTTGTATCATTGAATAACTGCCATGATCATGAAAAAAAACTTAAATCGTTATGTTTTAAATGTGGAATTTGTAGGGATTCATTTGCTTCTAAAGAATCAATTGAAGAAGTAATTTGAAAGAGAAAGTTTTTTCAAAAAGGACGAAGAAAGTATTAAAGATTTCTGGAAAATTTGTTTTAAAACAGCACTCAACTTCCGAGAAATAAGCTTAACGACCAGTTCAATGGAGACGCATGGTGAATTGAAAGAAAACTCCCACTAGAGTTTATTCTTTTTATGTACTTTACATAAGAGTCTAGGTAAGCTTCTAGCAAAATCAGCCGAAGCTCTCAACTTGAGTGTTCGTCCCATAAACTCAAAAGTGCAGTGGGCGAAATCAAATCGACCTCAAAGGGAAGCCTGCGATGCAATACATGACAACAAAGGTAATTGAATCATGAGGGTAATTTGATTTGCTCCCCCATGGAAGCGCAGCATCAGCAGCAGTCGTGTTGTTTTTCTTATCAGTTCAACTCTATTAACATATTGTTGGATTTTCCAGCAGTCTGGTGGGAAAGGAAGTTGCCACTTGATAGCAGGGGTAGGGGACCTATTCTAGAGTGAAAGGAACGTTTATTTTGCTATTGGGATATAGGACAAGCAAATCGTTTCATACCCTAACTTGGTCGGTTTCAGAATGAATTTGAGCGTGGGTTATTATACTGCAAGAGAGTCAATTTACACGAATAAATACTGTAAAAATGTTTGAAATTAGGAGTCATGAATCTCTTATGGAATTTTTATACTGTCTTAAGATTGTCATTCAATGTATAAATATTTTTTTTTTCCAATTCAAAAATCTATAAACTGCTGCTTTCGGTGCATGTAACACTTTCACACAAATGCTACAGCTTCTTTCTTGAACGCCTGCCCCCACTCAATTTCTTTGAGTAACGCAACGGTCTCGCTTGTCCCACTCGGTTGTTTTCATCCTGCCAGGTCAAGACGAAGAAGACATTTAGGTGCCACGTTTACCCGCCAACCTTCTTCCGAGACTGCCGCCTTTCTTCCTGTATTGAATATGTTGTTGTTTTTTTTTTTCCTAGATCGTTGAAGCACTGCACTCAAACGAGCAAAGCTGAATTTCAAATTTGTGACAATGACAAATCATTTAAGGTCATAATAGTTTTTAACCTTAATTTCCAACATCAGGACACAACCTGGTCTTAATTTCAACCGCAGGGACTTCTAGTCTAATGTATGTGTAAATTTTTCGTACTGAAACTTGATTCATAACTGGACATAAATGTTGTCGTCGAACAATTTTCATTTGGGTGTACGTTCATAGTGTTGAAGCCCAGAGCCTCCTTACCTTTAACCTCAACAAGTGTGTTTCCACTGAACGATATGTGTCGGCGAACGTCACCAGCCAAGCAAGAGTTGAAAGGGGAAAAGTCGTGTTGCTAGTATGACTCGACTCGAAGACAACTTCCGTGAAAGCAAGATGATTGATATCATTATAGACTGCCGTATCAGGTTGCGTCTTCTGCTCCCTTGACTTTCAACGGCTGAACTACCCAATAAGCAAACAAACAGCTTTAGTGCATGGTACGACAAACGGAATCCAACCAAACACGTGCACAACATGGAAATCTATTTCCGAGGGGAAAAACACGTGCCAGGTAAACCTCAAAAGGATTTGTTGATTATTTACTGGTGAATCTAGTCTTTTTCATTTTTTATTATTTTATTTTTAATTTTAAAATCTAATGAATAACGATTAAACATCGATTGACTTCAAACAAACATGCACTAAAGACCCCAAAAAGACATTGAACTTAATCACACTCCAAGCCAACAGAAATCCACGACTGTAATAATTGGAACAGAAAACCAGCTGGGAACTCAAACCCGAAACCAAATCCGTGCCGCCGTACCGCGAGCTTTCCGGGAAAATTAAAACAGTTAAATCTGCAGGGATTTGTAAAGTTTTGCGTCAAATTTATGGAGCTCAACTACCCTCGACGAGGGTGAACTGTTGTCAGCGCTTTTCATTGGTTTTGAAGATTTGAATGAGATTTAAAGTTTTCGGGTTTACTTTGGCGGGCTGCCCTCAAAACTTGGAGACGAGAGTTTTGATGTGATTAAAGTGGATTCGAAAGTAACTGTTCATTTGCTACACTGCCTCGAGAGATCAAATACATTTCATCAATACGGAACCATCCATAACCACGTAGACACTTTGTGGACAATATTCCATACAAAAATACCCCCTCCCTAATGTGTCCACATGGTTTATGGTTGGATCCCACAAAATCAAATCAAATTATTCGCTCTACAGCATTGCCTTGGCGTTCTCGATTGCGAGATTCCTACTCGAAACTAGGTGTTCGAAGGCTTGATTGTTGAGGCAATTGCAAACCTCTTTTTACACCTTAGCTTCCATCCACCCCGGGATTCAAACTGACGACCTTTGGATTGTTAATCCAACTGCCAACCAGCGACTCCACCGAGGCAGGACCCAGGGAGACGACTCCTACACCGGGACTGAGCTAACGACCTAACCTTTTAGGTTAGACCGGGGCCAACATTTACTTCCCCGTCCGACGGAAGGCGTGATCAGACAAATTTCGTCTCGAAAAATGCCACCGGGACCATCTGGGATCGAACCCAGGCCGACTGGGTGAGAGGCAATCATGCTTACCTCTATACCACGGTTCTCGGTTGGATCCCACAGTTTTTCTTAAAAAAAATGACAGCGATTTGATGTGAAATGAGTAGGGACCTACATAGGGAAATGAAATGTTCTGGGAGAAATTTCAAACACCCAAAGTCATATAAATTTAAGGTTGAAAAACTTGTAGTTTTTCTTTGGTGTGGGCACTTTGCTTGTACCGAACAAGCACAAACATAATAAAAACTATTAGATTATTATCAACAACAGTTTTACAATACTTTTAATTGTTATAAGTCTCGTTTTTTGACAAAATTATTTTAAATTGATTCCAACCTTGTTCTTGCATGATCTTGTTGCTCGATTGGAACGCCGATTTGACAGTTCGATTGGAACCCTGAGAGTGACATTTCGCCTCTCCATATAGGCTCTCTAGAAATGAGACGCCAGTCAATTAGAGAGCCTATATGGAGAGGCGAAATGTCACTCTCAGGGTTCCAATCGAACTGTCAAATCGGGGTTCCAATCGAGCAACAAGGTCATGTAAGAACAAGGTCGGAATCAATTTAAAATCATTTTGGCAAAACAACGAGACTTATAACAATCAAAAGTATTGTCAAACTGTTGTTGATAAAAATCTGATAGTTTTTGTTATGTTTGTGCTTGTTCGGTACAAGAAAAGTGCCAGCACCAAAGAAAAACTACAAGTTTTTCAACCTTAAGTTTGAATGACTTTGAGTGTTTGAAATTTCTCCCAGAACATTTCATTTCCCAATGTAGGTCCCTACAGTCAACTTGAATCAATGTCTGAACTCGTTTGCAATCGACTAGCTAGCGTCTATTTAAAAACAGAGCTTGGTTGATTATCTTCCATAAACGCAAGTCTAAAAACTTTGTTTGTTTGATAAAGCATTTTAAAAACCCAAGGTAAAAACAGAATAAAAGTTCATCAAAAGTTAAATAAATGAATAAATAAATAGAAAAATCAAAAAGAAGTAAAAATTTTATCAAGTTGATGGAAATATTTATTTTTTTGTAATTTAAAGTGTCAAAAGAGAAATGTAAACATGCTTGTCCCGATTTTGAAAAGAAAAAAAAACATCTTGAACGCAATATTGCGAAATGCATAAGCTTTCCTGGATAATTCAAGAGCTTTGGCAGCAAAGCTTGATATTGGAATGTTTCACTTTGTACGGCAAATAAAGATGCTTATAGACCTGAGATTGGCTTGGTAATTTTTTTACGATAAAATATTCAAAATTGGGTTTGAAGCCTTTTGAAGATTTAAATATTTTTTAAAGATATTTTTTTACACTCGTTGCTGCTCTAACTAAAATTTCACCTTTTTTCTAATGAATAAATTGTACAAAATGGCTCTAAAGTTGCCATATCAGCACTTTGACGTTTAACTGAAATCGAGTGATAAATTGCTTAACTGGAAATGATCAAGCAAACTTTTATCAACACTTTTACACAATAGGTTGTTAAAATAGTGCAAATCAGAATATTGGCTGGAGGAAGGAGAGAGTGTTTACCCTGCTTAACATACGAGAATTTCCCTAAATAAGAGCAAGTTCACAAGCAGAACAAACCCATCTTGCATCGACCTCACTTATCTGCTTTTCTTTTTGTAAAGGGTTTAAATAGATGAAAATAAACATTTTAAAGACCCAAATATGTTAAACTGCCTTACCAAAACCGTTCTCAGCTTCCCTGAATATCTCTACATGCTCCAAATTGATTTGAATTGATATCTGGATAAAACACATTTTTATTGAAATTTTAAAGTTCTGCAATGATTCACATAAAATCCCAAACAGGAATAGTGGAATAGGGAATACTCCCCGGACTCCCGAGTGCCCCTGGAAGAGGTCGTATAAAGACGCTGAGAAATACAACTCATGACGACAACAAGGAAGATAACACGTGCTTGAGGACTAATCCGTCAAGTGAAATCCTAGTTTTTAAATTTTAGTTTTTAATGTAGTTTTTTATTTAGGTTATCAAATTTCAAAGAACCAATGTTACATCGAAAGGAGTAATTTTAAAAGGTGGAAACCTTACACTGCTAGAAATAATAATCAAACAAAAAAACAATAATTCGCTTAAAATTTATTCGATTGAAATATTTCACTCTACATTTTTTACCATTAGTTCTTGCGCTTATTAAATAATTAAAAGTTTGTTAAATTTTGTCTTTGTGTACCTGCCAAAAATACATATTGAGCTACTTTTGTTCTATGAAAAACTTAGTCGTTTTTAGTATTTTTATTTGAACTTATCATACGTTTACTGCCCCTGATCCGCAAAAATGTCCCATATGTGTGCTCTTTCAAAAAAGCCTGCAACATCCAGTACTTTATTCTAGAAATAAGGAAAAATCCAGTTTTTTTTTTTCGCGAAAACTTAACACGTATCCTTATGTGTGGGATAAACATCAAATGAGCAACTCTCTACGAAATCGGCCGATTTCTACCCATTTTTATTTTTTATTTTTTTTATTTGGCTCAAACTTAGTGGGGGCCTTCCCTATGACCAAATAATCTATTTTGCGTCATTGGTTCACCCATACAAGTCTACATAAAATTTTGGCTGCTGTCCATACAAAAATGGTATATAAATATTCAAACCGCTGTAACTTTTGAATGAATTTTCTGATCAATTTGGTGTCTTCAGCAAAGTTGTAGGTATTGTTGAGGACTATTGAGAAAAAATAATCAACTTTTTTTTCACAAAAACTCAACTTCCCAAAATACATATTTTTTTTATTTTCGAGGTTTTTAGATATGTTTAGGGAAAACCGCTGTAACTTTTGAGTCATAGACTTTTGATCCATAGAAAAACATGGTCAAAAAATCTACCGTCGAGTTATGAATTTTAAAAAAATAGTGATTTTTGGAAAAAATGAAGTTTTCTGCAAAAAAAAGTTACATTAATTTTTAATGCAAAATTGAATTTGAAATCGAAAACTGCTTTACAAATTTTTTGATAAAGGGCTCCGTTTTCAAGATATAGCCACCATTTTTTTTTTTGATTTTAGCGAAATATTTGCAGTTTTTCGATTTTTAAAAATAGTTACCATGAGTGACCATTTCTATTTTGTTTTTTGAAAAGTTCAGAAAATGTGCTATAAAATTGTCTTAGAGACATTGAAGATTGGACCTCGGGTTGCTGAGATAGAGCCGCTTTAAGAAAAAGAAACACGAAAATTGAAGTTTTCTAAGTCTCATCAAAACAACCCACCATTTTATAATGTCGATGTCTCAGCAAGTAATGGTCCGATTTTCAATGTTAAAACATTAAACATTTGTAAAAATTTTCGATCTCTTCGAAAAAAATATTTTCAAAATTTTTAAATCAAGATTAACTTTTTAAAATGGCCAAACGTTGAATATTACGCCCATTTAAAAAGCTAGTCCTGATTTAAAAATTTTGAAAATATTTTTTTTTTCGAAGAGATCGGAAAATTTCACGAATGTTTAATGTTTTACCATTGAAAATCGGACCATTAGTTGAAAGCTGAAAATAGTTTTCGATTGCAAATTCAATTTTTCATTAAAAAAATAATGTCAAATTTATTTCTGCATGAATCTTCGATTTTTTTTTTCCAAAAATCACTATTTTTTTCAAACATTTATAACTCGGCGGCAGATTTTTTGACCATGTTTCGCTATGGCTCAAAAGTTGCGGGTTTTTTGTCCCTTAAAACATATCAAAAAATCTCTAAAATCAAATAATATGTATTTTGTATTTTGTATGTACAGCGGTTTGAATATTTATATACCGTTTTTGTATTGACAGCAGTCAAAATTGTATGGAGACTTGTATGGGTGAACCATCACTGAAAAAAAATTAATGTACCAAATTCATAAATTCTAGGAATTTTGGCTCCTTTCCTTATTTAGTAATCCATAAAACCCGATTACTAAATAAGCAAAAGAGGCAAAATTCCTAGAATAAAGGAATTTGGTACTATTTTTTTATTTCAGTGAATGACACAAAATAGCTTATTTGGTCATAGGGAAGTCCCCACAAAGTTTGAGCCAAATTTTAAAATACAAATAAAATCCACTTCCGGTTTTGGTGGAGAATTGCTCACATTGTTTCTAACATCATCATCTATCGTTTAACCGTTCGGAAGTCGCGTGTTTTAGCTTTTCATTTCAGTGCCCTTCCATAATTTGTATAAAGTACACTATGTGACTGCCAGTGGGTTAAGAAGTCCGAACGTAGGATTCCTCGACCTGACCTCAAAATGAGACAGGCTAGTGATCAGGTACCAAAATGATCAATTTGAGCAAAGATAAACGTGAATCGAAAAGGGGTTGAGGAACTAGATGAATTTTTAAAGACCATTATCGATTTTTATACCAAATCTTTTGATCTGATGATCTTTAACAATTGCTGTTTTATCTTTGAAACCCTGTTCGGCCAAATTCGTGATTAGCATTAAAGTGGTTCGGGGAATTTCTCAACGTTCCAATCAAACAAATTCGCAGTAATTTCTTACACTTAATTTTAATCGACAATTTCTAGGAATCAATCTGTTCCAAATTTCGCAACCATTCTTGCTTCACGAATTGTGAAACAATAATCCATACTTTTTGATTGGATTGCTTGTTATTAAGTTTGTGTAAATTTTGTGCTCTGTATTTTACCGTGGGAGATATTTCATATCTATGCTTCTCTAATTATTTTACAACAGTTATTTTGAGAGTCTAAAATTTACTAATGTCTACTACATTGAGATTTTGTGGAAAAGCTTTTTTATTTTCTCTTCACTTAAGTATTAAATTAATGTCACTTTGTTATCAACCATCACGGTAAATCAGTGAAGCTGCCACGTTTTGTACTGTTGCGTACGATGTTTGCTGATGACGAGTCCGTCACACGAGCAGAGGATTGTGGGAAGATTTGACGAGGGTTTAATCCTAATGCTTTCATCCGCTACGGGGATGAGTGCTTTCATTTTTTTTTGGCTTTTACTTTTTTATGCAATTTTTCCTGACCATACGAAAATTGAGACAAAATTCAACTGTTTATTGTCTAATTATTCACAATTATCTCGAGATTTTTTGTTGAGGTTTCCTGGAATGCTATTAGATTTATCAACCAACAATGGATGTTAAAATTACTCAATTTGAAGCAGAGTTATGGTAATCTGTTCATGATTTTAAGTTTGCTCTTGGTAACATTCTCTTTGAAGACGTTTTTTTAATATTTCTAAAACTAAAATTACCTTTCAATTCAAAGCAAAATGTTGCAATTCGGCAGTATAATATTCGTTTATTTATCTGGTGATCATAATAAATCAATTTAATCAAAACTATTGCCAAATATTCTTACAATCCCTCACGTATAACAACTCATCACCTCTATGGTTTAAAGAACGCCAGATTAGGCTTACTTTTGTAAAACTTCCGGAACGTCAACCGCCAGAAGGCGATCCGAAAGTCTACGTTGTAGAACGCGTAGATGAACGGATTGATGGCACTGTTGATCCAGCCAAGCCACGTAAGGAACTCCATCAGGTGTTTGCTCTTGGACCGTTCCGGCAGAAAGGGCATAATCAGGTAGTACACGAAGAAGGGCAACCAGCAGGCAATGAACCCTCCGACGACCATGCTGAGCGTTTGGGCCGTTTTGGTTTCCCGCTTGAGGGACGAAATCCGCATCGGCATCCGCTTCCCGTGGTGGACACGCACCTTGGCGTGACTCGTGGTCACGTTGGACACGCACGATTCCGCGAGTGAGATCTGGCTGGCGCTGAACTGGACCGTGTTAATTGGCCGCATCTCATAGTTGTTCCGGTACTTGCCCGTACCTTCGGTTCCGCTGGCACTGGTGTTGGTGCTACTACCGGCGTGACATCCGAGGGTGGTTAACCGGGCCGTCGGCGTGGCCAGTTGGTGCCGTTGTGCATTTGGTGTGGCTCGAGCCGAACTCAGAAACTCGTACAACGTCTGATGCGATTGGGCGACGTACGTGGAGGACAGATTTCGTCCCAGATAACCCAAGCCACCGACTCCGGATTGCTGTTTTGGGCTGGTGTCCATTTCAGAGGTATAATTGTCCGGCTCGACCTCACAGCTTTTCTCAGTAGCCTGAAAAGAACGACTTGTTTAAAATGGTTGCTTCAACAGAAAACCCCCAAGGATTCCATAAATAAAGTCTTTGAACATTAATTTCTGCTGGTAACAAAGCTATCCTACCTAGAAAAGGTTAAAATACCAACAACAAATTGCTTCGGCAAATATTTATACAAAAAAAAAGACAAACCATCCACATTAACGACCCCCAGGTCTTTATAGGTTTCTATTACAAGTTTCTTCTCGAAACTTCACCCAAACGCGATTCTGCATGAAATCTGTCCTCATGCATTTTTGCGATATAGGGGTATGACATTTTAGCCCAATACCGACAATTATCGGCAATACCGACTGCTGTTTGCTGGTATTGGGGAAAAAATTTAAACGGAACAACGATTGAACCATCCACTTCTTGATTGCTGATCCAAATCGCTTCCACCGCCTCAGGGAGGCTTACTGAACTGAGAGGGACAGAGCACCAACTTATTCTTCTCTTCGAAGTGTTGCTCGGGGACGCGCCAGCGTGAGAACTGCGGATCGCTGACATGTTTACATGCGGGCAAAAATGATCTACGGACATGCTGCAAAAATTGTTATTAAATGTAATATTTTCTGCAGCAAATCCACTGTTTCAGATTTTGATATATATTTTTTTCCTTCAGGTGTTGGAGTCCTTGAGCTTGAATGGGGAACTAACCTCTTTTTACTTCAAAGAACCTTCCACCCCGAGTTTCGAACGGACGACCTTTAGATTAAGAGTCCAACCGCCACTAGCGATGGCATCGGAGCAGGCTTGGTTTGTTGTGTTGTTTGTACTTATGGCATGAAGACGACTCCCACACCCGGAATGACTGGAATGAGCTGTCCTAGAATGTCCTATTTTAGGATAAGGCAATTCTAAAGACGGGTCCACGTCAATTCGTAGTGGGTGGTAAATATTTCCAGCCTATCTGTAAATAGCCTCAGGATTAAATGAAAACGACTCGTTTATAAAAGCATCTCCTACTTGCTACTTTCGTCGATACATCTACCATGATCTTTGAACAGTTAATCGGTTTGCGGTGTTAAACATCAAAGAAATTTGAAAAAGTGTGCTTGACTTTTGATTACTATTGGTCAATAGAGCTCATTCTGTTGAGATCCACTTCATTAGAAAAGCGATTGGTTTTCTACAAAAAAAAATAATGCCCCTGGTGAACTGATTATTTTAATGGGCACATTTTCAAGATGATTGGAGGTGTCTCAAACATTTCCATCAAAGGCAGCCTTCATATTATACACCCAAAACTGGCAGCGCTATCACACCTAAAAAAATCGTGTAATTTTCTGTTTCTTTGATGCACATAACTGGAGCGTTCCTTTTGACACAAAATTCCATCCGATTTGAAAATTACACGACCTTTCCGAAGCTTTCTGCCGCATTGAATTTTACATGAATCAAAATTACGTTGATGTAAATTTCAAATTGACGTAATTTCACTGGGATGATTTAGATAGCAGTGCACGATTTTCAGGTTATGAGTTAAATAATTCCACACAAGCTAAATACATTAAAAATCATTATTTATTTCCACGTTTGCATGAATACAAAACATTGATCTTCATTTGTCACTGTCATCGCGGCACCATGAACGAACCTCAGACTGACATCATCTGACATTTTACAATCACTTTCGGATCATTCCACCGGAAAACGCCAAAAGTTGATGTTCATCTTGCCTCAGCAACTTTTTAAGATAACAACTACATGCAGGACTCTGGTGCTGGCTTCTTCCTCTTGGTTGGTCCAAGCCGCTGATCGTGATAATCCTCTTCAAATTTTTCACATGAACTTCTCCCGTGCGGACGGGGTGACTGCAGTTACAACCGCAGATTCACTACACGTTTGTCTCATGTTGTTCCACCAGAATTAATGCGATTTCTTGAAGTGGTTTGGTGCGTCCCAATATTTTGAAAACTGCCCTTCCGGATCCTGCTGGCACTCAATGCTGATGGGCATTTGACAGTGTTTATCATTTGGATCCTGTTGAATGAAACAGTTAGTAAAGAAGCTACTTCAATTAGAACAATCCTACCTTACGATAAACACCAAAAACTGCTTGTTGAAGACAGTTTGAACGGCCCTCCGGAGACGATTTTGATTCAATTTGGCGAGAAGTTCGATTTCAAAAATAAAAAGTTCAATCCGCCAAGTTTAATCTGGTCACAGCGACCTAAATTTTTCGATTCTAATGCGCTCAGGATTGCCGGTAGATTTTCACGGTGATCTATATCAAAATTTTACGAGAAATACACTAGAAAATGGTTTTAAAACCAGTAAATGAAAAAAAAAGTTCTGTTTGAGAAGCGTTCGCTTTGTTTTGCAACGCAAAATGGCTGACGTTGACGTTTATGCACGCTGCGCTGCGAGGAACCATTTTCTCAGTTGAAAGTGGGTAAATTTGCCATCCGTTGAATGTAAAATTGAGTAAGATGATTGAATATTCTGTTCAATGTGATGCTCCAGTTATGTGCATCGTCTGAGATATAAAATTACATCAAATTTGTGGTGATTTTCAAACGCTTCTCACATTTTATTGCAAATCTATTTTTTTATGGTTCTGATGATAATTAGGTTTCACGAGATGTAATATTACACTAAATTTGTGGTTACATGATCTATTTTTCTGTCAGTTTCCGAATTATGTGAAGTGTAACTTTCATATTTTTTTAGTGTGTAGTCCGAGAGAATGATGGTCTCGAGTCGAGAGAATAGTGGTACCATTCACGGACGCAGAGAACACAGCTCGAGATGGGCGATAGAACTATTCTCTCGAGGTTAATTTGCAAAAAAAGTTCATCCGTCAAACAAAAAACCAAAAGTGTCGACAACGGGAATCGAACCAGAGACCTTTGACAAACCAATCCAATGACTTAGCTGCCTTGGCCACCACAGCTTGGTGACCATGGAGAAGTCAGAAGTCGATGTATGACACTTGTTGGAGATTTATTGATTCAACTAACGAATGAACTCATTTGTTATGATGGTGTGAGTTGGTACCATTATTCTATCGATTTTGGCACTGAGCCCTCAATAAAATTTGAGAGAACGATTATCTCGATTCTGAATTTTGGGTGTAGCAAGAAAATTTAAAAAGACTGAAATATTTTAATTTCTTTTGAGGAAAAGAAAACAAAATTATAAGGGGGGCAGCTGTGGCTGAATGGTTACGGTGTTCGCTTTGTAAGCGGATGGTTCGGACTTCAATTCCCATCTGCTTCCCTAAGGACATAAAAATACTTGAAATGCTGAACGAAAAATCAAAGTTGCCGTGTTCGAAAACCCCGTTCTTTGGATTGGTAAACAAAAATGCTAACCACTAGGCTATGGAGACTTGGTGAGCCTAGATTGGAATTAGGAATACTGTTACTGTAAACTTTACAGTGTAAAGAATTGGTAGAGGTAAGCCAATGAGACGACTAATAGGGACGTGGCGTTACATCGTGCTGCCACCTGGTTTTTTTAAGCGCAAGAGTGTAAAAGTGCTGAGTCATCGTCTAAAAATAGACGGCGTCCTATCTCGCCCAGCAAAATGATGTCGATAAAGTAGTCGGTTTAGATGAGAAAAAGTGGAAAACGTGGTCTAAAAATAGCGACGCCATCATCCTATGATGTACTGTGGTACGCGCGGCAGGTGCTGCCCCGCGCAGTACTAATTCTCGCCTGTTTAGGTGGCAGTTCTGAAGTCGCTCTTTCTCTCTAATTTTTAAACTCTCTGTGGTCCCACTCTCACAAAATTAACCCTCCCAGCTTACTGCGATCGGTGGCGCGAAGATCCATGTATATTCGATGTAGTTTTTGTTATAGTCAGATCCCAATAAAGTGTCCGTTGGAGAAGTTCGGTCTGTTTGCGAGTGCAAAATAAAGTTTGTGTTTTACGAACTCCGCGGTGTTTGATTTCTCCCGGAACTCTCCAGAGTGATCTGGCCCATCCGGTTCTGTACAGTTACAACCAACCCCCAACGCCTTTCGAGGTGTATCCTAGGGTTCTACTTTTCCAACTAACATTGAGTCCAAAACCTCCCTACAAACTTCTATACCACTAAGGTGACGTAGAGGTCCTTGCGCACTTTAGATAGGTGTTTACTAACGATCCTTCCCATCCCTGAGGATAGCTTGGACCCAGCCAGGACACCCTTCCCGAGCAGGGGTAAATAACACGGGAATACCAAATTTTGGTATTACTTGGGCAAATAACAGGGACCAAAATGTGCCCTTGGTTGCCCAGTAATAGATGGTAAAATACCATAAAATCATACCTAAGTCTTGTATGTGGAAGGGCACAACAATACCAAACCATGTTATTCCAAGGGTAAAATAATACCTCAAAATAAAACCATTTCAATACCAAATTGAGGTCTTCTGGATTTTTGAACATTGCTTGAATACCAAAACTTGGTATTGCCAAGGTTTAATTTTTAGGTATTACCGCGCCCTTGGAAAATCAGATTTTGGTATTCCTGTGGTCTTCCAAATACATAATTTTGGTATGATTTCATGGTATTTTACCATCTATTACTGGGCAACCAAGAGCACATTTTGGTCCCTGTTATTTGCCCAAGTAATACCTAAATTTGGTATTTTCATACCATTTTTAGTGCAACAGTTGCAGTTAGTGAAAAAACTCAAAAGAAATGATCCATATGCAACAGCCAAATCTGCTCAACTGATGATTCCATGTTGTTCTTAGTGATATTCTTCACCACATCGAATGCATTTGTCATTGATGAACGGCCTGTGCTTGAAGTTCTTGAAGATTCTAAAAAATAACAAGATTGAAAAATAAGCGTTATTAAAATGAAACTGGATTGAAATTCACCAAAATTCTATAATCTGTCGATTAACTCGTTTTTCAAAGGTTATATTCAAATGGTTATCTCAACTTAGAGAAATTTCAACGTTTTAAAAAAAATCTTGGTGGGTATATAGAAAAATGAAAATCAGCTTTAACATTTTTCGGTTTCAAGCCATTTTAGCGCAAAAAGCGCAAATCTCATCAAAATTTATAAAAAAAAATCCCATAGTTTCAGAGGAATTTGATAAAACACTTAAATACCAAAATAATACCAAAATGTGTCATCCTGACTTAGAAAATTTTCCACAATTTCAAGTCATTTCTGTAGGGGGTATATCAAAAATGTTTAAAATCAAGTTTGAAATTTCCGGTTTTCAATGAAAGCATTCACTTTGAGACATCATTAATTATCTTGTCAAAATTGGTCAAAATTTTCCCATAGTTTCAGAGGAATTTGATAAAACACTGTAATACCAAAAGAATACCAATATGTGGTGTTCGACCATTGACAAATTCTGCAATTTTGCAATATCAAAACAATACCTTAAATTGGTATGATAGCACATTTTGCTCTTGCAAAATCCTTAAGACAAATTTTAAAGGGTCCAGGAATACCAAAATTTGGTATTGATACCAGAGAAAGGTATTATTACGCATTTCCCTTGTTATTTACCCATGCTCGGGTTATGCCCTGGGTAGTATTACACACTCATCAAAAGATGAAGACATGGTTTCTCCCATGTTGATTTATTGTTCCGGATGAGGGCCTAACACAACCACACCAAACAGTGAGATAAGCGTTGTGGAGCCTTCCAGTGGTGGGGCGTCCTCCAAATGCTATTGCTAATGCTAAGAAAACAAAATTATTCCAAATGCTTTACAGGCACGACTAAGCCAGTTAACCAAAAATATAAAAAATATCCTCGATTGTTGTGATTATTGGTTCATTAATTAAATCTGATCAAACGAAAGATAAACTCTCAGATGATTAAGCAGCCGGTGAAGGGTCGACGAAAACAAAGCATGTTCGATCCATTCCACTAATCACTTCTCGGAAAAGGAAAGAGTTTGAGCTGTCTTGTCGATGGACATTAAGCTTTTTCGTGACAACAAAGCTACGAGTGTTCACTGTGCTACGGAGGCTTAATTTTATCCAATTGAATTTATTTTGAGCCATCAATTTCACTTTTGGCATATTAAAATTGCCCGAGAACCATAGAATGGTGCTGATCTTATATTTAAAGCACTTCGTGCTCAAACGTTTAATGCTCTAGATTATTTTATATCTATTTATAGCATTGTAGTGACGTCCAGAAATTCCATTAAAATTTTATAAATAAAAATCAGATTATGCACCCAAGACTCAACAATGAAAAGTCAATTTGCTTCTAACTCCATATTCCATTAGGCTCTGGGAAACCCGCAAAAACTTTGCAATTTCAGAAACCGAGCAAATTAAGAAAAACAAACCTGACAAAGTCAAAAAATAAATAATCATCGACCCCACATTTACATTGTTATGGCTGCCACGCGCGTACCTCGGTCCGTGAAATCCGGTGCTGCCGTGACGTCAACACGTAGCATATCTTCGAGTACACGTACAGCATCACACTCATCGGAATGAAGAAGGAGCCCATCGCCGAAAACACGACGTAGCCCTTGTTCTGGTTGTACTGGCACTCGTTCCGGCTGCGATCCTGGTCGTACCTGGGCGAAAGAAAAGGTGAACCACACGAGATTTATGAAAAGAGGAGTCACAAATGAAAGTTCTGAGAATAAATGCTCTCTTGATTGATTCTTTATCGCTTATTGGTGCTGGAATTATTCATTGATGTTTTCTTGGAACAACGCATTTTTATACACGCATGTGATTGATTGCTAGTGCTTTCTAGCCTTTTTTAATTTTATTTACTCCACAATGTATTAATCAATTGAGTGAGTACAACTTCAAGTTCAAGCTTGGTTTTGCAACTCGCTTTTATATTTTTTTATTTTGATTCAAATTGTAAAAAAAAAAACAAAAAAATATGTTCAGGTTGCTACTTTTCCACCAGCTGACTTTTCCACCGTGAGTGGTCACGGGTTTCATCTGAAGACTGCATAGGTGATGAAAGAACAAAGTACTGAGAGATAAAAAAATCCCGAAAAAGCCCAAGGCACAGTAAAACTTGTTAATCATTCAGAAGGATGCCGAGACGCGGCGCGTGTGCCAGAAATATTAATAAAGTTATGAAATCTGATAGAAGCCGAAATCTTTGCCCAACGCTTTTCAAGTTCTGCCCTGCTCTCTTTTAGGTTTTTCCATATGGTAATAAATTGGAGGATGAAATTTTCTCGAGAGATGGAAGCAGTGGATGACTGGTCTGCTCTCAACGAGATTTTTAAGGACTGTCGGAGTAGGAACCGCCGTCTTTTGGATTGGGAGACAAATACATTACAACTTGAGTGATTTGAGTATTTCACAAAAAAAAATTAGTAGAACGAGGATTGAACCACCAACTTCTTGGATATTGATCCGACATGCTACCACCGCGCCATGGACGCTTGTGAGTGTGAGTGTGAGTGAAAGAGCACCAACACATGCTTGTCTTTGGAGTGTTGCTCGGGGCCAGCAGTATATGTGTTGGTGAGAACTACAGATCGCTGAAATATTTACACGCGGGCAAAAATGATCTAGGGGCTTGCTGCAAAAAATGTTATAAAATGTGACATTTTCTGCAGCAAATCCACTGTTGCAGATTTTGAGATATATTTTTCCTTTGGGTGTTCTAAAGTATACAACTAAGTATTTATAATCGGCCACTGAAGCAACCCAAAGCTATACTGCTGATTAAATCTTTAAAATAGGCTTCTGGCAAACACCTACGCATCAATTCGAGAAAAGTTTTTCAACGACTATGAACATCAAAAGAGTTAATTAATTGATTCAATTTCAAACTTACGAATAGGCTCGAGATGTTCAAAAGTTCTTTGAATCCGCCCAATCGTTCAATCATTTGGAAAAATAAAATCACGTTGGATACATCCGAAATCTGTTACTTTCCTCATTACCTCGAATGAATGAGCGAAAAATATGTTTGTCGGATTACAAAAGCTTATTCGCAGAAATGTTTGTCATATGATGTGGAACAACATTCACTACCGGGTGGTGAAGTCTACCGTCAGTAAGCGGCTGTGTTGTCTGGAAAATAGAAACGAATGATTCAATTCAGGAATATAGGCTCGTACGGATCTTGAGCTTGGTGAGAAAGGAGGTAATTGAATTTCACCAAGGTAACAATGAATGGGCTCACTCGGTGTGCCGACAAATCTTTTTTGAGGTTTAGCATGAAAATATGTTTACGTATGCACGCTTCATTGACCAACATATCTCAAAATGATGGTAATGTCAGGTCATAGTCCACACCACATAAGTCCCTGAGTTATAACAATTAATATTTCAAACATGATCATTTTTTTTTCAACTTACCATCCCAAAATTGGAGGACACGTGATAGCAAGTGCCACCAGCCATACAACGAAAATCATCAGCAATGCCAACCGTTTAGACCGCCTCCGTTTGGAGTACGTCAATGGTTGTGTAACTGCCAAATATCTGTAACAATAAATAATGTATGAATAAATAAGAATAAAACTCGTGAGTAAGTCCGCTCCACCCACGCGCGTCAAAACTCCTACACAGGGCAATATTGACACTTGAATAGGTCCCTTGGAAGATTTGCGCAATGCTTATTTGCCAATAATAAACTATACCGTTTGCCTGCGCCAGGACTTGCCCCTTCTCCGCTGCTCTTACCTATCGACGCTGATGGCGCACAAGCTCAGGATGGATGCCGTACAGAGCAGGACATCGAGTGAAATCCAAATATCACAGAGGATCCAACCTAGCTGCCACTTGTCTGATGTTGTTGAAGATGTTGTTCTCCCGTATGATGAAAGCGGGTGGCAAGGTTGGGGATTCAGCCGGGGTCAGATTGGGCCAAAAAGGACGACCAACGAGTTGAGTCGAGTGCATGAAAAAATCAGACGGAAGAAACAAACACACACAGAAATCGTTAATATTAAGGTTTTATCATCTGCAAAGGATCATCGAGAAGAGGGCCCAAAGAGATACGCATGCAATTTTATGGACTATTTCGATTTTGTTTCCCAAATTTTCCTCTCTCCGTGCCTTTTCATGGTTTATGCAAGACTAGACCGAACTATGTGGGTATTTTTTAGGATGTAAGAGATGACGAGCCATAGATAACGCGGGGTAAAGTGTCTCCTTCGATGAATTGTATAAGTGTTTTGGGGTTGAGATTTTTCCATATTTTTTTTATTATGATTAATTTATGCCCGCTTCCCCCTAACTAACCCTTACCAAATTGACGAAAAAACCACGTATTTTTTCTGCGAGGTCAAATTTTCTTTAAAGATACTTCTCTTCCATAAACCGACGCTTGTAATACTACGTCGATGATGGAGCAATCAAGCAGATAATGAAGAAACTTATTTATTCCAATCGAATACTTAACGTTAATCGCAATCCATTCAGCATATCGTAATTTGTTGCTGCCAATCAACATGTGGGTAATTGGTCTAACCCTTGATTGATCAAGACAATACTCATCGGTCTTGCATAATAATAAATAGAAAATGGTGAAATAAATGTAATATTTCATTACAAAAAAAAACATATAAATTGAAAAAATAAAATAAAAATAAAATGAAGCACACAACTGCTACAACCACTCAGAACTTAACTCCGAACACGGTTGCCGTTTGCACTCTGGCTACGGCTTATTTTGCCATGTTTGGCTTACGAATTGAAATCAAATACGTTTTGAGAATGAAAGGATTAAACAATGCCGTGCTTACGTGGAATATTTGTTTCTTTTTCCCCGAGTGACTTGAAAGGATCAAGCTTTTACAAACAGAATGGGCTGTTGGAACTGAAAAAAAAATCAAAGTCATACAAACGAAGATTACACAATCTACAGTTGAAGCAGGTACTACACACATTACAAGGGTTAGTGAATATTCACGAAGCATGAAATCCGGGAAATGTGATACTTTCCGTGAAAATTACTGACTATTTTATTTTCAATTTTCTCGATACGGTGCACTCAAAATGAGACACATTAAAATATATTTTATCCGTGATGTTTGGGTTATATTAAACAAATAAGCCGCTTGTTGCCACATTTTACTTGATAAGACATAGATTAAGGTAGTGGAACGGCATGTATTTCCATCGTGCACAGTAGGTGGACAATTGCAGCTTCTTAATAGAGCAGTTCTGTACCAAAATCGGAAATGGGTTTTTTGTATTTATTGATTTGGCTTAAACTTTGGGGGGGGGGGGCCTTTCTTGTGACCAAATAAGCTATTTTGTGTTATTGGTTCACCCATACAACTATCCATACGATTTTGGCTGCTGTCCATACAAAATTGGTACATAAATATTTAAAAATCTGTAACTTTTGAGTGAATTTTCTGATCATTTTGGTGTCTTGGGCAAAGTTGTAGGTATTGTTGAGGACTATTGAGAAAAATAGTTACGCAGAAAAAGTAATTTGCCAATTTTTAAATTACTTTTTTTCACTGAAACTCAATTTCAAAAAATATGTATATATTTTTTTGATTTTCAAGATTTTTTTATATGTTTTTGGGGACAAAAGCCCGCAACTTTTGAGCCATAGAGAAGTATGGTTGAAAAATCTGCCGCCGAATTAGGATTTTCTGTAAAATTAGTGATTTTTGGAAAAAATCGTATTTTTATAAAAAAATGACTTAGCTTGTATAATTGAATTTGTAATCGAAAAGTACTTTGCATATTTTTTATATAGGGCCCCGTTTTTAAAATATACCCACAGAAAGATTGATTTCATATTTGCAGTCTTTCGATTTTTAAAAATAGTGAGCATGAGTGACCATATCTAAAAATATTTTTATTGAAAAGTTCAGAAAATATCTTATAAAATTGTACAAGAGACATTTCAGATTGGACATCTGTTTGCTGAGATACAGTGGCTTAAAGAAAAATAAACAGGAAAATTGAAGTTTTATAAGCCTCACCTAAACAACCCACCATTTTCTAATATCGATATTTCAGCAGCTACATGAAACAATCGTGAAATTTTCCGATCTTTTTGAACAAATTTTTTTTTAATCAAGACCAACATTTAAAACGGGCCAACCGTTCAATATGAGGCCCTTTTAAAATGAAAGTCTTAATCAAAGAAATACAAAATATGTTATTCGAAAAGATCGGAAAATTTCACGAATGTTTCATGTTTTAACATTGAAAATCGGAACATTAGCTGCTAGATTTTCCTGCTTTGGCGTCACCAGGAGCGTGATCTGCTCGAGTGGTTCCAAATCTGCAGCCATTGCCGTTGAATCAGCGGCAAAAAGTTGCAGAGAATACAACACCTCCTGGCTTCAGTCAGCAACCGAAGGAAATCCAACCAGCATCAACGGATAATGGTAGTAGTGACCTGTTTTCACCACAAGAACTTCTGAACATTTTCATCGAGATGACAACAACACTGCGTGGTTGCAAAACTCGTGCAGAACAAGTAAGAACGCTTGGAGGATTTATCTTAAAATACAGTTCGTAGTTTACTCGTTCGAATGGTTTTTAATTTTCATTGATTTTTTTTAGTTTTGAGCAATTCCAGCTAAAAAAAAGATTTGTTTAGGTACATTTTTCTCGACTCTCTCCGATTTCAATGAAACTTTGTAGACATGTTATCCTAGGCATATATAAGCCATTTTTGTGTATATGGAGCCAGTTACACTCTTTAATGGCATTTGAGAAGGGCGTAAGTGTTTTAAATATTTTTGTATTTCATAATTTAAATATTGCTGTATCTCGAATGACATTGCTCATAAATGAAAACATAATATTTTTCCAGTGTAGTATAGTAAACTAGAAAGAAAATTAGCTTATATCTGTATGCCAATACATCCAATTGAAATGTGGTCAAAGACAAAATTATTGGAAATTGGACGAGCTTTCCGATAAAACTATTTTCGAGACTGAAAAATCAAGTCTGTCATATAAAAATCGCCAAAAATCATCAAAATCTATTTTTTCAAAATTTTTATTTTTAAAACCGCTGTATCTTCACAAGGATTGGACTTAAGACATTGGTCAATATAGAGACTTTTATGTAAAATTGTCTGGAGAATTGACTCTCGTGTTTGGTTTTTAAAAATGTTGACGTTTAGAGCGTTTTTTTTTTTTTTTTCAAAAAAACAGTTTCAGTAAATGATTTTTGTATTTTTTTTATGAGTTGCTCCATCCTGCATTTTTTGTGAGTCTTTTTGTAACATCTTAGGCTATCTTCACAAAAATTTTGAACGAAAAAAACCGTGGGCTCACCTTCAAATTTGACTTTTAAACTTAAAAATCAAAAAATCTCATAAAAGTGGAGTGTTTTTTTCCTCAGTGTATTTTTTTTGGCAAGCCCGTCAAATTTCCTACAATTTTGCCTTTGATCACTTTTTGATACGATGCAACGGTTTCGAGATACAGCAATTTTTAAATTACGAAATACAAAAATATTTAAAACACTTACTCTCTTCTCAAATGTCATTATCGAGTGTAACTGGCTCCATATACACAAAAATTGCTTATATATGCCTAGGATAACATGTCTACAATTTGAAGTAAATAAATGAATGCGAACAGTGAATAATACAACGAAAAAAAGCAACAAAGATGAAGAGCGTTAATGTACAGTATGTAAAAAAAGTATTTACACCCCTTGGGCACTATGCACATTTTGTGATGAAACATGTAAAAAATTTAAAGTTTGACAGGAACCTAGTACTACGTTTTGTTCAGAAACTCATGCCAAACATTTTGCTACAAAAAACTCATGAAAAGATGATTTCTATAAAAAGTTATATAACAAATACTATTATGAAAATAAAAAAGGTGCAAAAAAAGTTTGTACACCTTTCGAAAAATTAACATAAATAATGTTATTTGTTGACAAATCACCATTAATCCAGTCTCCCAACCCCAAATAGGCATCCTTGACTGATTAAAAAAATAATTTGGATTGAATATAAAGTTTAATAACTACTTAGTATAAAAGTTTATATAACTCTGGAAATTCTATATAAAACTTATCTAAACTTTATTTTGCAAACTTTTAATTCAACTAAATGTCAATATATTACCATATAATTGCTAAATAAACATTTTGGAGTGGGTATAACACCGTTTTGGGGGTATTTGTATCGATAGAATAGATTTTTCGTTGGAATTTCGTACCAACCCGGAATTACGTCGTAGGAAAATCCGCCGGCATCCGAACCGGTCCACGATTCACAAATCAACCTATGTGGAATCAGAAAGGGCATAAAATTTCCGATCTTTTGATACCCAAACATCTACGTTTTCTTTAAAACCTACGTTTTTAAAAAAGTAAGTTTGCAAAAAGTAAGTTTGATCCACGAGAACAAAAATTACGAAATTCCATACATTTTTGGCAGGTTGCTCAAACGAAACCAAACAACGTTTTTGCTTAGGTATTTAAAAACGTAGGTTTTAAAGAAAACCTAGATGTTTGGGTATCAAAAGATCGGAAATTATATGCCCTTTCCGATTCCACATAGGTTAACTTGTGAATCGTGGACCGGTTCGGATGCCGGCGGATTTTCCTACGACGTAATTCCGGGTTGGTACGAAATTCCAACGAAAAATCTATTCTATCGATACAAAAACCCCCAAAACGGTGTTATACCCACTCCAAAATGTTTATTTAGCAATTATATTATAATATATTGACATTTAGTTGAATTAAAAGTTTGCATAATTAAGTTTAGATAAGTTTTATATAGAATTTCCAGAGTTATATAAACTTTTATACTAAGTAGTTAGTAGTCAATCCAAATTCTTTTTTTAATCAGTCAAGGATGCCTATTTGGAGTTGGGAGACTGGATTTATGGTGATTTGTCAACAAATAACATTATTTATGTTAATTTTTCGAAAGGTGTACAAACTTTTTTTGCACCTTTTTTATTTTCGTAATAGTATTTGTTATATAACTTTTTATAGAAATCATCTTTTCATGAGCTTTTTGTAGCAAAATGTTTGGCATGAGTTTCTGAACAAAACGTAGTACTAGGTTCCTGTCAAACTTTAAATTTTTTACATGTTTCATCACAAAATGTGCATAGTGCCCAAGGGGTGTAAATACTTTTTTTACATACTGTAAATGAAATGTTTTTATTATAAAAATGTTCAATAAAAATGTATTTAACTTCAAAAAAACTGTGTACTCTATATTTTTTCTAATAATGTCAATCAAATATGTTTTTCTTAATTAAATATAATTATCTTGCGACCCATAATGTACATCTGAAATAAAAAAAATGACATTCGAGGGTAAGCCGAAAAAGATTCGAAGCTTTCCGTCAAATTCTCTCTTGGTGGTATCATTATGTTTCTGAAAAATTAATTGCATTAATATATTTGTCAGAGTTTCATCATTTTGTAAGAAAGGCTCTATTTCACCTCTGGTGATATTAAGTCGTGTTTTATGTCGAAAACTTTTAAGTTTGTCAGAAAAATGTAAAATCAATGAACATCAAAAATAATCCATTCAGTTCTTCTAATTGATCCATGCTTTGCTGGGAAAGTTTCAAAGGCAGGGGAATAAAACCTTTAAAAATGTCTGGTTTTTGAGAAGAAAAAACATTTTAAATGCTGAGGAT
Organism: Culex quinquefasciatus; assembly: GCF_015732765.1. NCBI lineage: Eukaryota > Metazoa > Arthropoda > Insecta > Diptera > Culicidae > Culex > Culex quinquefasciatus. Next base: position 48,147,430 of record NC_051861.1, read on the forward strand.
TTCAAGTGACGGTACCGTAAAACGGGGTGACTTTGATAGCCGGGGTGACTTTGATAGGTTAGCGATTTTTCCGCAAAATGAAGAGTACAATTAAAAAACGTAAGGAATGGTTCAGAAACATACTGACCGTGGTAGAGAAGTGTTCAAAGTTCCTCAAGAAGGAGTTTTCATAAAATTTTGAAGATTTTAAAAAGTTAGTTAACTATAGTTAAGAAAATGTTAATGAAGACATTATTTTAAACTTCTCAAAGTGTCATGATTTTCTCAATGAACATGATTTTGAATTTGAAAACGGAATGCATTTTCGGAAACTTTGGACAATTTTCCACTAAGAGAAGATTAAATAAGTTTGTAAATAATAAATAATATGTGTTTTTATAGGCATTTTCAGTTGAACAAATTTAATGTAAAATGTTTAAACTTGTGATTCGTGCTTCAGTATAAAATGCAATATAAATCAATAATTTTATAAACAAAACTAGTTTTAACAAATTTTTGTGCATATGGAGCAAATAGTACTCGAGAATAATTTTTGAGAAGGGCGTAAGGTATTTAAATATTTTTGTATTCTGTAATTTAAAAATTTCTGTATCTCGAAGCCGTTGCGTCGTATCAAAAAGTGGTCAAAGACAAACTTGTAGGAAATTGGACGGGCTTTCTGAAAAAAATACACTGAAAAAAAATACACGCCATATCTACGAGATTTTTTTGATTTTTAAGTCTAAAACTTAAATTTGAAGGTGATGTCACGATTTTTTTTCGTTCAAAATTATTGAGGGAATAGCCTAAAATGTTACAAAAAGACTCTTGAAAAATGCACGATGGTATGTCTCTCCTAAAAAAAATACAAAAATCATTTACTAAAACTGTTTTTTTGAAAAGTGGTCTAAACGTCAAAATTTTTAAAAACCGGTAGTGGGAATCGATTCCCCAGACAATTTTACATAAAAGTCTCCGTATTGACCATTGTCCTATGTCCAATCCTTGGGAAGATACAGCGGTTTTAAAAATAAAAATGTTGAAAAAACGGGATTTTTGGTGGTTTTTGACAATTTCTATGTGACGGACTTGGTTTTTCAGTTTCGTAAATATTTTTAACGGAAAGCTCGTCCAATTTCCCATAAGTTTGCTTTTGACAGCATTTCAATTGGATGTAAGGGCTTACAGATATAAGCTTAATTACATTGCTTATAACTGAAAATAGAATATTTTTTTCAGTGTGGTAGAAACCAGGATAGTAAATTTGATTACGTAAATATAAAAACGATATAAATCAAAAAGCTGTCAAAGGCAAACTTATGGGAAATTGGACGAGCTTTCCGGTAAAAATATTTACGAGACTGAAAAACTAAGTCTGTCATATAGAAAATGCCAAAAACCACCAAAAATCCCGTTTTTCAACATTTTTATTTTTAAAACCGCTGTATCTTCCCAAGGATTGGACATAGGACAATGGTCAATATGGAGACTTTTATGTAAAATTATCTGGGGAATCGATTCCCACTACCGGTTTTTAAAAATTTTGACGTTTAGACCACTTTTCAAAAACAGTTTTAGTAAATGATTTTTGTATTTTTTTTAGGAGAGACATACCATCCTGCATTTTTCTTCAGTCTTTTGGTAACATCTTAGGGTATTTCCTCAAAAATTTTGAGCGAAAAAAAAATCGTGACATCACCTTCAAATTTAACTTTTAAACTTAAAAATTGAAAAATGACATAAAAGTGGCGTGTATTTTTGTTTCAGTGTATTTTTTTCAGAAAGCCCGTCCAATTTCCTACAAGTTTGTCTTTGACCACTTTTTGATACGATGCAACGGATTCGAGATACAGTAATTTTTAAATTGCAAAATACTAAAATATCTAAATACCTTACGCCCTTCTCAAATGTTATTCTCGAGTACTATTGGCTCCATATACACAAAAATGGCTTATATAGGCCAAGGATAACATGTCTACAAATTTTCATTGAAATCGGAGAGGGTCGGGTACAAAAGTACCAGAAAAAATCCTGATTTGAGCTGGAATTGCTCAACAACTAAATCATTGTATTTCAACAACTAAACTCCAAATCTTGAGAAATTAGGGTAATTTGTATGAATATTCCCCCTTTGGAGCTTAGGAGTTTAGGTGGTGAACTCAACAAGATAAAAATGCAATAACATGAGATGGGCTCACGCCAAATGCGAGGCCTCTACGATAAGTGTTATGAGAAAAAACCCTGATCGTAATTTTTTAACAATTCCGAACTAGGCTATCTTTGCTTTTCGCCTGCTCCGTCATGGATTCATATTCATCAAATTTGGTGTTTTGAAGTTATGATCCCCGTGAAAATTGTCATTTTATTGTGTGAAAAATCATTAAGCCTTTTTATCACGTAAGTTAAACTATGCCGCCTGAAGCAGCCTTTGAGAACACATCAAATTTAATGAGCGCTTTGTTTTGGAGGCCCAAAATATGGAGATCTGTCTTATTTCCATCAATTTTGAAGGTTTTTAAAGGACTTTGGATAATCGATTCTTGAAAAAAAAAAAAAACGTTTTTTCGCGTTCTTTTGATTTCTTTCTTTTAACATCATACTCGAATCATTTGACACCAGTTTAGGCAAATTTGGATTGTTTATTGCCTTAAAAATTACCAAGAGATCTCATCAGCATCTTTTCGGCCGTCATATTTGATCTATACATTCTAAATCACTTTCAAATAGTTGAGAGGTCATCTGTACTTATGCTCGACAACCAAAAATATGACATCCAAAAAAATTTTTTTACATCATTCTGAAGTGATTGACACTGTACTGTCAACAAACCTAGGAATTTGGATATCATTGCTGTTCAAAGTCAAAGGTAATCTATTAAAAGCAACCGAACAAAGTTCCATCCAATGTTAATTTGATGGATGAGCTACCTAGCGAGAAATGTATCCAAAAATGAACTGGGAATCAAAATTACAACTAAAGGCAAAGTTTCACAAGAATAACATCATCTGTTTCGTTGGTGGTGCGGTTTCAGATATATCTTGACGCACATTGAGGTCAGCCGAAGAAAATCCCTGATGAAGCTTGGCAATGTCTGAGGCTGCGTTATGCCAAGAACGAGTCATCCTACTCAAACATCTCCGGGTGAAAGTGCTCATAGTGTAGGATCAGCTTCAAATCAGCTCATCAGCAGCGCGCAAACAAATCGGACAATTTAATTAAGCAACCGTCTGCCGTCGATCATAAATTGTTGTGCTTAATCGGTGGAAAAATATGCGCGAGTGAAAAAAAAACCTTGGCTGATGAGAGTGCAAACAATCAATGTGATGGATTATTAAAAAATGTGTGCACCACCGATGTTTGCTTTTTTATGAGACATTGAAAGGGAGTGATGGAATATGTATGCTTCATTGAACATGTGGAGACACACAATGAATAAAATTGAAAAATTTTCATGTACAATTGTTTACACTCATTTCCATACGACCGGTACTATGAATAAAAACTTTCACACTTCAATAGACAGATATGAATGCCTAGCTCCTGAGCGCAGATACCAAGGTAGAACACTGGCTTTCAAGTACTTACCCACGACAAAGAGCATCACAGCCGGTGGCATCACAAAGATCCCCACCAGCCAATCGGCCACGGCCAGACTCATCACGAAGCAGTTGGTGACGGTTCGCAATCGCCGGGTGGTGGCCACCGACAGAATGACCAAAGTGTTGCCAATCACCGTGATGACGATTAGCGTACAGAACAGCACCACCAGCAGCATCTTCTCCCACGACAGACAGATCCTGGTACAGTCGTCCTCATCGTCCCGTTCGCGATCCCTGGCAGTGTCGTGCGTGAAGGACTGCGACGAGCTGTTGGGAGAATCCACCACGATCCGCTCGCTAAAGTTGAACAGATCTCCGTTGACGATTTGAAGGTTTACGAAGATCTCCTGGTACACGGTCGTGAACGAAGCCGTGTAGTTGATCGTGATCGATGCCGTGGTTGCGTTCACAGCCATCACTGACCAGCGCGAATGCATCGACCGTTCTTCTGGCCGATGATAGTTCACAGATTAGCTGGATTGTTCATGTGAATTCAATTGTGAAAGTCATTCCTCTCCTGCAAAAATAAGAAAATACCAGATTGATGTTTGTTTAACACTTAAACGCTCGGGTAGTCAAAATCTTATAACTTTTGGTAGAATTTACCAAATTGGATGCTTCCGGTTGCAAAGGATCCAGGTTTGTCTATATTTTTAACTGTCAGATGGGGGTCAAATATGGTCAATTTTTGCCGGAGATATTCATGATTCCGTTGAGGTACCTCAGCCAACCTAAACGGGTCAACTTTACCAGATTTCATCATGTTTATGCGATAATTATCCAAGTTGAAGTTGTTTTCTCTAGATGTTAACATCCAGCTCCTCTGTTCACTGAATCCATCTAGCTTAGTTCAACTGTATGATGACCTTGATGACTTCCTTCCAACCCATTTAGAAAAACTGATCTCCATCAACACTGATGACAACAAAAAACGGCGGAAACTCGCACACCATCAGTCGGTGTGGCTGGTGGAATCGATGAAGCAAATAACAGCTGTCACCTTGTTTTATCAGGCCGCGTGCGAAAATATTTCCCCCATAAATTGCTTTCCACTCCCTGGTCGTAAAAACAGTCGCATTCGTCTAAGTCGGACTTGCCCGTTGGGGAAAATGAGTGCGGATGTGGGGAAAGGATAACGCCCCCGCACCACCCACTGACTCTGGTGATTGACCCTGTTTTCAGCAGCGTGGAAAATGTTGGCTGTGCAGCCAGACTTTGCCAGTAAGTTGACGATCGGTCCAATTTAGCAGCGATATCTGAGCGATAATGTCCCCCAATAAACTTTGGTAAATTAATTGAGCAAACCTCAGGTGAGTTCGCTAAATTATAGCTGACAGGGGTCTACCGGATTAAAGCGATGGAAAGAGCCTTTGTTTTTAAAAGATTGGTACTTTTGGAACGTGATGGTAGTAATGTCAAATACTATAATAGTAGTTTATGCAACAAGTTGCAAAAAGAGGATTTTTTCAGCACGAGTCGTACATTTATCCAACGAGGTTCACCGAGTTGGATAAATACGAAGAGTGCTGAAAAAATCAAGTTTTGCAACGAGTTCCATACAACATTTTTTGCAATTCCAAAAAACACACACTGAGTGAAATTTTAAGTCAAATTTTCATGTATTTTGTCAATAAATCGTATAAATCAAAACAATGTTGAAAAGTGTTACTTTTTGAAACAAGTGCTGAAAAGTTCAACTTTTCAGCACCCATTTGAGTGCTGAAAAGTAGAACTTTTCAGCATGTATTTTGAAAAGTGTTGCTATTCGATTCTGTTATTTTTGGTACAGAAAAGTAGGCTTTTTCGTCGTTTAAGAATGACAGGAAAAGTGAGTAGTTTCACGACGGAATTGCAAAATAGTAGTTTATGCAACAAGTTGCAAAAAGAAGTTTTTTTCAGCACGAGTTGTACATTTAACCAACGAGGTTTACCGAGTTGGATAAATACGACGAATGCTGAGAAAATCAAGTTTTGCAACGAGTTGCTTACAACATTTTTTGCAATTCCGAAAAAACGCTTATTTAATGGAATTTTATGTCAAACATTCATGTGTTTAGTCAATTCATCGTTCAAAACAAAACAATATTGAAAAATGTTACTATTCGATAATAGTGCTGAAAAGTTCAACTTTTCAGCACCCATTTCAGTGCTGAAAAGTAGAACTTTTCAGCACTGTTATTGAAAGGTATTAATTTTCCATTCTGTTATTTTTGGTAGGGAAAAGTAGGCCGTTTCATTTCTCCAGAAGGGCAGGAAAAGTTGACAGTTTCACAGTGGAATTGCAAAAAGTTTATATTGACTGTCCATAGCACATTTTCGTAGTTTAAATGACTCAAAAATTCAATATTGAATATGACAAAGTTTGCACAACGTTCTGATGAAAACTCCATATCCCACTCTAACTCAACATAATCGCATTAGCGACTAAAGTACCTTAATAGAAATATGTTCGATGGTTTGTTAAAATTACAGCCGCATGAAGAATTTTTTTCTAGTATTTGCCACAAAAAAAAAAAAACAATATTGAATAATTATCAATCACATGATTTTGGAGAAGAAACTGTACTAGTCGTCAAAGCATCATGTTCATTACTGTCTAGTCTTACTTAAGAATCAATCAATCTAACGATAGAAAGGATCGTTGACACTTCATTTTCACCCTAAATTTGTCAGTCTGTAATCGAAGATGCTACGGCCCACACGCAATTCCTAGCCCGAGCCACGTCAAAGTTTGCAAATGCCACTTTTCTTGTTTTGTCATTAGCTAATTAACTAAATAGCTTCACTGAACGAGAGTCAAATCTCCCTAACTGGCTTACCGGAAGGTCCAGCTAAACTTTATCATTTACGATATAATTACTGGCATTTTGGCCTGTGTTTGCAGAAGGCGCTTGAGTGGAAATTCAATTTGCTGGAATTATTTATGACTAAATTACTGTTTAATTTAAAGCCAATTTAACAATAAATTTCTATGTAGGAAAGAAAAACATGGCACAGCAGTGCGTTTTAGCATAATTAAAACGAAATTGAAAATTATGACTCAATTATCTCAGCCGACATGGCAACAGTACTTTTAGTACAATTTTGATTTATGTATTCGTCGAAATAGGTGAATGCTCATTTGAATGAATTTACTACACAGTACAAACATGATTTATTATTGTATTTACAACAAATAGGAAGAAAAATTAACATACATTGAAGTAATATTACAACAAAAAGAATTCGATATAACTCTAACAAAACTCATTAATTGTCCACTCCTCAGCATGGCAGTGGTATCCCTGTTGTGAGATTCCTACTCGAAAACTTTATATCATAAACGAGGTTTATTGAGGTGGACTAATACGATGGATGCTGAACCAAAAACAACCTTTAATAGTAGTTTAAGTAACAAGGTGCAACACCCTTTTTTCAGCGCTAGTCGTACATTACTGCATTAATAGCGGGGGAGGGGGTAATATGCACCTCCTAAGGGAAAACTGTGATTTCTCAACAATTACAGCATTACTGTGGAAGAATTTTGTTCGATGTTCTAAACCAACTATTATTCTTCGCCATCCATGTGAAAAAAAGTTTTAAAAAAACCTCAAAATTGTTCGAAAATATCAAATTTCTAAAAATATTTCTGATTCATTTAAAAACAAGCATGCCACTATGGGGTTTCAGGCGGCCATAAATCGAAAAACCGACATACTCTAATTATTTTTTTTGGTATTTTTTTTTCGAAAATAAACATTCTGACTAAGAAAAATCCGGAGTTTGAAAGTTGTAGGTTCAAAATTCACTGAATTGCAGACCTTCAAAGGCGAAAATGGTAAGAAAAAACATGTTTTTTGACAAAAAAATGATTATTTTTCATAGTTGTACTGTGTAGCTGTTTATGTATTTTTCCTGCATCATTATATATATTCAGAAAGGTAATTGACTCAACTTTTCAATAATATTTTACAAAACACACTTTTACAGGCTAAAAAAATAATAAAAATCAAAAAAGATGAATTTTTATTCAAAATTTAGTTTTTTTCAACTTTGTTAATGGAGTACTTTTTTTGTGTGCATTTGTGCGATCTGAAAATTTTGCAGCTTAAAATTTGAACCATGTCCTAACTTGTCTCCAAATTTCAAAGTGCACTTCATGCAAGTGTGATTCATGCAAGGAAATTAATGATTTCGCGTATACGCTTGGTTAAAATCACATTATTTACCTGCGGAGGCAGAAATGACGTACCTGCTATGTATGTTTTGAAATTGATTTGATATTCATGACTTTGTTGGTACTTAGGTACGTTTAATAAAATTAGAAATTCCTATTCTAAGTATTTTACAGAAACGATTCGTCGAATATTCGTATTAGTTCGTTGTTGTGTTCTTTTGAAAGTATGGATAATAATACCGTAGTGTCCCTGTACGATATAACGAAGCACTATTCTGAAAACGTGAGAACTGCTTTCGAGTATATTTGTAAGAATTACAACATTGCAGAACCATCACATGATCAACTCGGGGAAAACCACAGAGAAAAAACTACGCACGTTGTTCTGTAGCTTCAAAACGAGGTATACAAAAGCCCATAGAAGAAGTTCATATTTTAAGTAATCTAACGACAATCGGTTACACAGTGATTTTGATTTAGAAGAATTTATCGTGGAAAACGTAAATTTTGCAAGTGGATCAACAAAAAACGTGGACGAGAATCCATACAATGTTCCATAAAATAAACCGTCTAAAATTCTAAAACACCGCAAAAATCAAATTTTAATTGGAGGGGGAGGGGGGGGGGGGGGGTTTCTTCAAAGTGAGGTGGATTTTAACTCAAGAAAAAGGGGAGGGAGATTGAACGTAAATCAGAAACTTTAACATAGCATAAACCACCATTCCGTGAATCAAATAGACAGAGCAAGAATATTAAAATTCACCACTTTAATGCATGTGGCCTCAAATATATGAAAAAATCGAAAATTAAATATTTTTGGCCGCTCGCTTATATGGAAATACCCCATAGTGCATGCGGGGCAATATGCACCGCAACATCACGTGTTACCTGTCTGACATATGGCGTCGCGGTGTTCATCAAGCTTTCATAGCATGCTAAGGAAAATTTGATGCTTTTTGAGGGAAAACCGTTGATTCCGGAGACATCGGATTGTTTGCCGAAGCGCCAGGTCTAAGGACAACGAATCCATATGCTCTCTTTGCGAAAAGTGTTCTCCAGACCATTCCCCATAAGCCTGACCATACCAGAAGTTGGCGCGTGATTTTCCCAGGCCTGTAGGAGCGTTCGAACAAAAAAGTTCCAATTTCCCATAGTAATTCCCATGTAAATTTTAACCTCGATGCGCGCAGCCAGTTTACAACCAAATGAGCTGATATTTGGCATGAAAGTCCCTATGGGCATGCCCTACAAGGGGAACTATACTAAAACTTGATCCGAGAACATTTTGAAAAACGTACCCAACCTAGTGTGTATGTGTGTGTGTATGTGTGTGTGTATGTATGTATGTGACTAACAAACTAGCTCATGTTACTCGGCACTGGCTGAACCGATTTGACCCAAACCTGATGCATTCAACTTGGTTTAGGGTCCCATACATCGAGTTTTATACAGATTGAAGTTTCGATAAGTAGTTCAAAAGTTATGTATAAAAATGTGTTTTCACTTATATCCGGATCTCACACACTATGTCCGGATCCACCATCCGACCCATCGTTAGTTAGGTTATCAAAAGACCTTTCCAACGAGTCCAAAACATTGACGATCTGGCAACCCTGTCTCGAGATATGGCCCCTTAAGTAATATTGATGTACTTTTTGGAAGCCGGATCTCACTCAAATGTATGTAAACTATGTCCGGATCCACCATCCGACCCATCGTTGGTTAGGTTATCAAAAGACCTTTCCAACGAGCCCAAAACATTGACGATCTGGCAACCCTGTCTCGAGATATGGCCACTTAAGTGATATTGATGTACTTTTTTATTCTGGATCTAAAAAATAGATGAAATTTGTGTACAGCCATTGCTGGTAATGAGTGAGGAAGGCCCCAACCACATAGGTGGATTAAGTTAGTTTTTTTTACCATGACTTAATTGGATGAAAATTGAATTGGTTTCATTAAATGTCTAAAAAGAGTTGTGCAAGAAGAATTCGTTTAACCGAAGTCGTTTTATATATAAGGTACCAGAAGAGGCAAAAATATTTCAAAATTTCGCTCCAAATATTTGAAAACGTTGACTTGTGGTTGTATAAAATGGTATTTCAATTAAAAAGCAGTTTTTAAAAGGTAAATTCAATGCCTATCTATTCATTCATGAGCAAAACCAGTAAGATTTGTTCTGGAATTAATATTTGCCATGAAAAACAGATTTACTGCTTTTTTTTCAACTTAATTATCAATATTATTCTTTACCATTTTGTCTCCAACTGTTTGTCAGCAATTGTGTGGTGTTAATACCAACTTCCTAACAAAATACACTTATCGCAATTTCTCGATATTTTGAACGAATTTTAAAGACAGTTTATAAATTTAGAAAATATATATATATTTTCCTGAAACTGTTTGTTTTTTTACAAACAGTCAAGTCACTCATCGATCTTCACACATATTTTAACCAATTTAGTTGCTATTCTATGCAATTTTGTTGCAAAATATGAATCAGAACCAGGATCAGAACAATTTTTGATAAATTTCAAATTTCCTGGGAATTCCCGGGATTTCCCGGGAAATTTGATGAAAATTTCCCGTTTCCCGGGAAATTTGAAACCCCGGGAAATTGGACGCTCTACAGCGGTGTATTTTGAAACGACTACGCTTTTTGTAGAAAATTTAATTAAAAATGCATTTTTTGATGTTTTTGGACTCATCTATCTACAGAATAATGAAGATTATGACAAAACTATTTACCTCAACACTTTCAATATCAATAAATGCTTTTTATATTGCCAAAAATTCACAATGAAAGTTCAATGAAAATTAGATGAAAACAAAACATTTCAATGTTTTGCAAATAACTTAAGCTGATTTTATACTACGAAGCTCAAATTCTTCCAGCATGGTTTAGCAAATAATAAGCATCCAATTTCTATGATTTTTTCCCGGACAATTCTTCCAAATACCGATAAAAAGAGGGGGTGCATTTTGTCCCGGGGGTGCATATATTACCCCCTCTCCCCCTACTACTTACTTTTCCTGTCATTTTGAAATGCTGAAACAGCCTTCTTTTTTCACCAAAAATAACAGAAATGAAAAGTAACAATTTTTGACCTGGTCTGAAAAAGTTCAACTTTTGAACAAAATGGGTACTATAAAGTTTAAATTATCAGCATTTGGAGTGCAAGGTAATATCCCATTCAAAATGTGTGTGTGTGTGTGTGTGTGTGTGTGTGTGTTTTTAAACTCAAGGGTACAATTCTCTTGATCATCCCAAATTGTATTCTTTGTATCTTTAAATGTCACCACTATTCTCACTTTTCAGCGCATAAATCTAAGTTGCAATGTACTTTACAGTGCTGTTACATTAAAAAATGACATAAAATTACAAATATATGCACAAAAAATCACTTCCATCCAAGTCAATCAAACAAAAAGTTCTATGGAAACAAAATGCCATCCGATTTAAAACTTTTAAACAATCATCACTGACCCCGTGGGAAATCTTCGTCGAGTTGTTAGTTGAAACATCTGGGATTGACTGGAGAACGTATCTTTCATGCTTTCGTCAGAATGGTTTATTTTTATATTTTTCAGAAATTTTAAATTTAATATTTTTAATAAAATTTCAAAAAATTTAAAGATTCTCTATGCATTTACATTCTTTCAAATATTTTGCTCTTGGAATTGTTCGCTGGAGGGGAAAAATGCCTTCTCTAGAAATAACGATTGATTGATGACCTTCTTGGAACATGTTTTCCAAGTCCTTCATGGAAATGCTTGCCATGTTGAGAGTGTAAATTCAAATGCGGTCACAAATCATCCCATTAGAACATCACCCCAAATCAAATCATTTTGTTCCTTTCACCCTGCGGCAATTGTTGAGATAACAGATTTTGCCCATCCCACATCCCGTACAAAATAAAAAAAACAATCGTGCTGAAAGAAAAAATCTGTAAATGCAATGACTTTGTGATAAGTTTTATAAATTTTATTTTCAAAAGGATTCTCATGAAAGCTTTTAAAAGACATTTTAAATCAGCGATGGTATTATTTATTGTGAAAAATGTAACTTGTGATAGTGAAAATCGCTTTTTTTTCATTCGACTCTCAATTTATATCATGAATATTGTTGTTGGCAACGCTAACCTTCTGGAAAATCTGAAAAGTTTACACTCGAATCACTTGCATAAATCACCCTTGGGCATTTGTTGTGAAAAAAGATTTTTATCCTTCCCACATTCGCACCCACAAAAAAGTGCGAGGGTTTCAAACATCGGTACTAAAAAAACAAAAATGCTAAAAGCATATTCAGAGATTTTACCATTTCATTGTGAATGGTGGTTTGACATTGTATTTGAAATAGTGTGAGAAAAATACTAGCTCCAATTGAGATTAGAACTGTTCCATTCAAAATCTTAAGGAAAAATCACAATCTGATTTTGTTTAAATGCGTCATTTAAGATCGTATTATTTTCAATCCCTTTTTCCTTTTTAATTCAGAGATCTCTACTTATTATGGGGTATTTTTTTTCCTCAAAAAATATTTGTCTCATGAGGTCAAAAATATGGCGTTTTCCCTTTTAGATGAAAAATATAATAAGCATTTAAAAAGATCTTTTAAAAATTGTAAATAGTTTAGCGTTTTCAATACAGTTCCGCAATAGATATGCTTAAATTCTTAATCTTAAGAAGTGTTGCAGTATATTTGAAAATGCGTTTATTTTTAATTGGGTCATATAGGCAAAAAAATCAATAGCCCAGTAACGGAAGAGTTCTCTAGTTTTTTATCTTGCAATTTTGCATTAAGCATGCGTTATATCATAATTAAATAATTGCAAAATAATTCTGACAAGTGGTTTCGCGTAGTAATCATTCCAAGAAATTTGAAGCTAATGGCTTACACCACAAAACGGTAAATTTGCTGGTCTGTGGGGGATTTTCAAACACTCACTTTGAGAAGTTTGTTCTCAGAACTGAATCAGCATTTCAAAGTGGGGATGAGCTTTCAAGCAATTCACGCACGTCTCCTGGCAAGGTGCTTTATTCAATTTTCGCTGTCTTCTTCCAACAGATTGTGGGAGACATGTGTGTGGTGTACAATTTTCTCAACTTAACCTGATGTGGTGAGCCGACGGGTGGAGTAGCTAACTAGGAGGGGTAATTATAAAATTGCGTAATCCTCGCTGAAAGGGCAATGTTTCACATGATGAAATCCTGAAAGCTTATTAACTTGATACCCCTCCAAAGACTGTTAAGACAGGCTGGCAAAGTATCGTTTTAGTGGTGCCTTTTAAACTGGTTTCAAATTTGAAAGGAATTTTTAGTGCCGTCATCTGGGGCGAATCGAGACTTCTGTCTGAATAGGGAGAGCAGTTTTCAAAGCACTTAATGGTTTTAAATTTGGAAATGGATGTACACATTTTGTTGGTCTGAGTCTGTTCTATCTGAAACCAACCAGAAAAATCAAAATATTGTGCTCTAACATGACTTAAACTGCTGTCCCAATTTGCCCCAGTTGACGGTGCTTAGTTTTAGCGATATTTGTTTTACTTGAAAGAATTGTTGTTCATTTTCTATGACCTAAGAGACTTTTTTTTCGCCATGCAAATCTCCATACAATTATGTTGAAAAGTCTATTAAAAGGGTAAATATCCAAATTTATTGCAATAACTTTTGAGTTTATGATGCTGTCTTGTTTAAAAGCATCGAAAAACTACAAAAAGCTTGTACTTTGTTTAAAACAACTTGATAAAACTCCACTTTTTGCGACACCTCTTTTCGCTTTTCGTCGTTTTTCAAGTAGGATAATGAATAACCTCCGAAGAATAAAAAACTATATACACCGAAAAAAATAATTCTCGTAATCGTGAATTAAGTTCACGAATGTGAGAACCACGAAGGAATTTATTCAAGAGGTGCATTTGCACTATAAACGTGAATATATTCCTTCGTGGTTCTCACATTTGTGAATTTAATTCACGATTTTAAGAATTGATTTTTTCCGTGTACTAACATTCCATCAAAGTTGCTGCAACGCGAGGCTTTTCAACTCTAAAGAATTGAATGTGAATAAAGTTGGAACGTAATAACAAAAAAAAAGAGAATTGTTGAAAGCCGGAAAAGAAGCTAACAAGTTGACGTTGTCGTGCTATTTTGTCACACGTCGCTTTTTAACGTTCCGAGAAAAATGCGTTTTATTGTTCGACCTTGAATAAGCAAAAAACAGGGCACGCAATGTAAACAGTAACAATCACATTTTGTTTGGTTAACCATTCTGTTAATTGTCTCAAAATTCAGTTTAATTTGGTTGCACGAGTCCCGAGTTATAAGTACAATTTCATTTGTCGAACTTACAATTTTCAGGGATATGATAGAAATTTCTTTCATGTCAAGAGTGACAATAATGTACGGAGTTTGGCTCACTTTGGCTCAAAATGCACGTACAACAACGATAGCACGACAGTGACAAAGTTATGAAATGTGTGAAAATCGCCTAAATTGAATATGCTTGCTCCTTCTTACTCCACATCATTTCGATACTTGAACTTCAACAAAGTTATGAAACTTGCGTCGGCGTCAAAATCAAGTTTGGCGTTTCAACTTATTGGGGTGTTAAACAAATTTATTCGATTGAAAGTTTTTTTTTTTGCGATGTCTACTTTTGGGGCAGTGTTGCTAACTCAAACAGGAGTCCCCTTTGGGAATAAACCAGTGATCAAGTGACCGAGCGCAAATAAAATGTTCAAGTGATACTACAGCTACGCGGCCATGCAATTTAATCTGGATTTGATGGAAAATTAAATACGAATTTTATCGTCTGGTGAACAGTGAACAAGGAAAACGTGTAATTCAAGAACTCTTTGCCGGGTCCGCTGGTGACTACTATCCCAGTCGGTACAGATGACATTTTTCGAGACAAGATTTGTCTGATCACGCCTTCCGTTAGATGGGAAAGTAAATGTTGGTTCAGGTGTTGTTGAAGTCGTCTCCATGGAATCAGTGTATACCTGATTCAGTAGAGTAACTGGTCGCCAGTTTGACTCTCAATCCAAAGGCCGTCGATTCGAATAACTGCCTCACCATTTCAAGCATTTAATTTCATAGATGTTTCTGGACATACCTACTCAAGTAACGTCATGATTCGAATTCCCAGACGCTTCAAAACCCGGACATTAAAGGCTTTAAATTTGAAAATGGATGTACACATTTTGTTGGTCTGAGTCTACCAGAAAAAAATAAAATATTGTGCTCTAACATGGTTAAAACTTCTGTCTCAGTTCGCCCCATGTGTCCCAATTCACCCCAGTTGACGGTATTTTTAGTACATCCTGGTGATATTTTTACATTTCCATCTTATTGCATGTTTTTTTTTTTTGCCAGCTATAATAAAAATGATATGCTACTAAGTGCCCGGATTTCAAATCATGACGTTATACAAGCGTCATCTGGGGCAAATCTAGACACATGATTCTCCCAGACATAGCCATGTTATGACACAATTGTACAGAAAAACAACATAAACTAATCAGAAACAGAACCAGCGTATGTGGCTAATAGGCTCATTAATCAAGACAACCAACAAATTGAAGAATTTGGGGCTTTTAACGTCATGATTTCAAATCCAAACAACAATCTTTAAACTCAATTTAAGGAAACTATTTCTTATTTTTTACAGCTTGTTTATTTTATAATCTGAAATAAACGTTATGAACCCTTAAAAACTCTGGCTTTAGTCTTACGAGATCTGGATTGTGAGTTTAAGTACCGAATCTTTGTTAATAGCAGTTAAATTTTATTGTATAAAACGAAATAATACATTTATCATGTTAAATGACAATACTGTAGACTTTATCTGCTTGTAAGGACCAACTAGACCACTGATACCAAAACTTTTTTGGCCCAGGCTCCACTCCCATACAACAATGGTGGTGCCCAGTAGTGTCCACGGCCATTCCAGGAACTCAGTAGGCCTCACTAGGGAGGGGGGGGTCAGTACTCACATTGGGAAACACTGAACCAGACCATGCAAAGGACTTTAAATTCAGAGAACTTCTCAATTAGACCTCCTAGACCCACCTTCATGTATACCTATCGACTCAGAATCAAATTCTGAGCAAATGTTTGTGTGTGTGTGATGGGATGTTGACCAAAAAAATGTCACTCGATTATCTCGACATTGTCTGAACTGATTTTGTCCGTTTTGGCCTCATTCTATCCGTCTTGGGGTCCCATAAGTCGCTATTACAAATTATGCGGCTTAGTCAAGTTCTTTAAAAGTTATGCTTAAAAAAACGATTTTGACTAAAGTTCCTTAAATTGTAAAAAGGGTGTTAAAGACCTTTCCAACGCGTCCAAGACATTGACTCTATCAAATGTTATTATTTATGCCTTTTTTGGAGGCCGGATCTCAGATATTTTGATGAAAACGTTGTCTGGATCCAGAGCCGTACCTTGGGTCCACGGCGCCCTTGGCGAAGCATCAATTTGGCGCCCCTCCCAAATTTACAAGAAATTTTAAATTGAGGTTAATTTTCAATGATTGCTTCAATGATTTTTCATTTATAATTGCAATTGGAGACCTTAATATGGTTAAATTCAGAAACACAGTTATTTATTAATTTTTATATTTAATTTTTAAAAAATAATAGACAGGTTGTTTTAAAAATTCATTGTGGGAATTGCGTTGGCTGAATCTTTCTCAGATTTCATAACACGATAATGAAAGCTAGGTTTTGTTTTTTATTAATTTATTTTTCAGATAAATGCACAGAATTGAACTATAACTGTTGCTTTAATTTGTTGGCAAATTTGGTCTTTTTTTCTAAGCCTGTATAAATCTGTTCTAGTATTAAATTTATTGTATAAGCAAAGAACTTAACCGGATTCGTAAAATAATTAGTTGATTTGGCTTTGGATTTCATTTTGGTGCAATTAGAAAAAAGAAAAAAATCTTTCTTCAAAATAAAAAAATAATTAGTCGATGCCCGTGTCCTCTTTTGTTTTATCTAGATCCCAGCAAGCTTAGTACAAAAGAGCAAACCGGCATCGAAGTATAATTTTTCAACATGCAGCGGCAGAACCATATTTCGTCAAAATCAATTAAAGATCATTCAAAATCCAGCGCAATTCATGATGAAACTTATTTTAATATTTGGGCAAAAATATCAAGATAAGAAATTTTTATTCATTTTAAGTGATTCGCCCATACGAGGCTTGAGAATATTTATCATAATTTTATATTTATAATTATATTTTGCATTGATTTTTTTGATCGGTATATTTTTAATTCGTGATATTAAATTTTATGTTTCAGAAAATTATTTTTTTAAGCAATGCTATATCAATGTTTTCAAACCTTGAAAAAATATATTTTTTTCTGTTTTTAACTGAAAAAAAAGTTTGAATCGTTTCTCATTACCAAAGCTTTTTAGACGATTAAAAAAGTAAACAACACCGGTTAAGCTAAAACTGAAAAAGTGATGTTTAGATCATATTGTGTGCTCTGTAAAATTTTTTTTTCTTGAAAAAATAATGTTGGTCTTATTAGTGAAAATTTAAAGCAGTTTTCCTATTTCAAAACACTAGTATTTTGAAAAAAGCGTAGGCAAATTTCAATGCACGAATTTGCATTTCAAAGCGGTGTATGCACTTCGGAAGGAATCGGTCAAGAAAAATTTCAAATGGGCAGCAGCGGCAGCGAAAGCAAGCCAGAGAGGGTGAATAAGAACCCAAAAAAAACGCTCCCTTTCTTTTGTTCTGCTGTTCGTAAAGCTGAGGGGGCGACATAAACTTTGAAAAATATTTCCAACGGCCTAAAATGTAAAAATAATTCCAATTTCAAAGAAGCTCGAAATATGACCATCATTTTTGGCTGATTGTGATTTACATCCAAATTAAAATAACATATAGTTGTAAATTTTTGTAGTCTGGAAGGTATTACTTAAACTCCTTTATACAATGTTCCAAACTTGAATGCTGTATTCATTTTGAGAAGCTCTTTTAGAACTCCTTGAACTTTCTGCCACTTGAGCAAAAAATAAAAAAAAAAAATTTCAAAAACACTTCGGTAGAAATATTCATATAATTGATTTTAACGCACCCAAATCATATTGTTTTATAATTTAAACCAAATTATTTAGTTATTTATAGTTCTACTTTATAATTTGGCACCCATTCTGTTGCAAATACCAAATGAGAATTTTATAACTGACATGAAAACTGCGCCAACCCCTAGGTACGGCGCTGTCTGGATCTCTCATGCGACCTTACGTTGGCTCGTTCCAACGCGTCCAAAACATTGAAAATCTGACAACCCTATCATAAGTTGTAAGCACATAAGTGCCCTGCATTATGAAGATCTGACTACCCAATCTAGTGGTATGAATAATGAGTCAAATTGTGTCTATTTTGTCTATTTTGGATCTCAAAATTAATTAAAAGAAAAACAGGAAAAAAAACAATTCGAATAACTTAATCTACTCATTGTTCAATTTCCCTCACAATCTAGAAAATGTATAACATATCACTCTAAGTTTTATCTATGTTTATCCTAGCCGCAATTATCGAAAGGTATCCGGCGGTGTGTGCAATTGAACCTCAGGATGATCCCATACAAAGTCAGGATAAACTATATCGCTGAGAGGTAAACAAACATGTTGGTTTGCACGTGGATCGCTTCAGCCACATGGTGTTAACTTCAGCGCAAACGTGCCACCTTGCTTTATTGAAGGATTGGTACTTGAATGGCGTATGTGAAAACTGAATGTTGATTGTTGATCCATTTTGGCATTTAAAAAATCTGTTTTTTTTTTTTGAAAAGCTGATAAAACTTCCTACAACTTTCTCACTAGAAATATTACAATTGGGTAGTTAGTTTCTGAGACACAGCCTTACAAAGAATTTGAATTGATGAAAATGATTTTTTTAGTGTCATCTTGTAATTTTCATCTGACGATATCTCAGAAACAAATGGTCTGATTTTCAATGTCAAAAACATTGGCGTGACGTACTTTATGGATGAAGCCTTGCCGTATTTTCAAACTTAAAGAAAGAAAATTGTAAAACATTTTTTCAGCATTTCCCTTCTTAGTAGTGCGAGGCAGAGCCTCGTTGGATAAATGTACGTCTTGCGCTGAAAAGATTTTCACTAATTGCATAAACTACTATTTAAAACACATGGTGCTTTTTCTCAGACAAATGCCAAAAATGTTTACAACAATTCACCGTATAGTTTCTTGCCGCCAACGATCAATTTCCAGTTTGTTTGACCACCGTTACTTACTTGTAAACAAACTCCCCGTTGACATCAGACTTAAACCAACACCTTCGACCTAGTTCAACCAAGCCGTGTGTGCGCTCATCATTAAATCGTTGTCCATCAGTATCATCATCATCATCGCTATCGTCATCCTAGCCATCCTTACTGCCCTTGGAAGTCTTCCAAGCATCCTCATTAACTTGTTCACTAGTTCATAAACTCATTGTAGGTCACTCATTTTTTAATATTTAATTAAATTTCCACCTTCCAGACAATATCTCAACTCCAACAACACGGTCTATTTAACCGGAAGTCCTGCCTGGCGCCACTAAACGGTCCACTTGGACATCCGGTTTCACACTGCACACACCCACACACACGCAAGAACAACTCAACCGCCGGCGATTCAAACTTTGACGAGACTTCGCGGCGGAATATCCAACCGTTTCGAACGACAGTCACCACGCGACTGAGCTAGCTCACCGGTAGGAAAATGCCGACGGAAAAATTCGCAACCCCAGCAGCAGGGAAAACTCCGACAGCTCCACGAGACGACCCGAGCGATGACCGACCGACCGACGCGCGTGATCCTAAACTGAACTGATGGAGCGTCGCGACGCGAGATGGAAATCTTTGGGCGCTTTTTTTTATTGTGGTTTATTCCAAGAAATTTACCTAAACGGTAGCCGAGCGCCAACCGACGAACGGAATTAATCTTCTGACTTGTAGCTTGATTGTAAAAAGTTACTTTGAATGGTGTTTACCTTTTTTGGGGTGACCAAAGCACGCAAAGTTGTCATCAATCTGAGCAGAGATTTAAAAAAATAAGCTGTCGTCCAACTGTCTGGAAGCAAGCAAAAAACTAGAGTTAAGCATGATGTATGAGGTTAAATGGAATCATCACGATAAATTCAATCGATATAAAATACCGTTATTTTACTAACCGAATTACCCTTTATTTCTTTTTCAGTAACAAAAAAAATCAAATTATTCGCTCTACGGCATTGTCTTGG
This sequence comes from Culex quinquefasciatus, assembly GCF_015732765.1. Classification (NCBI taxonomy): domain Eukaryota; kingdom Metazoa; phylum Arthropoda; class Insecta; order Diptera; family Culicidae; genus Culex; species Culex quinquefasciatus. The sequence goes on from NC_051861.1 coordinate 48,167,431, forward strand.
CGTTCTCGATTGCGAGATTTCTACTCGAAACTAGGTCTCCGAAGGCTTAATTGTTGAGACAATTGAAAACCTTTTTTTACACCTTACACACTAAAAAAATCTGAATTTTACACATGACGTAATCTCAAACATCATTTAAAAACAATCCTTGTAATCCAAAATACGATGTAAAATTCTGTTTATTATCACACAACACTTCAAATTTTAACCGCTCACACAAAACTAGAATATTACATCACATGAAATAATAAACAAAACACTTTTGACTGAATTTTACGTTTCGTTTGATGCACATGACTGGAGCGTATCTTTTGATGTAATTTTAAGTGAAATGAAACTTAATTTCGCGACGCGATGACTCATCTTGTTTGACAGTTTGACAAATGTCAGCCATGTTGCGTGAATCAAATTTTTCGCTGCGGCTGCAGCTGAGGCTCAGTCTTCCTAAGAAATCGACTTAAATTTGTCGGAACCAACACCCATCATCCGTCGAGGACATCTATTTGGCAATAACAAAGGTAAATGTAACTGCAGAGCATGGCTTGTGTGTTTTTTCAAACTTATTATTAGCAGTTCAATTATTTCACAGATGCTGCTCATCCTTTCGTCGGAATTCGTTCCGGAATGTGCGCTTTGGCCAGGCCGAAGTGAACCATGATGCTGATGGAGACCGGATCAGGTTAGCCGGGTTCTCAAGACCTGTTATGATGAACTCAGCCCGGTGAGGACAAAAAATGGTACAAGAGATTGGAAGTGATTGGAAGTGGATCTCCGGGGAATCGTCGGAAATTTGGAGACGGAACCACACATGACCTTGCGGGGATTTCAGTGAAAACCAAAAGTGTTGTGACTCAAAGTGTTGAATGATTCAATTATTGTGATGAGTGAAATATAATTATGGCTAAGTTCAATAAAAACATCGATAAATTCAATTATTAATAGTCAGGACCCGATGCTTGCAATCCCCGTTACAGTTTATATGGAATTCCAATAAGAATGTAACAGAAAAATCAGGCTTCGGGCCCAGACTGTTAACCTGTTTTTTTTTTCATGTCGTAAGAATCAACAAATTCCAATAAGAATATTTTCCCACAAGAATTACGTTAAATGTAATTTTACACGACCTCAGTTGATTGTGTCGTTCGTGTAATATTCACTTCAGACACAATCTTACGTCTTATTTGACGCTCCAGTTATGTGCATTGAATCGACAGAAAATTACACGATTTTTTCGAGGTGTGTAGCTTTCATCCACCCAGGGCTGAGAAAATTCAAGTCTTTTCAAAACATTTTTTTCAAAAGGGGGCAAACATGTGCACTTATTTAGATAATAAAAAAAGGTGCAGGTGGTTATGTTCTACATGACCAATATGACAAAGAACTTTGTACAAAACTCCTAAAAAATTATTCTATTACATTTTATTTTTAAATCATTGCCTATTTATTTGATCCTGAATAATCTATTCTAATTAAATGTTTCCAATCTTAGGCACCTCTGTGGGAATAAATTGCCAAAACACGAAAATATTGCCAAAACAAGTATGGTTCGGAAAATGCCACGGAACCGGCCACTCTAGGTTGTGGTCACCACAATGAAAATGGTTATTTTCATGTCCAGTATCAAAACCATGAATTTTGATACCCATATTGCCCAAAGTCGGATGGTTCGATTAATGTCCTCCCGGTAGAACCTTCCCTTGACACTGGCCACTCCGGGTGTGGCCAATCCGGTCAAAATGGCCATTTTAATTACCAGTTTCAAAACCATGAATTTTGATACCCATATTGCCCCAAGTCGTATGATTCGATTAATGTCCTCCCGGTAGAACCTTCCCTAGGGCACTGGCCACTCCAGGTGTGGCCAATATTTGGTGCACATACTGTGTCTTCCAATGTGTGCGTGTGTGTGTATGGGCAATAGAGTTATCTACGTGCGCATGTATTGCGTGTACGTACACGAAAAAGTGAGGTTAAAATTTGTACCCGCCAGCAAAAACAAATGGCGTGCTAGTGTGCGTGAGATCGGGCTTAGATAGCTCTATACAATTACCACCGTGGATCCGTCTTCGATGAAACCACGGTTGGCACTGAAATTTTCTGAGGCTAAGTGCTAGCTTATATAGTTCGCATGAAATGTGGCAACAGTGATGCCAAACTCTCGCGTGAGAGTTTCGCGAAAGCAGGAGAGGAAGCAAAATTTGCACCATCATGCGAACGATATAAGCTAGCACTTAGCCTCAGAAAATTTCAGTGCCTATCGCGGTTTCGTCAAAGACGGATCCACGGTGGTAATTTTATTGCTCACACACACACACGCACATATTGAACGACACAGTATGTGCACCAAATTGGGAGGGAATCTGTTCTAATGAAGATTGTTAGGAAGGTCACCGGAAAACCAGAAAAATTTGGGGCAATGGGGTTGGGACCACATTGGTAGAACATTGTGGCGGACCCGGAGTGGCCATGGCCCTGGGGAAAGTTCTTCCGGGGGGACATTTACCGAACCATACAACTTGGGGCAATATGGGTATCAAAATTCATGGTTTTTGAAACTGGTAATGAAAATGGCCATTTTGACCGGATTGGCCACACCCAGAGTGGCCAGTGCCCTGGAGAAGGTTCTACCGGGAGACATTAATCGAACCATACAACTTAAGCCGGGACCGTGGTGTGGGGTAAGCGTGATTGCCTCTCACCCAGTCGGCCTGGGTTTGATCCCAGAAGGTCCCGGTGGCATTTTTCGAGACGAGATTTGTCTGATCACGCCTTCCGTCGGACGGGAAGTAAATGTTGGCCCCGGACTAACCTAAAAAGGTTAGGTCGTTACCTCAGTCCAGGTGTAGGAGTCGTCTCCCTGGGTCCTGCCTCGGTGAAGTCGCTGGCAGGCAGTTGGACTCACAATCCAAAGGTCGTCAGTTCGAATCCCGGGGTGGATGGAAGTTTAGGTGTAAAAAGAGGTTTGCAATTGCCTCAACAATCAAGCCTTCGAACACTTAGTTTCGAGTAGGAATCTCGTAATCGAGAACGCCAAGGCAAAGCTGTAGAGCGAATAATTTGATTTGATTTTGATTTTTTTTGACAACTTGGGGCAATATGGGTATCAAAATTCATATTGGTTTTTGAAACTGGCAATCAAAATGTCCCAACCGTGTGGATCAATCGGACCGCGCACTGGACCCACAATCCAGAGGTTGCTGGTTCGAATCCGCGGCGGGCGCTCTAAAATTCTAAGTGTAAATATGGGTATCAGGCGCCGTCGCTCCGTGCCGTACTCAAACACTTAGGAGCCCAGGGCGGCGAAGTCCTTGTAGTTAAAAGGAAGACACTAGTGGTTGGTACTAGCAATGGTGGCCGACAGCTATAAAGTCAAGTTTTTTCAATTAAAATGGCCATTTTGACCGGATTGGCCACACCCAGAGTGGCCATTGCCCTGGGCAAGGTTCTTCCAGGGGACATTTACCGAACCATACGACATGGGGTAATATGGGTATCAAAATTGCCCCAAGTCGTATGGTTCGATTAATGTCCCCCCGGTAGAACCTTCCCCAGGGCACTGGCCACTCCGGGTGTGGCCAATATTCTACCAATGTGGTCCCAACCCCATTGCCCCAAATCATTCTAGTTTTCCGGTCACCTTCCTAACAATCTTCATTAGAACAGAATTCCTCCCAATTTGGTGCACATACTGTGTCGTTCAATGTGTGCGTGTGTGTGAGCAATAAAGTTTCCACCGTGGATCCGTCTTTGACGAAACCGCGATAGGCACTGAAATTTTCTGAGGCTAAGTGCTAGCTTATATAGTTCGCATGATGGTGCAAATTTTGCTTCCTCTCCTGCTTTCGCGAAACTCTCACGCGAGAGTTTGGCACCACTGTTGCCACATTTCATGCGAACTATATAAGCTAGCACTTAGCCTCAGAAAATTTCAGTGCCAACCGTGGTTTCATCGAAGACGGATCCACGGTGGTAATTGTATTGCCCATACACACACACGCACACATTGGAAGACACAGTTTGTACACCAACGTGGGAGGAATTCTGTGTTAATGAAGATTGTAAGGATGGTCACCGGTAGAGGTGGGCAAAACCGCTCTTTTTAAGGAGCCGCTCATTTTCGTTCGCTCACTAAAAAGAGCCGCTCTTTTGAACGGCTCTTTCGCTCTTTTTAAAATTTTCGATGAAATGGGATTTTCAAGAAACGTGTGATTTTATAAGTTATTTCACATTGGACTTTTAAAAATTGGGCCGTACCACATATTTTTGAATTTTATGTCCTCAACTCTGATAAAAAAACAAGCCATGGTATAAACATTTTTATGATAAAAGAGTTTAAAAATGCATTTTACACATCCTCAGCTGTTTTGCAATCATTAGTTTTCAAAGTATCGATGTATTGATGTTTTTTTTTTGTCGAAAAAAAAAAAACGTTTTGCCTTATTGTGCAACGGAATTTCACAAAAAATATTTCTACAAGTACTGAACTTATGATTTAATCGATAAAGTCTATAACGCTAAAGTTTAATCGGACAAAATGATTATTTTTTTACAAAATCTCTCAAATATTCAGTTGATTTTTGGTAATATTTGACAAATTATGCTTTTTGAAATGCTCAAATTTGTATTCCAGTATTAATTTAATGTACACTCAGTTGTACAATAAAAAGTTTACTTCATTTTGCTTAGAAAATCATTTACTTTTGGAATTAATTTTTATGAGCATTGAAATATTTGAAATTGCATTTTCTATTCTCAAAAACAAATTTAATACTATTTTTTGGAAATTCAATAAATTATATTTATGACAAAAATCATGCCATATTGAAACGGTTCTTTCAAAAGACCGGAGTTTAAAAAGAACCGCGGTTCTTTTTGTGAGCCACGGTTCGTTCGCTCTTTTCAGTGAACCGGCTCTTTGAGCGGTTCGCTCTTTTTGCCCACCTCTAGTCACCGGAAAACCAGAATGATTTGAGGCAATGGGGTTGGGACCACATTTATAGGATATTGACAAAACTCGGAGTGACCAGTGCCCTGGGAAAGGTTCTTCCGAGGGACATTAATCGAATCATACGACTTGGGGCAATATATGTATCAAAATTCATGGTTTTTGAAACTGGTAATGAAAATGGCCATTTCGACCGGATTGACCACACCCGGAGTGGCTATATGTGTATCAAAAATCATGGTTTTTGAAACTGGTAATGGAAATGGCCATTTTGACTGGATTGGCCACACCCGGAGTCGCCAGTGCCCTGGGAAAGGTTCTACCAGGGGGACATTAATCGAACCATACGACTTGAGGCAATTTTGATACCAATATTACCCCAAGTCGTATAGTTCGGTAAATGTCCCCCCGGAAGAACCTTCCCCAGGGCCATGGCCACTCCGGGTGTGGCCAATATTCTATCAATGTGGTCCCAACCCCATTGCCCCAAATCATTCTAGTTTTCCGGTCACCTTCCTAACAATCTTCATTAGAACAGAATTCCTCCCAATTTGGTGCACATACTGTGTCGTTCAATGTGTGCGTGTGTGTGTGTGAGCAATAAAATTACCACCGTGGATCCGTCTTTGACGAAACCGCGATAGGCACTGAAATTTTCTGAGGCTAAGTGCTAGCTTATATAGTTCGCATGAAATGTGGCAACAGTGGTGCCAAACTCGCGTGAGAGTTTTGCGAAAGCAGGAGAGGAAGCAACATTTGCTACGTGCTTTCAGCCAATCAGCAGCCGGGATTTTTCTTGCATTCATTTTTTATTTTCATCTTAACTTTTATACTTTAACAAAGTTTTATCAACTTTGTGAGGTAGTCAACTTGTACTTTAAGACTTCCCTTTCGTTTGGTGTGTAAAACATAAAGATTGTTTGAATGGGGGTAAGATATAAGCATTTGAAAAACGACAGAAAATCGTTACACTTTCATTTCGCGAAATTTTGGATTGACACCCGTAGACAGTGCCCTTAGGACAAAGTTCTTTGTCAAAACCATGAATTTTGATACCCATATTGCCCCAAGTCGGATGGTTCGATTAATGTCCTCCCGGTAGAACCTTCCTTGACACTGGCCACTCGGGTGTGGCCAATCCGGTCAAAATGGCCATTTTAGTTACCAGTTTCAAAAACCATGAATTTTGATACCATATTGCCCCAAGTCGTATGGTTCGGTAAATGTCCCCGGAAGAAGCCATGGCCACTCCGGGTGTGGCCAATGTTCTACCAATGTGGTCCCAACCCCATTGCCCCAAATTATTCTGGTTTTCCGGTGACCTTCCTAACAATCTTCATTAGAACAGAATTCCTCCCAATTTGGTGCACATACTGTGTCGTTCAATATGTGCGTATGTGTGTGAGCATAAAATTACCACCGTGGATCCGTCTTTGACGAAACCGCGATAGGCACTGAAATTTTCTGAGGCTAAGTGAGAGCTTATATAGTTCGCATGAAATGTGGCAACATGGTGCAAATTTTGCTTCCTCTCCTGCTTTCGCGAAACTCTCACGCGAGAGTTTGGCATCACTGTTGCCACATTTCATGCGAACTATATAAGCTAGCACTTAGCCTCAGAAAATTTCAGTGCCTAACGAGGTTTCGTCAAAGACGGATCCACGGTGGTAATTTTATTGCTCACACACATACGCACACATTGAACGACACAGTATGTGCACCAAATTGGGAGGAATTCTGTTCTAATGAAGATTGTTAGGAAGGTCACCGGAAAACCAGAATAATTTGGGGCAATGGGGTTGGGACCACATTGGTAGAACATTGGCCACACCCGGAGTGGCCATGGCCCTGGGGAAGGTTCTTCCGGGGGGACATTTACCGAACCATACGACTTGGGGCAATATGGGTATCAAAATTCATGGTTTTTGAAACTGGTAATTAAAATGGCCATTTCGACCGGATTGGCCACACCCGGAGTGGCCAGTGCCCTGGGAAAGGTTCTACCGTGGGGACATTAATCGAACCAGAGAGTAATCGAACCATACTACTTAGGGCAATATGGGTATCAAAATTCATGGTTTTTGAAACTGGTAATGGAAATGGCCATTTTGACCGGATTGGCCACACCCAGAGTGGCCAGTGCCCTGGAGAAGGTTCTACCGGGAGACATTAATCGAACCATACAACTTAAGCCGGGACCGTGGTGTAGGGGTAAGCGTGATTGCCTCTCACCCAGTCGGCCTGGGTTCGATCCCAGACGGTCCCGGTTTCATTTTTCGAGACGAGATTTGTCTGATCACGTCTTCCGTCGGACGGGAAGTAAATGTTGGCCCCGGACTAACCTAAAAAGGTTAGGTCGTTAGCTCAGTCCAGGTGTAGGAGTCGTCTCCCTGGGTCCTGCCTCGGTGGAGTCGCTGGCAGGCAGTTGGACTCACAATCCAAAGGTCGTCAGTTCGAATCCCGGGGTGGATGGAAGTTTAGGTGTAAAAAGAGGTTTCCAATTGCCTCAACAATCAAGCCTTCGAAAACTTAGTTTCGAGTAGGAAACTCGTATTCGAGAACGCCAAGGCAAAGCTGTAGATCGAATAATTTGATTTGATTTTGATTTTTTTTGACAAAGAACTTTGTCCTAAGGGCACTGTCTACGGGTGTCAATCCAAAATTTCGCAAAGCGAAAGTGTAACGATTTTCTGTCGTTTTTCAAATGCTTATATCTTCCCCCCCATTCAAACAATCTTTATGTTTTACACACCAAACGAAAGGGAAGTCTTAAAGTACAAGTTGACTACCTCACAAAGTTGATAAAACTTTGTTAAAGTACTAAAAGTTAAGATGAAAATAAAAATGAATGCAAGAAAAATCCCGGCTGCTGATTGGCTGAAAGCACGTAGCAAATGTTGCTTCCTCTCCTGCTTTCGCAAAACTCTCACGAGAGTTTGGCACCACTGTTGCCACATTTCATGCGAACTATATAAGCTAGCACTTAGCCTCAGAAAATTTCAGTGCCTATCGCGGTTTCGTCAAAGACGGATCCACGGTGGTAATTTTATTGCTCACACACACACGCACACATTGAACGACACAGTATGTACCAAATTGGGAGGAATTCTGTTCTAATGAAGATTATTAGGAAGGTGACCGGAAAACTAGAATGATTTGGGGCAATGGGGTTGGGACCACATTGGTAGAACATTGGCCACACCCGGAGTGGCCATGGCCCTGGGGAAGGTTCTTCCGGGGGGACATTTACCGAACCATACGACTTGGGGCAATATGGGTATCAAAATTCATGGTTTTGAAACTGGTAATTAAAATGGCCATTTCGACCGGATTGACCACACCCGGAGTGCCTGGGAAAGGTTCTACCGGGGACATTAATCGAACCATACTTTAGGGCAATGGGTATCAAAATCATGGTTTTGAAACTGGTAATGAAATTGCCATTTTGACCGGATTGGCCACACCGGAGTGGCCATAGCCATGGGGAAGGTTCTTCCGGGGGCACATTTACCGAACTATACGACTTGGGGTAATATTGGTATCAAAATTGCCCCAAGTCGTATAGTTCGATTAATGTCCCCCTGGTAGAACCTTTCCCAGGGCACTGGCGACTCCGGGTGTGGCCAATCCAGTCAAAATGGCCATTTCCATTACCAGTTTCAAAAACCATGATTTTTGATACCCATATTGCCCTAAGTAGTATGGTTCGATTAATGTCCCCCGGTAGAACCTTTCCCAGGGCACTGGCCACTGTGGCCAATCCGGTCGAAATGGCCATTTTAATTACCAGTTTCAAAAATCATGAATTTCGATACATATATTACCCCAAGTCGTATGATTCGATTAATGTCCCCTCGGAAGAACCTTTCCCAGGGCACTGGCCACTCCGAGTTTGGCCAATATCCTATAAATGTGGTCCCAACCCCATTGCCTCAAATCATTCTAGTTTTCCGGTGACCATCCTTACAATCTTCATTAACACAGAATTCCTCCCAAGTTGGTGTACAAACTGTGTCTTCCAATGTGTGCGTGTGTGTGTATGAGCAATACACCGTGGATCCGTCTTCGATGAAACCACGGTTGGCACTGAAATTTTCTGAGGCTAAGTGCTAGCTTAAATAGTTTGCATGAAATGTGACAACATGGTGCAAATTTTGCTTCCTCTCCTGCTTTCGCGAAACTCTCACGCGAGAGTTTTGCATCACTGTTGCCACATTTCATGCGAACTATATAAGCTAGCACTTAGCCTCAGAAAATTTCAGTGCCTATCGAGGTTTCGTCAAAGACGGATCGACGGTAGTAATTTTACTGCTCACACACACACGCACTCATTGAACGACACAGTATGTGCACCAAATTGGGAGGAATTCTGTTCTAATGAAGATTGTTAGGAAGGTCACCGGAAAACCAGAATGATTTGGGGCAATGGGGTTGGGACCACATTGGTAGAACATTGGCCACACCCGGAGTGGCCATGGCCCTGGGGAAGGTTCTTCCGGGGGGACATTTACCGAACCATACGACTTGGGGCAATATGGGTATCAAAATTCATGTTTTTTGAAACTGGTAATGGAAATGGCCATTTTGAACGGATTGGCCACACCCGGAGTGGCCAGTGCCCTGGGAAAGGTTCTACCGGGGGGACATTAATCGAACCATACGACTTGGGGCAATTTTAATACCCATATTACCCCAAGTCGTATAGTTCGGTAAATGTCCCCCGGAAGAACCTTGCCCAGGGCAATGGCCACTCTGGGTGTGGCCAATCCGGTCAAAATGGCCATTTTAATTGAAAAAACGAAGTTGACTTTATAGCTGTCGGCCACCATTGCTAGTACCAACCACTAGTGTCTTCCTTTTAACTACAAGGACTTCGCCGCCCTGAGCTCCTAAGTGTTTGAGTACGGCACGGAGAGACGGCGCCAGATACCCATATTTACACTTAGAATTTTAGAGCGCCCGCCGCGGGATTCGAACCAGCAACCTCTGGATTGTGGGTCCAGTGCGCGGTCCGATTGATCCACACGGGCGGGACATTTTGATTGCCAGTTTCAAAAACCAATATGAATTTTGATACCCATATTGTCCCAAGTTGTCAAAAAAAAAAAAAATCAAAATCAAATCAAATTATTCGATCTACAGCTTTGCCTTGGCGTTCTCGAATACGAGTTTCCTACTCGAAACTAAGTTTTCGAAGGCTTGATTGTTGAGGCAATTGGAAACCTCTTTTTACACCTAAACTTCCATCCACCCCGGGATTCGAACTGACGACCTTTGGATTGTGAGTCCAACTGCCTGCCAGCGACTCCACCGAGGCAGGACCCAGGGAGACGACTCCTACACCTGGACTGAGCTAACGACCTAACCTTTTTAGGTTAGTCCGGGGCCAACATTTACTTCCGTCCGACGGAAGACGTGATCAGACAAATCTCGTCTCGAAAAATGAAACCGGGACCGTCTGGGATCGAACCCAGGCCGACTGGGTGAGAGGCAATCACGCTTACCCCTACACCACGGTCCCGGCTTAAGTTGTATGGTTCGATTAATGTCTCCCGGTAGAACCTTCTCCAGGGCACTGGCCACTCTGGGTGTGGCCAATCCGGTCAAAATGGCCATTTCCATTACCAGTTTCAAAACCATGAATTTTGATACCCATATTGCCCTAAGTAGTATGGTTCGATTACTCTCTGGTTCGATTAATGTCCCCACGGTAGAACCTTTCCCAGGGCACTGGCCACTCGGGTGTGGCCAATCCGGTCGAAATGGCCATTTAATTACCAGTTTCAAAAACCATGAATTTTGATACCATATTGCCCCAAGTCGTATGGTTCGGTAAATGTCCCCGGAAGAACCTTCCCCAGGGCCATGGCCACCGGGTGTGGCCAATGTTCTACCAATGTGGTCCCAACCCCATTGCCCCAAATTATTCTGGTTTTCCGGTGACCTTCCTAACAATCTTCATTAGAACAGAATTCCTCCCAATTTTGCACATACTGTGTCGTTCAATGTGTGCGTATGTGTGTGAGCAATAAAATTACCACCGTGGATCCGTCTTTGACGAAACCTCGTTAGGCACTGAAATTTTCTGAGGCTAAGTGCTAGCTTATATAGTTCGCATGAAATGTGGCAACAGTGATGCCAAACTCTCGCGTGAGAGTTTCGCGAAAGCAGGAGAGGAAGCAAAATTTGCACCATGTTGCCACATTTCATGCGAACTATATAAGCTCTCACTTAGCCTCAGAAAATTTCAGTGCCTATCGCGGTTTCGTCAAAGACGGATCCACGGTGGTAATTTTATTGCTCACACACATACGCACATATTGAACGACACAGTATGTGCACCAAATTGGGAGGAATTCTGTTCTAATGAAGATTGTTAGGAAGGTCACCGGAAAACCAGAATAATTTGGGGCAATGGGGTTGGGACCACATTGGTAGAACATTGGCCACACCCGGAGTGGCCATGGCCCTGGGGAAGGTTCTTCCGGGGGGACATTTACCGAACCATACGACTTGGGGCAATATGGGTATCAAAATTCATGGTTTTTGAAACTGGTAACTAAAATGGCCATTTTGACCGGATTGGCCACACCCGGAGTGGCCAGTGTCCAAGGGAAGGTTCTACCGGGAGGACATTAATCGAACCATCCGACTTGGGGCAATATGGGTATCAAAATTCATGGTTTTGACAAAGAACTTTGTCCTAAGGGCACTGTCTACGGGTGTCAATCCAAAATTTCGCGAAATGAAAGTGTAACGATTTTCTGTCGTTTTTCAAATGCTTATATCTTACCCCCCCATTCAAACAATCTTTATGTTTTACACACCAAACGAAAGGGGAAGTCTTAAAGTACAAGTTGACTACCTCACAAAGTTGATAAAACTTTGTTAAAGTACTTAAAAGTTAAGATGAAAATAAAAAATGAATGCAAGAAAAATCCCGGCTGCTGATTGGCTGAAAGCACGTAGCAAATGTTGCTTCCTCTCCTGCTTTCGCAAAACTCACGCGAGAGTTTGGCACCACTGTTGCCACATTTCATGCGAACTATATAAGCTAGCACTTAGCCTCAGAAAATTTCAGTGCCTATCGCGGTTTCGTCAAAGACGGATCCACGGTGGTAATTTTATTGCTCACACACACACACGCACACATTGAACGACACAGTATGTGCACCAAATTGGGAGGAATTCTGTTCTAATGAAGATTGTTAGGAAGGTGACCGGAAAACTAGAATGATTTGGGGCAATGGGGTTGGGACCACATTGATAGAATATTGGCCACACCCGGAGGCCATGGCCCTGGGGAAGGTTCTTGGGGACATTTACCGAACTATACGACTTGGGGTAATATTGGTATCAAAATTGCCTCAAGTCGTATGGTTCGATTAATGTCCCCCTGGTAGAACCTTTCCCAGGGCACTGGCGACTCCGGGTGTGGCCAATCCAGTCAAAATGGCCATTTCCATTACCAGTTTCAAAAACCATGATTTTTGATACACATATAGCCACTCCGGGTGTGGTCAATCCGGTCGAAATGGCCATTTTCATTACCAGTTTCAAAACCATGAATTTTGATACATATATTGCCCCAAGTCGTATGATTCGATTAATGTCCCTCGGAAGAACCTTTCCCAGGGCACTGGTCACTCCGAGTTTTGTCAATATCCTATAAATGTGGTCCCAACCCCATTGCCTCAAATCATTCTGGTTTTCCGGTGACTAGAGGTGGGCAAAAAGAGCGAACCGCTCAAAGAGCCGGTTCACTGAAAAGAGCGAACGAACCGTGGCTCACAAAAAGAACCGCGGTTCTTTTTAAACTCCGGTCTTTGAAAGAACCGTTTCAATATGGCATGATTTTTGTCATAAATATAATTTATTGAATTTCCAAAAAATAGTATTAAATTTGTTTTTGAGAATAGAAAATGCAATTTCAAATATTTCAATGCTCATAAAAATTAATTCCAAAAGTAAATGATTTTCTAAGCAAAATGAAGTAAACTTTTATTGTACAACTGAGTGTACATTAAATTAATACTGGAATACAAATTTGAGCATTTCAAAAGCATAATTTGTCAAATATTACCAAAAATCAACTGAATATTTGAGAGATTTTGTAAAAAATAATCATTTTGTCCGATTAAACTTTAGCGTTATAGACTTTATCGATTAAATCATAAGTTCAGTACTTGTAGAAATATTTTTTGTGAAATTCCGTTGCACAATAAGGCAAAACGTTTTTTTTTTTTCGACAAAAAAAAAACATCAATACATCGATACTTTGAAAACTAATGATTGCAAAACAGCTGAGGATGTGTAAAATGCATTTTTAAACTCTTTTATCATAAAAATGTTTATACCATGGCTTGTTTTTTTTTTATCAGAGTTGAGGGACATAAAATTCAAAAAATATGTGGTACGGCCCAATTTTTTAAAAGTCCAATGTGAAATAACTTATAAAATCACACGTTTCTTGAAAATCCCATTTCATCGAAAATTTTAAAAAGAGCGAAAGAGCCGTTCAAAAGAGCGGCTCTTTTTAGTGAGCGAACGAAAATGAGCGGCTCCTTAAAAAGAGCGGTTTTGCCCACCTCTACCGGTGACCATCCTTACAATCTTCATTAACACAGAATTCCTCCCACGTTGGTGTACAAACTGTGTCTTCCAATGTGTGCGTGTGTGTGTATGGGCAATACAATTACCACCGTGGATCCGTCTTCGATGAAACCACGGTTGGCACTGAAATTTTCTGAGGCTAAGTGCTAGCTTATATAGTTCGCATGAAATGTGGCAACAGTGGTGCCAAACTCGCGTGAGAGTTTCGCGAAAGCAGGAGAGGAAGCAAAATTTGCACCATCATGCGAACTATATAAGCTAGCACTTAGCCTCAGAAAATTTCAGTGCCTATCGCGGTTTCGTCAAAGACGGATCCACGGTGGAAACTTTATTGCTCACACACACACGCACACATTGAACGACACAGTATGTGCACCAAATTGGGAGGAATTCTGTTCTAATGAAGATTGTTAGGAAGGTGACCGGAAAACTAGAATGATTTGGGGCAATGGGGTTGGGACCACATTGGTAGAATATTGGCCACACCCGGAGGCCAGTGCCCTGGGGAAGGTTCTACCGGGGACATTAATCGAACCATACGACTTGGGGCAATTTTGATACCCATATTACCCCATGTCGTATGGTTCGGTAAATGTCCCCTGGAAGAACCTTGCCCAGGGCAATGGCCACTCTGGGTGTGGCCAATCCGGTCAAAATGGCCATTTTAATTGAAAAAACTTGACTTTATAGCTGTCGGCCACCATTGCTAGTACCAACCACTAGTGTCTTCCTTTTAACTACAAGGACTTCGCCGCCCTGGGCTCCTAAGTGTTTGAGTACGGCACGGAGCGACGGCGCCTGATACCCATATTTACACTTAGAATTTTAGAGCGCCCGCCGCGGGATTCGAACCAGCAACCTCTGGATTGTGGGTCCAGTGCGCGGTCCGATTGATCCACACGGTTGGGACATTTTGATTGCCAGTTTCAAAAACCAATATGAATTTTGATACCCATATTGTCCCAAGTTGTCAAAAAAAATCAAAATCAAATCAAATTATTCGCTCTACAGCTTTGCCTTGGCGTTCTCGATTACGAGATTCCTACTCGAAACTAAGTGTTCGAAGGCTTGATTGTTGAGGCAATTGCAAACCTCTTTTTACACCTAAACTTCCATCCACCCCGGGATTCGAACTGACGACCTTTGGATTGTGAGTCCAACTGCCTGCCAGCGACTTCACCGAGGCAGGACCCAGGAGACGACTCCTACACCTGGACTGAGGTAACGACCTAACCTTTTAGGTTAGTCCGGGGCCAACATTTACTTCCGTCCGACGGAAGGCGTGATCAGACAAATCTCGTCTCGAAAAATGCCACCGGGACCTTCTGGGATCAAACCCAGGCCGACTGGGTGAGAGGCAATCACGCTTACCCCACACCACGGTCCCGGCTTAAGTTGTATGGTTCGATTAATGTCTCCCGGTAGAACCTTCTCCAGGGCACTGGCCACTCTGGGTGTGGCCAATCCGGTCAAAATGGCCATTTTCATTACCAGTTTCAAAAACCATGAATTTTGATACCCATATTGCCCCAAGTTGTATGGTTCGGTAAATGTCCCCCCGGAAGAACTTTCCCCAGGGCCATGGCCACTCCGGGTCCGCCACAATGTTCTACCAATGTGGTCCCAACCCCATTGCCCCAAATTTTCTGGTTTTCCGGTGACCTTCCTAACAATCTTCATTAGAACAGATTCCTCCCAATTTGGTGCACATACTGTGTCGTTCAATATGTGCGTGTGTGTGTGTGAGCAATAAAATTACCACCGTGGATCCGTCTTTGACGAAACCGCGATAGGCACTGAAATTTTCTGAGGCTAAGTGCTAGCTTATATCGTTCGCATGATGGTGCAAATTTTGCTTCCTCTCCTGCTTTCGCGAAACTCTCACGCGAGAGTTTGGCATCACTGTTGCCACATTTCATGCGAACTATATAAGCTAGCACTTAGCCTCAGAAAATTTCAGTGCCAACCGTGGTTTCATCGAAGACGGATCCACGGTGGTAATTGTATAGAGCTATCTAAGCCCGATCTCACGCACACTAGCACGCCATTTGTTTTTGCTGGCGGGTACAAATTTTAACCTCACTTTTTCGTGTACGTACACGCAATACATGCGCACGTAGATAACTCTATTGCCCATACACACACACGCACACATTGGAAGACACAGTATGTGCACCAAATATTGGCCACACCTGGAGTGGCCAGTGCCCTAGGAAGGTTCTACCGGGAGGACATTAATCGAATCATACGACTTGGGGCAATATGGGTATCAAAATTCATGGTTTTTGAAACTGGTAATTAAAATGGCCATTTTGACCGGATTGGCCACACCCGGAGTGGCCAGTGTCCAAGGGAAGGTTCTACCGGGAGGACATTAATCGAACCATCCGACTTTGGGCAATATGGGTATCAAAATTCATGGTTTTTGATACTGGACATGAAAATAACCATTTTCATTGTGGTGACCACAACCTAGAGTGGCCGGTTCCGTGGCATTTTCCGAACCATACTTGTTTTGGCAATATTTTCGTGTTTTGGCAATTTATTCCCACAGAGGTGCCTAAGATTGGAAACATTTAATTAGAATAGATTATTCAGGATCAAATAAATAGGCAATGATTTAAAAATAAAATGTAATAGAATAATTTTTTAGGAGTTTTGTACAAAGTTCTTTGTCATATTGGTCATGTAGAACATAACCACCTGCACCTTTTTTTTTGACAACTTGGGACAATATGGGTATCAAAATTCATATTGGTTTTTGAAACTGGCAATCAAAATGTCCCGCCCGTGTGGATCAATCGGACCGCGCACTGGACCCACAATCCAGAGGTTGCTGGTTCGAATCCCGCGGCGGGCGCTCTAAAATTCTAAGTGTAAATATGGGTATCTGGCGCCGTCTCTCCGTGCCGTACTCAAACACTTAGGAGCTCAGGGCGGCGAAGTCCTTGTAGTTAAAAGGAAGACACTAGTGGTTGGTACTAGCAATGGTGGCCGACAGCTATAAAGTCAACTTCGTTTTTTCAATTAAAATGGCCATTTTGACCGGATTGGCCACACCCAGAGTGGCCATTGCCCTGGGCAAGGTTCTTCCGGGGGACATTTACCGAACTATACGACTTGGGGTAATATGGGTATTAAAATTGCCCCAAGTCGTATGGTTCGATTAATGTCCCCCCGGTAGAACCTTTCCCAGGGCACTGGCCACTCCGGGTGTGGCCAATCCGTTCAAAATGGCCATTTCCATTACCAGTTTCAAAAAACATGAATTTTGATACCCATATTGCCCCAAGTCGTATGGTTCGGTAAATGTCCCCCGGAAGAACCTTCCCCAGGGCCATGGCCACTCCGGGTGTGGCCAATGTTCTACCAATGTGGTCCCAACCCCATTGCCCCAAATCATTCTGGTTTTCCGGTGACCTTCCTAACAATCTTCATTAGAACAGAATTCCTCCCAATTTGGTGCACATACTGTGTCGTTCAATGAGTGCGTGTGTGTGTGAGCAGTAAAATTACTACCGTCGATCCGTCTTTGACGAAACCTCGATAGGCACTGAAATTTTCTGAGGCTAAGTGCTAGCTTATATAGTTCGCATGAAATGTGGCAACAGTGATGCAAAACTCTCGCGTGAGAGTTTCGCGAAAGCAGGAGAGGAAGCAAAATTTGCACCATGTTGTCACATTTCATGCAAACTATTTAAGCTAGCACTTAGCCTCAGAAAATTTCAGTGCCAACCGTGGTTTCATCGAAGACGGATCCACGGTGGTAATTGTATTGCTCATACACACACGCACACATTGGAAGACACAGTTTGTACACCAACTTGGGAGGAATTCTGTGTTAATGAAGATTGTAAGGATGGTCACCGGAAAACTAGAATGATTTGAGGCAATGGGGTTGGGACCACATTTATAGGATATTGGCCAAACTCGGGTGGCCAGTGCCCTGGGAAAGGTTCTTCCGAGGGGACATTAATCGAATCATACGACTTGGGGTAATATATGTATCGAAATTCATGATTTTTGAAACTGGTAATTAAAATGGCCATTTCGACCGGATTGGCCACACCCGGAGTGGCCAGTGCCCTGGGAAAGGTTCTACCGGGGGGACATTAATCGAACCATACTACTTAGGGCAATATGGGTATCAAAAATCATGGTTTTTGAAACTGGTAATGAAATGGCCATTTTGACTGGATTGGCCACACCCGGAGTCGCCAGTGCCCTGGGAAAGGTTCTACCAGGGGGACATTAATCGAACTATACGACTTGGGGCAATTTTGATACCAATATTACCCCAAGTCGTATAGTTCGGTAAATGTGCCCCCGGAAGAACCTTCCCCATGGCTATGGCCACTCCGGGTGTGGCCAATCCGGTCAAAATGGCAATTTTCATTACCAGTTTCAAAAACCATGATTTTTGATACCCATATTGCCCTAAGTAGTATGGTTCGATTAATGTCCCCCGGTAGAACCTTTCCCAGGGCACTGGCCACTCCGGGTGTGGCCAATCCGGTCGAAATGGCCATTTTAATTACCAGTTTCAAAAACCATGAATTTTGATACCCATATTGCCCCAAGTCGTATGGTTCGGTAAATGTCCCCCCGGAAGAACCTTCCCCAGGGCCATGGCCACTCCGGGTGTGGCCAATGTTCTACCAATGTGGTCCCAACCCCATTGCCCCAAATCATTCTAGTTTTCCGGTCACCTTCCTAATAATCTTCATTAGAACAGAATTCCTCCCAATTTGGTACACATACTGTGTCGTTCAATGTGTGCGTGTGTGTGTGAGCAATAAAATTACCACCGTGGATCCGTCTTTGACGAAACCGCGATAGGCACTGAAATTTTCTGAGGCTAAGTGCTAGCTTATATAGTTCGCATGAAATGTGGCAACAGTGGTGCCAAACTCTCGCGTGAGAGTTTTGCGAAAGCAGGAGAGGAAGCAACATTTGCTACGTGCTTTCAGCCAATCAGCAGCCGGGATTTTTCTTGCATTCATTTTTATTTTCATCTTAACTTTTAAGTACTTTAACAAAGTTTTATCAACTTTGTGAGGTAGTCAACTTGTACTTTAAGACTTCCCCTTTCGTTTGGTGTGTAAAACATAAAGATTGTTTGAATGGGGGGGAAGATATAAGCATTTGAAAAACGACAGAAAATCGTTACACTTTCGCTTTGCGAAATTTTGGATTGACACCCGTAGACAGTGCCCTTAGGACAAAGTTCTTTGTCAAAAAATACCATTTTTTACCGTGTATCATTTTTTTCAGTGTAGTCCTTATCTATTCCTACAAATTTGCCGAAGACACCAAATCGATCAGAAAATTTTTACAAAAGATACAGATTTTTGAACTTTCATACATCATGTTGTCATCATGCTGTGAGACGCGGGTTCGATTCCCGCCTTATCCACTGAGCTAATATCGGATGGTGAAGTAAAACGTCGGTCCCGGTTTCTCCTGTCTCGTCGGAGGCGCTGGAGCAGAAATCCCACGTTAGAGGAAGGCCATGCCCCGGGGGGCGTAGTGCCAATAGTTTCGTTTTTTTTTTTTTTTTTTACATCATGTTTGTATGGACAGCTGCCAAATTTGTATGGAAAATTATATGGACAAACTAATGATGCCAAATGGCTTCTTTGGGCATATCGAAGGCACCAAAAAAGTTTCAGCCAGATTAAAAAATACAAAAAAGACCGATTTCGTAAAGAATTGCTCTTATGTAAAATTTCCGGAATTCATTTAGATCAGGGGTGACAAAAAAATGGCCCACGGGCCAAACGTGGGCCACGTGTGCTTTTTTGTTGCCCGCGAACCCATTTTGAATGATCGTGTAAAATGACCCGCTGACCGTTTGTAAAGTGATGTTATACTTCTTAAAATTAAGGATTATTACAACTTTGTTATGTTAATATTTTCTATTTATTTGTCAAAACAAAACTAATAATTTATCCATAGGTTGATTTCTTTTTTGCGATATTAATATACTGTTCAACAATCTTTCTAA
Organism: Culex quinquefasciatus; assembly: GCF_015732765.1. Lineage (NCBI taxonomy): Eukaryota > Metazoa > Arthropoda > Insecta > Diptera > Culicidae > Culex > Culex quinquefasciatus. The sequence continues at coordinate 48,186,996 of NC_051861.1, forward strand.
TTTATACAATTCCAATGAAATAAGTGAATCTCAACATTTCCATCAAACATTCTGGGAAATGTTTATGAAACGTTCAAAAACACTTTGACTATACTAAAAAAAATAATGAATGCAAACAAATAAGTATGTATTTCATATTACTAATAAAGCAGCAAGCCAAATCAGATAGACTTCGTCTTGTCTTTTTTTAGTTTTTTCACGTTTTTAGCTTGTTTGCTTTTTTAGCTCATAAATTTGAAAATCTAATTAATATTTTTTGAATGGATCAATAAAAGAAATCTAGCGTTAACGATCAATTTTACATGTTAATTCAATTTTCTTACTTTTAGGCTGACATTTATAAGAAGCACAGTTTGATAGGGACTGTGCTTCTTCACCTTTATGTTTTGAATAAAAATTTAAAATGCAACTAATTTTTAAAGCGCTGGATGTACATTTTCTGCAAAAACAAAAAAAAATTGCAATCGACGGGATTCATCAAACCCAGCACCAGTAAGGACTGGCGCCTTAGCCCACTCGGCCATCAGACCGATGACAAGTTGTAAGGATAAACGCATTTATGAGCTTGTCATTTCGGTCATGTAGGTTTCCCATACATATTTCAAGGCGTAAAATTACATAAAATTGCAAAAAATAATGCATTATTTTACACCCAGTACTTTTACACGCAGCTGGATTACTAATTTTTTAGCTGTGTAAAATGTCTTCGTGGAAAGGACGCCTTTTGGAATATCCGTGACCTAGATAATAATTTACTATGGGATTTTTTTTATTTATTTTTTTTCAAAATTATCTATATATTTAGAATGGAGGTACGCGATACTTCTTGAATCTACACGTAAAATAAATTGATACATTTTGTTATTATGTCCTTTTCGGTACTGAAATCTTGAAATTTGTTCAACGATAATTAGCAACGAAATCAAAATAGTTTTCAAAATATTTTTTTTAGATAAACAGTAATCATTTAGATAATCGATATAATTAACATATTCAAATATTATTTCAAAATAAATTGCAACTTTTTTAGATATTTTTCTGCCAGTTTCAAATAACTTAAACGTGACACCTTGATATTTTGTACTTAGTTATAAACAAAATGCGTATGTTGAGTGCCAAGTAATAGATTTTTAGAATAGCTGATTATTTGATGAATTTGTCAGTGATTTTTTTTCGATTTACAAAAACAGTGATTATAATTTTTAATCTTTTTATGTACCTCGTATCTTTTTCACTGAAAAATGATTTTACTTAAAACCTCCGAAACATTAACTATTGGGGTAAAATATGGCTGTTTGTGTTCTTTTTCAGAAACAACTTGATTAAATTTGGTCAAAATTGAATTGGAAGGGTACATAAATAATATTTATTTATTTATTTATTTATTAAATATAGACAAAAGGAACCAGTAAAAATTAACTGAATATGTCTAACTACAAAACCAATGACCGATTCTTAGCGAAGCTACACCAAAATGTCACTTTTTTCAATTTTCAATTTGATTTTTTATAATAAAAATTTCATTTTAATTATGATCTAATAATTGAAAGGGCTTTAAATGCGTTTTGTTATCTGAAATGCGAAAAATATTGATAAAATAAGGTCTGCAAGTCATTGAATGGGAGAGGAGTTTTTTCATTAATCTGCTCCTTCGTTGTCCCGTCACGAAAAGAAATGGCTGGGAAAAACTCAAATCTCAACCAAATCTTTCAGTTCAAGGAGCAAAAGATTCGTTTTTCAATTTGTGATAATGTGTAGAAGAGCAAAAGTTTTAAAAAATCAATTTGGCAAAACTGTGTCGATTTTTTGGTGTACCTTTTAAAATTCCAGTTTTACGATGTTGTCCCGTCACGCTACATTTTCATTTCAGGAGAAGCACAGGTATAATATTGTTCAATATGCATGTCATTTCTATGTTGGAAAATCATTTATCTTTTCAAATATGTAATAACATTGGGGGGTTTCTTCTTTAATTGTGCCACTACAGACAAAACGCTGAAAAAAACTTGGGAATTTTTTGAAAAGGAGCCGAAGAATCGGTCAATAATGTTTATTCTTTTTTGAGTTTAGATACTACATACTTGGGTAAGAGAGGATTACCAGGTTATCATTTAGTGATCGTTATAAAATAACACAATGGTATCTGATAAATGGCAACGTAGTGCATGCGACTTGAAAAAAAAAAAAAACAATTAAAAATATAAAAAGTTTTGTGAATTAACTAGCATTAGGCGTCATCCATAAAGTACGTACGCTCTTAGGGGGCAAAGGGGGGGGGGGGTGTTACCGTTGGTGTGACAAGATGTGACGAAGGGGGAAGGGTATACCTTCCCTTCTAATTTTAAAAGATGCAAAATTGTTTTTTTTAATATCGCAATGTTTATTGTAAAAAATTCATAATTAGACAAATTATTTATTTTTTTATATTAAAATTGGCAAAAATACCGACTCCTGGTTTATCAGAAATTTTTGGCTCCGACTCCGACTCCAGCTGTTCGAAATTTAACGACTCCGACACCGACTCCGACTCCAGGCCCTCAAAAAGACCCGACTCTACCGACTCCGACTCCACAGCCCTTCTCTACACAACCCTTTTAACAGAATTTAATTTCATTGAGAAGAAAAAAATTGCGTAAAAAATCACATTGATTCAATCTCACTCCCAAGGTCCAATGTCACCCCCACATACGGTATCATGATTTTATTCTTGAAAAACAGCAAATGAGAAAACAATAGTTCGCTTTTGATTCGCTTTTTCACTGTCGAAGTCTTTAAAAATGCGATGTAGAATTACAATTTATTATAATAGTTTAATTGGTTATTAATGTCTTATCACAACTTTCTGAGTACAAATTGGCTTTTATAAGAGATAATAACAATGAGGTGACAAAAATCCGTCCTTTATCTTTTTGCTTGCTTACCTCTTTAATAAATACATGAAAAAGTTTAATTAGATTAATTGTTACCGAGTCTCAAACCCGAGTAGCTGTGGGTTTTCTTTTTCATACTTACAGTATGTAAAAAAAGTAATTACACCCCTTGAGCACTATGCACATTTTGTGATGAAACATCTAAACAATTTAATGTTGACAGAAACCTAGTACAACGTTTTGTTCAGAAACTCATGCCAGACATTTTGCTACAAAAAGCTCATGAAAAGATGATTTCTATAAAAAGTTATATAACAAATACTATTACGAAACTAAAAAGGTGCAAAAAAGTTTGTACACCTTTCGAAAAATTTACATAAATAATGTTATTTGTTGACAAATCACCATAAATCCAGTCTCCCAACTCCAAATAGGCATCCTTGACTGATTAAAAAATAATTTGGATTGAATATAAAGTTTACTAACTACTTAGTATAAAAGTTTATATAACTCTGGAAATTCTATATAAAACTTATCTAAACTTAATTTTGCAAACTTTTAATTCAACTAAATGTCAATATATTACCATAGAATTGCTAAATAAACATTTTGGAGTGGGTATAACACCGTTTTGGGGTATTTGTATCGATAGAATAGATTTTCGTTGGAATTTCGTACCAACCCGGAATTACGTCGTCGGAAAATCCGCCGGCATTCGAACCGGTCCACAATTCTTAAGTCAACCTATGTGGCATCGGAAAGGGCATAAAATTTCCGATCTTTTGATACCCATACATCTAGGTTTTCTATAAAACCCACGTTTTTAAATACCTGGGCAAAAAGTAAGTTTGATCCACGAGAACAAAAATTACGAAATTCCATACATTTTTGGCAGATTGCTCAAACAAAACCATAACAACGTTTTTACCTAGGTATTTAAAATCGTGGGTTTTATAGAAAACCTAGATGTATGGGTATCAAAAGATCGGAAATTTTATGCCCTTTCCGATGACACATAGGTTGACTTAAGAATTGTGGACCGGTTCGGATGCCGGCGGATTTTCCGACGACGTAATTCCGGGTTGGTACGAAATTCCAACGAAAAATCTATTCTATCGATACAAATACCCCCAAAACGGTGTTATACCCACTCCAAAATGTTTATTTAGCAATTATATGGTAATATATTGACATTTAGTTGAATTTAAAGTTTGCAAAATTAAGTTTAGATAAGTTTTATATAGAATTTCCAGAGTTATATAAACTTTTATACTAAGTAGTTAGTAAACTTTATATTCAATCCAAATTATTTTTTTAATCAGTCTAGGATGCCTATTTGAAGTTTGGAGACTGGATTTATGGTGATTTGTCAACAAATAACATTATTTATGTTAATTTTTCGAAAGGTGTACAAACTTTTTTGCACCTTTTTAGTTTCGTAATAGTATTTGTTATATAACTTTTAGAAATCATCTTTTCATGAGCTTTTTGTAGCAAAATGTCTGGCATGAGTTTCTGAACAAAACGTAGTACTAGGTTTCTGTCAACATTAAATTGTTTAGATGTTTCATCACAATATGTGCATATTGCCCAAGGGGTGTAAATACTTTTTTTACATACTGTATAAGCAAGTCATACAAATCTGTATTGGAACTTGAATAACATCATCGTGAAACATTTCAGATTTTTATTTCTCTACACAATGAAGACTAATTTTCATAAAACAAGCTGCTTTTAAGGAACGTACACTTCCTCATTTTTTTTTTTCACATTGGTGAAACACACACACACACACATCCAGGCTTAGCAGTGGTTTGATGGATTTCCTTTCCTCTATTTTACCGCGCCAAGACTTAGTGACAACGACCAGCCAACAACGTCATCAAGGATCAACAGAGCCGAAACCTGATTGGCAATTGTGATACTGGAGATGTTCCACACGGGGGCCTAACAGGACGATGACGCTTGAGCTTGAAGCTTGGGATCAAGGCACCGCGATATCGCGTTGGTCGTTGGTCGCACGTGGTGTGATTTTGGAGGAATGCGTGGAATGTCACGCCTACACACGTGGCCAAACTGTCTGAGCTGTTTTCCGAGCGAATTGATACGGTTCAGTGAATTAAAGTAACAATGAGAGCTGGGCAATCGGAAGGCACCTGGATGTTTTTTTTTTGTTGCCGTTTTTGTTAGATTCACTCAATAAAAATTACTTTTTTCAGGGCTGGTCGTGCTACCTTGTCTCACTTGCATCTTCACAGTGCAATTTTGACACTAAATGGTGCTATTTTGCCACAGCCTTAAATTGCGTGAACAAGCAAGGGGAATTTAGTCAAATGCAGTTTGAAACTCAAGCAGACAAGTAATATAAATTCAGATTTTCATATATAATTCTCTAAAAAAACAAACTTATCCAATGTGAACATGACAGTTTTGTGCAAGATTTTTTTTTCAATAAAAACATATTTTTAAAATGCATCATCACATTTTTTTTAAATTTTTAGTTTATTTTTATATTGCTGTTTTGATATTTAATCACTTTATTTCCAATATACTAAAAGTCACTATTTCCCAAAAAGCCAACCAATCACAAAGTTTTAATCAAGACAAGACTAAAGTATGAGTTCATTCCATTACCCGGCATAACAAACTCTCCTTGAGACGGCAATAATCAACACAACACTACCCTGTCCGTTGAAACCGGGACAAACTTTTCACATTATCGCCAAACACTTTGGAAGAAATTTTTTGAAGATAAACGACGTTTCTGTGCTCTTTGTAGGTCTAGCCAAACAACTCCGGTGGCTGTGTAAGCTGTTTCTAGGAAAAATTCACAAACATTATGCAGCGTTTTCCGCCCATTTTCCTTCGTTTTTCAAGCCAAAGATGGATTGCATGTTTGAAACGGTGTCCAAGACGAAGCATAAAATGAGTTATTTTTTTTTGAGAACTACAATCCCACCGCCGCTTGATGCCCGTGCCAGAGATGGCTGTAGGTGGTGTTCACTCTTAACCCTAGAAGTTCAAAGGAAAAGCGGAAAATCTGTGTTCAAGAGAGGCAGAAAAAACCTCGAAGATTATCAGTGGCAACATTCCACACGCACCAACGCAACCGAGGTTCTTCGCAGAATTTTAATGGAAGAGCTAAAAAATACATCAAAGGGTGGAGGATACAGTGACCTCAATTACTTGAAGTTAGACTCAGAAGTACGAGCACAACATGATGAAGTTTGTACAGCGTCAATTAAAAAAACCGACGTCTTTTGATTGATCCTCATTTAGGCTCGTAACTGGAGGGCTTCGGGTCTATGAAAAATAAATAACGCAATTCTTGCCAGTAGGAGTTGATTTCATTAATTTGTTTCAGTACATTATGCCTGTAGAGGCTTTATGGAATGTATCAGATAAGTTTAAATTAACATAGTTATTTTAGTCGAGACGCCAAATGTGAAAATCAGGCAGTACGAAACTTAAACTTAAACTACACAGAAAAAAATACAATGTGCCTCATTGCATAAACTTTTTGTAATTGATCTATTTTACATATAATTTAGGATGAAATTTTATCAATGAAGAAATAAACTATTAACCATTGAATATTCAACAACTATGTAGATTTTTTAAAACTTAGATTTTTTTTGTAAAACCGCTATTACTCCTTTATGAAGGACCTCTGTAAATAACATTTTTGTAATTGTATCTTGCCAACAATTTTGTAAGACATTGCTACACAGTAAAACAAAATCATTGTAATGCTACTTTTCGAGTCGCAAACGAAGATCAGATTATAAAGTTTAGAAAATTCGGAAATCCAGATAAAACATTTACTCAGATATTTTAAATATTGACATGCCGTGATTCAATTTTTTACGATAAATATGACACAAAATCAATTCTTCCATTTTACCAAGAAAAACGTTAAAAATCACCGTCTGCCCAAGATCCTCCCAACGCCCATTCATTTGGAATCTTTCATATAAGACATGGTTAAAAACATGACATTTATATCCTTTAAGCAGCTTTCGCCTTTGATGCTTTTTGTCATCACTTTTACTCATTCGACACTCTACTGTTCTCGCAGTCTGTCTTGCTCAAGGCTTTTCAAATGGCTACGCAGAGTGAGAAATCACTTTTTGAATGCTTTCAAGATCACTTCAAGTGACTGGCTCTGAGTTGAATTCATTAAGGCAGTGCTTTTTTTTTGGGAGTCAGGTGTCGAGGTTAGAAAATTCTTGTGTTAGACATCATCTCATGAATATGTCATTTTTGCATTTATGATACGCTTCGAGTGGTGGTATTTTTTTAAGAGTGTGAAAAACACAAACTTGGGGCGAAATCATCTCCTGAAGCGTTACTTTCTTCAATGTTGGTCAAGTTGAAAATTTTCCTAACGTTACATGATTGCAATGGCATGATTTTAAACCTCATAAATTCATTTCCAGCTGTATAAATATTTGATCAAGTTTGGTTTCCACAATTGAATGGCAGCGGCAACAGGCATTACGGGTACGTTTGATTTTATGAATTATGAATCGCACAATCAGCATTCGTCCCACAACTGATTGGTAAAGATGGGAGCGTCGAAATCGGGCTCGATTGTTTGGGGAGGAGATAATTCAAACGATTCTGGTGAGATTCATTCTTAATTAATTTCACAGTCTTCGTAGTGTTGTCTTTGAAGCTGTCCCTTTGCTGGGTAAGAACATGCCTTCAAGCGACAAAGCCGGCCCTTCCGGGAACAAAACGGTCATTAACTATTTATAGAAGGGACTCGGTGTCACAAAATCAACAAGAATAAATTATCACGGCGGTGGGTGGTTTGTGGTGGTGGTCGCCTACAAGTCAAACAGACACCCGCGTTTTTCTTCCCATCGCGCAATTTCTGCAATTGTGGTAATGGAACTTTATAGCTAATTTCGCAGGTTCACCTGCGGTGGCCTAGCTAGGTTGGAATTTAAAATTCAGAATTATGTACTATTATTAGTTCTGCTAACGCTAAAACACTCAACATGAGCGCTTCTCTAGTGTTGGACAGTGAGGGACTTTGGTCCACCTCTGCTATTTGTTTACTTGGCTGATTTAGCATTTTGAGCATGAGCATGAGCCCATGGTTATATCTTATATATCTTCGAGTCATGCCAGGCGTTAAAAAAATTAAACCGGAATTTTCAAAATGGTGATCTCCCTTTCAACAGTTGAAGAAATCTTAAGCAAAGTGGTTCTTTTTCATCCAAACTATTGATTTTTCTATCAGTTACATCAATTTCACATATTGCCAGAACGTTTCTGTTCAAAAAACAAGCCTAATCCGTCAAATTTCGTCTTGACTATTTTTTTTTTGTTCGTGACGTATAGCTTGATTGCTTATTTTGCCTCCTAGGATCTAAAGTTGATTTTACGTATTTTATATATCAGGAGTTTTTTTTTAAAGGTCCAATAAACCAAATTTTCAGTTTTTGCTTTTTGAGTGTTTTCAAAACCGCCTGAGACAGGGGCAAGACAGGGGTATTAAAAAACACCCAAAAAGCAAAAACTGGAAATTTGGTTTATTGGTCCTTTTTTTTAAAAAAAAACTCCAGATATATAAAATACGTAAAATCAACTTTAGATCCTAGGAGGCAAAATAAGCAATCAAGCTATACGTCACGAACAAAAAAAAATAGTCAAGACGAAGTTTGACGGATTAGGCTTGTTTTTTTTTAACAGAAACGCTCTGCAACTCCAGATATATGCACCCAAAGGAAAAATATATCTCAAAATCAGCAACAGTGGATTTGCTGCAGAAAATGTCACATTTTAAAAAATTTTTTGGAGCAAGCCCGTAGATCATTTTTGCCCGCGTGAAAACATTTCAGCGATCTGCAGTTCTCACCAACACACATAAAGCTGGTGCATCCCCGAGCAACACTCCAGAAAGAAGAATATGTTGGTGCTCTGTCTTTATCACTTCACTATTCGTTCATGGCGCGGTGGTATTGTGTCGGATCAATAACCAAGACGTTGGTGGTTCAATTCTCGTTTTTTTTATGAAATACAACTAAAAAGCTGTCAGTAATGTCGATATTTGTCGGTAACGGGCAAAAATGTCATACCTAAGGCTACCAACTCTTGCTGAGCAAAAATCCTTACACTTTGCCGACTTGACACCATGGTATAACAAAAACTGTCAATGAATGATTTAGATGAATTAAATTTAATAAATTTGAGACATAAACATATAACATTGTGTCGTTTTTATAGCTAACAAATTTCACAAAATGATATCAGAGTGCCTATGACTTGCACGTTTAAAAGTATTCATAAAATAAACCGTGATTTGAATCAAATCATTATGTTCTTCAATTTTTTTTGTTAAACGTTTAAAAGTTTACGAAATGTCAAGTTTGCTTTTACGAATAATCATTCTTAGTGTTTTCACGGTCACTTTCCAGAGTTTTTTTATTGAAAAGGTCCTATAACATGTGAAACACAACAGTTTATAAGACCTTTAAAAAACTATAGATTTGTTAATTCAAATGTTCAAATGTTTTCACAAGTTTTAGAAAGCCTTTGGAAAGGGATAAATATATTTATTAAGGAATTTCTAAAAGAACAATTCTAGTATTATGCGTAAAATTCCCTACAAAAATTCCGGACTGTTAAAAATCCGCGAAGAGGTTCGAAAATCCGTATGGTAAGGAAAAAATCCGTACAGTTGGTAGCCTTAGTCATACCCCTATATCGCAAAAAATGCATGAGGACAGTTTTCATGCAGATTCTGATATACTTTCATGCCGCCATGTATCACAATCATGCGACCGCTGGTTGGGTGTAAACAATATTTTTTGAAAAAAGATCTCATGGAGGTTTTTTGCAGTACTTTTAAGAAAAATGTTTGAAACTCAATCCGAACGTTTTTTTTTTTAATTTTTTCTCTGTTTCCTACAATGAGTTTGGGTCAATTTCGCACAACTTTCTAGTTTTTTACTCACAGCCAGCTGTGGAAAGATTTAGCCAAATAATGTTTAATCATAGAATGAGATGTTAAACGCAATGCTGCAAATATAGCGTAGAATTTTTAATTATATCTCTCTTACTTTTTCAAAAGGTACTAAGTACATAGAAACCCATGGCGCATTGGTTGTTTTGAAAAAGTAATTTAGATATAATCATTTAGTTCTTAAAATTTGTTACTGAATAAACGCGACCAACTCAACCGTCAACGTACCTTTCGACCATCTTTCTGTTATTTTCTCTGGTGATTTAGCATGTTTTAGCTGAAGCTGAATTAGTGGAGATTCGATGCATGGAAAATAGGGTAAGAATGAAAAAAATATATTGATGGCATACCCTGGCAATTTTTCGATGACAGTCTTTAAAAATTTAACGATCAAGGTTGAAATCTAAGAAATCCTAGTTCAAAAGACCACACAAACAACGAGTTTCAGATAGTTTCAAGAATAAAAACACGTTTTACTCGATTTTCCAATCTATTTTATTTCAGCGATTTTTGGTTTTCTCGCGATGATTTACTTCTGTAGTAAGTAGTTTAGTTTAGTATATAAATTATTGAAGTAACTGAAAATGATTACCAGAATAAATGTGAGTTTTTCCTCTCGTCTTCATGTTCGTATCATGCTTCCACCACTCTTCGAAAGTTCACTCGTTATCGTTCCACTTAATCCTTCACTTCGATACAGTTTGTAATACGTTGCTTACTTTTAGCGCTTCCGAGCAGTTGCAAATTTATTGTTCACTTTTAAAATCATTGTACCTACTCGTAAGGAAAATCAAAAACTCGAAAAGTAAATGAATGCCAATTCACTTTAGTGGGGTTCAGGTTCATCAATTTGTTTTAACTTTCTATTAGAATCAAATCTCGTACAACTAGTAATAAAAGTCTATAAAATCTCATAAAAATGTATTTTTTTTGCGATCACAAACTAGATCTCTTATCCTTTGGTTGCTTGCTCATTCGTCTCACAACTACAATTTTACTGAATGGTTTCAAAACATTGTTTTTACAAAAGTTTAGGTTTGATCAAATTATGTTTGCATGGGATGAAATAAAATTGGCTCTTGATAAAAGTTGGAAATATATTTGAAACAAAATCATTGGATAAGCATAATTTTCTCGTGTTCTCTGCAACATTTTTTATAGGTCTTTCAAGCACTGGTTTTGATTATGAATACAGTGTTTTACTAAATTATTTATCCTGCGAGACTTGTAAAGATACTTTCAGTAACAAAACTAATCAATAGTTATTTTTTCAGTAGAGTTGAACCAACAGATCTGCCCTTGACTCATTTTGAACTGTGTCAAGTGTTGTAAACAAGGTGTGTAGTTTTTTTTTGTTTTAGCCCCTTTTCGATTTCCACTCAATTCGCAATCTCACAGTCTCGCCCCTCTTCTTACCTAAAAATTGTAATATTTTGCATCATTTCTGCTACGTAATGCGCGAGTTTAACAAAACAGTTGTCTCTCCAATATCACAAAGCGAAAACTAGGTTCATTTATTTGCGTGTTTTTGTAAGCAAGTTATGTGTTTCTTTTTCTCTCAAGTTTCATTTCTTGACTGGTTTTGCAATATAATATTAATACTAGTGACGAACAACAGGTTAAATTTGTTTTTTTTTTCTTACTTGGTTTTAATTTTCGTTAAGTAACATGTAAATGCTGTGTGTGTGTGTTTTTTTCCTTTAAATAATGTTTTTTTTTGTTTACTTCTGTAACCATTGAATAGGATTGCTCACATTGAATATAATCCCTCAAATAGTCGTTTTTGTCCCTTTTTCTAGAGAGTATTTAAAATATCCTGTTCTCTTGCACAATTGTAGGTATGTGTTTCTTTTATTGACCCAAGTTGTGGAATGATTTATTCTGTCAGCTAATTCGCTGTGAGGATGCGAAAGTGCAATGAGAGTTAGCCCATTGTGACTTTATAGCAGTGATTTTAGCACTATTGCTGATCATTCCACCATTTCCGGTTACAGATATATTTCAGCGTTTTTTTTCTGATCTTAAATATTCTCAAGATTTAGCCTCTCTAACTAACGATTTGTCCTTAACTTTTATGGATGACGGTGTAATGTTTTATGAGTTCAAGTAGTAATTTAAAATTAATATATATTTTATTAAATAGAAATAACAAAAACAAATGAAAGCGAAAAACTATAACATCTCGACCCTTAAGTAACATGTCAAATTTACGCTTGTTAGGTCAAGATGATATTTTTTTTTAATTTTTGACAATTAAATATGCTTAAAGCTGTTTATAAAATCAATTTTGAAAAAATATTCTGCATAAGCTAAACTGGCGCGGTTTATCTGTTTTGTTCACCAAATTTCTCTCTACATTTTGGTGGACCGAAAAGGACAAATCGTCGCACACAAAAAGCGTGTTGCTAGACATATTTTTCGCTACAATATGCACTAAAATCCTAAACGTTTGCCGGAAAATATACACGTTTTTCACGTGTTTTACCTGGGGGGAAAACTGCTTTCGAAAACGTTTTGCTTTTTTTTCTAACTCACGCTTATAAACGAGGACGAAAAGCGGTTTACTGATTTGTATTATATGTATTTTATCTTGCTCTTTTTTTTTGTAAATGTGGCGTTTTGCTGTAAGACTTGGAACTAAGTTTTTGTGATGTATGTGGTTGCCCCAAAAAATGACACTCGAAAAATGGACGGGCCATTTTCAGTTTACTCTAGACCTTTTTTCCTGTGATTTAATGTACGGTTCGCGTTTTGGTGGATGTTATTTCTTTTGCATTCGTTACTTTTCTGCAAGAATTGTTGTAGAAATCTAAGCTGTAATTGGTTGGAATCCTGACCTATCTAAACCTGTGCCAAGGACGACCCAAAAGGTGATTTAATTTGGGCCAAATCGTCAAGTTTTTGTATTCTATTTTTGCTGTGAATGTCCTGCGTTTGTGTATTGTTTCAATAATGTATAAAAGTGTGACGAGCCCCATGCTGCAAAGCAAAAAATGGAAATGCAAAAAAGTTTTCGGCAAAAAGCGATGTATAATGTAGACGGATGATGTTGTAGTTTGAGTTACAAATATCTATCTGTAATGTGTTCTCATTTCAGTGATGTGTACTTGAAATTTTTCGTAACAACAGTCTTGTGTTAATTTGAAAACATTCTTAAATATCTGCAAATCTGAAAAAAGGGTTAACAATTATCATTATTGCAGATGGCTTCACCACACTGAACAGATGTACATACAAACTTGCATCAGAGAAGTTACAAGAATATTTGACTTAACAATATATAATGGCTCAAAATTTTCGAAAGAAAATAAATGTTTACCTCGTTAAAATATAAAATTCACTACAGTATAATTCATGTTGACAAATGCAATGATGCATAAACTTTAACGAAAACAGAACAGAAAATTAATTCAAAAAATATTTTTCAGCGGCTTTAAGTAGTCCCTTTACACATGTTATCTCAGATTTCGTTTTGTTTACCTTCTTTCACGCGTAAATTGCAACCCTTTGATGAAGGATAGTCAGACATTGGTCTGGTGTCGTTCATACGGAATGTGTAGTGCAGTGATTGGATGGTCCAATGTTCTGCTACTGTAGGCCGTCATGATTTAGGAATTGGCGCTATCTAGTCGGACAAAATATGCACACATTTTGGTTTGAATTTTACACACGTTTTTGAATGCTGTGTGTTCAATGGTGTATATCTGATCTCTGTGGCTTCACCATCTATTTTAAATTATATAGAATTTTGATCAGAGAGAAGAAATTAACATAGTTGTTTAATTAACGAAAACAGTAAAAGTAAACATTACACAAGAACAATTAAAAAAAACTTTCAATATACTAATTCACACAAGACCGTGTCACTTTTCCTCCAATTGTTAGACGCTCTAAGTGGCGTCGGAAAAGGGGTTTGCTGCAAAATAGGTCACGTTAATTTGCTTTATTGAGTTCTTCGGGATGACACACACACGCGAAGACCTACTTCCATCGAAGTCCTTATTTACGCCTAATTTTCTCCTCCGAAATGGATACACTTCCACTTAAAACAGAACCCCCCTCCAGCAATTAAGAAGTGGGTCCAAGTTAACTCTTTGCAAACTTTTTAATGACAAAATCTATTTAAAGTTACTTGAGCCTTCTTGGAAGGGTTCAGAATCAGTCTAATAGAAAAAAATGTCACAATTTTAATTTTTTTTTTTTTTTGCTTTATTTGAGTTCTAATGTTGGACAGGACTGGATAAATTCATTTCAATATGTATTCAAATTGTAAAGATATTCTGCACTCAATGTGGCTTACAAGTTGCATTCAAGACTTCCAAGCAAGTAAGACATTTGATGTGCGTGCCATCTGTTCAAAACTTTGCTCATTTCCCGTATATTTTCGCTCTTCTGTACTGTTCAGCATTCGTTATGATCTTATTATTTCATTTTTTAATTTTCTATATTTTCGAGATCGTACAGGAATGGTTTGCTAACGATGGATTTTAAAAATTTCACTAGACAACGCCTCATTGCCTGATGCTGCTGCTGTTGCTCCACCCGTGTGTTTCTAAACATTAGATAACAAGATGAACGCAGGTCGGTGTATGGATGCAATACAGAGTGTGAGTTTTGTAGTTGTTGCTGTTGTTCGTTACCTGTCTTAGTGTGGTGTGCATGCTTGTGCAGTGTAAGAGAAATCTTGACGGTATCCTTTTCAAGGATTTTTAGTTTTGTTTCTTGTTTTCTTCATCAGGAAAAAAAAAACTTAATGCTCAAAGGTATAAGTTTAACATCCTAAGTCTACCCTGTCACGATGGTTTATGATAAATGTATTGAGTGTAGCTTATCTAGTCCAAGTGGTTTACTTCTTCGTTTCGCTGAAATTTTGTTGTTTCTAGAGAAAAGACGTCAAACCTTTCAATGTGCCAAATGGATCTTTCAGATTATAGGGAAAGGGGGAACGGACTCCAGGCTTTGCAAGCAGAGTGTGTTGAAAACCATTGATCTATCCGCGCGATTTTTGTTCAGAACTTTGGCTGTGCTCTACAGCAAGTGGCCAAGGAGAGGAATGCTTGAGAATACTACCCTACAAAAACCACGACGACTTTAGATTTTAAAACAAGCTCATAGCAGACCATGTATCTCCGAATTAAGGCTCGTCCGGCTTGGAACCGTCCGGGTTGCCCCAGAAGCGATCGAACCGGTCCCGGGCCTTGTCCAGCACGTCCGAGGCAACGTTCCGGTTCGTTACCGGCGAGTTGATGTCCGCCGTATCGAACGTCGGGTCGTCCAGGCAGCGCAGGGTCGATCCAGGAACCGGTTTATCGAAGCGGGGAACTTCCGGAGCCGGAGTGCTTTGTGCTGGTTCGGCTGTGGCTGGAGCCTTGGTCGTTGTAGTTTCTGCTGTTGCTGCTGCTGAAGGTGCAGCTGATGCTGTAGTAGTCGAAGCTGGCCCCACTGCCGGAATGGTCACCGATACCGGATTGGCCGACGAGGTGACCGAGGATTTTGACTTTAGCAAGTCTTCGTCCTCTTCGTCTTCAGATTCTTTGATGGAGTCCGGTTCGAGTTTGCTGCCTGGAATTGAAGGGAGTGAGTTTTAATAATTATTTTAAATATTTCACAGTGAAGAACAGTCTTACTAGGCATTTTCGATTGTTCGGCAAGCTCTGGCGGTGCTGATTGAGGTGCTGGTGGAGGTTCCACCGGGGTTGAAGCTTTGATTTCGCTATGAGGTCGCATCATAGGATCACCTGCAGAAATTAAAGAAGAGTTGGTTAAGCATTGTCACGGCCTGAGGAATATGGTAACACCATGCAATTCAATTGAGGTCCCTACTTAATATATCTTCAAATGAAAAACAATACTTCAATACTTATCAGTTACTCTACAGGTAATGTTTACTATGCAAGAATAGATTTGAGCTTACTGACCGAATAATTTCATGTAATTTTGATACATCAAATCCTTGCAAAATAAAATAGTCAAAAATTATATTTTTTTTTTATATAAATTGCTACTTTAAACTCAAATACCTTGATTAAACTCAAATCTACCAATTCTAAACTAGCTGATCACTTTTAAAAAGAATCAGTAAGAAACATTAGAAGACCTGACATCGCTGACTCATGTTCTGTTCACTTAAGTGATTCTCTCGTATGAAACTTTTCATATTGTTTCTCAAGCTATTTTTGCCTTCCGCATCTCACTGAGGAATGGCTATAAAAAACACTCGAAAAATGAAATTCTAAGTTTGACATCCTAGAATAACCTTAAAGTATATATATCTACTCAGAATCAAATTCTGAGAAAATGTCTGTGTGTGGTGGGATGTTGATAAAAAAAATACACTTAAGTGTTGTTTATATTCAGTTATTCAGACACATTTTCTCAAACCATGCAACCCAGGTTATCACACATGACAGATTATATATCGCATGCCACTCTCACACGCGTTGACAGTCAAAACTAAAACCTTGTAATAAAAAAAAAAGAAATTTACCCGCCGCGGCCACCGGAAGAATCTGCGACCCGTCCTCACCTGGCGGACACTCACCTTCTCTCACGTTCTGTGTCACGGTGAAGGTCTTGCCGGTGTCCAGCGGGACGGTCCAGTTGACCGGGTCGGGCGAGCGCATGATGATCTGTTCCGGCGATTTGACGCGGGTCGGTTCTGGCGGTGACTTGATGATCTGTTCGTTGATTTCCGGCGCCGGCAGCGGACTGGCGCTGGACACCGAAATGCAGTTGTCCTTTTCGGCGTCCTCTTCGGCTGCGTTTGGTGGTTGGTGGGGAAGGAGAGGAAGAGAAATTGATTACTTATTGATTGCGCTTTTGGCCTGGGGCGTGTGATTCGTTGGGATCAGTTTTGCCTACACGTGGACACAGCGAAGATTATAATAGAAAAAAGAATTGATTATGAGTAAATGGAAGAAAACGAGAGCAAACCCAATTAGAGAAAATCAAGTTGTGTTACCAAAATATTCAAGAAAACTGAACAATATGTGTGTGTTTTGTCTGTAATAGCAAGCTCTTATTTATGAACTTATTTACATCAAACTTGAAGAGATAAGAACTATTTATATATACAGCAACTCCCCACGAAAACAGCATTAAACATTTGTCTGGGGGTTCTTGGCCGAAATAATTAGACCCGTATTTTTTTTGTTTGGCCATTAGGGTGACCTAAGCCGTGTTAGCCGTGGTCAGAAAAATGGCAATTTTCGTCGATTTTCGCCAAAATCACTTTTTCAAAAAACCACATCGCGCCACTTTATCCGATTTTAGCTGTGTTAGACGCAAAAGAAAGGTGATTAGTTTGGCTATTTGAGAAAAACAGCAAGAAATTTCAAAAATCTAGCCTAACACACGAAAAGGTCGTATGAAAACTTAAAATGCTGTTTTGAACGTCTCGAGACCAAAGAGCCAAAAGTTGCGTATTTCAATTACGAAAATTTTGGTACTCTAACATGTACAGGTCATCGCTGAAATTTTCATGTTATCGCAGTTTTAGTGAAAAAAGTCGATTTTTTGCCGTTTTCGTCATTTTTCCATTTTTGCGCGTGGCGCGTCGAAAAACCCAATTTTTATTTTTAAAAAATCGTATCTCAGAGTATTGAGATTTTAAACTTATACTGGGTTTCATTAGAAAATAAATCATAGATTTTGATACTTTGAGTGACTTTTTTTTTATAAAAAAAAATGATGATTCGAAAACATTACATCTTTTTTGCCAATTTTCGATCGAAGATTGTATTTTGGGTGGTTGAATATTACCTATTTTTTGGGTAATTTTAGCTAAATAATGCGGTTCCTGATGTACAATTACACTTTTTTGGCACAATACAATTCACTATTCCCAGATGTAATATTATCATCAATTCATTACTGTGATAATGTGTCTTCTACTGGACAGTCATTTGTCAGACGCTGGTAAAACTTTTTCAACACTTCGACGTGATGGTGCTATCTTGTCGTATGTCACTTTTTGACGTTTTGACAAAAAATGCGTTTTAATGTTTGAATAAACAAAAATTACTCAGTAAAAACAAATAATAATAGTCTGTTGAAATTCACATTTTTACACATTTTTTAGTAAATTTACATAAAAAGAGGAAATATTCACTAGTCTTATTTCTACCATCTATTTTTCTTGTTATACAGCACGCAATGTAAAAATTAATAATGTCATTTTTTAGTAAATTGACATAAAAAGAGGAAATATACACTAGTCTTATTTCTACCATCTATTTTTCTTGTTTTACAGCACGCAATGTAAAAATTAATAATGTCATTTTTTAGTAAATTGACATAAAAAGAGGAAATATTCACTAGTCTAATTTCTACCATATATTTTTCTTGTTTTACAGCACGCAATGTAAAAATTAATAATGTTATGTGTCAATTAAAAAGAAAAGAAACAACTGTGTAGATTGGTGAAAATAGCAAATCATTTATAAAGTTAAGTTTTATTTAAGTTTTTGAATATGTTGAATTTATTAGAAAATGAAAATCATGTAACCGTAGAAAAATATAATTTCAGCAAAAATTAATATAACTATCTGACGTTTTGTGTACAAATATCACCAGTGTGCTCTATTTTTTCTGATAAAATTGTTTTAATTTTAGGTCTTAGATTGCTTAGGTTATTATTGCATTTTTATGAATAAATTTCGTTTACGAAGCATTAAACTACCCATAATTGAAAATTTGGCTATTATGCCAAATCAAGTATTCCGAGAAAAACGCGTTTTAGTGTTTGTCACAAAATCTCCGTCAAGGCAATTTCCCATAAGAGTGGCATATTAGCCGTTTGGTTTTTCGCATCGGCAGCCGAGTCTAAACACTATTTCAGTAAAATTCAAGTTCCAGAAGATGCGTTTTAACATCCTCTACCACCTGGTGCTAATATCTCGTTTTTGCCAAAAGTGGATATTAGCCGTTTTTTCAATGGTGGGCAGTTAACCAGTTGCATGTAAACAAAACATATTTTATAATCGAGTTAAAACTATAAATTTATGTCTCCTGAAATATTTGTAGTGACGTGAGTATGAAATGAACTAATTCAGAGCAGAAAAGCGATTTGCAACCTTCTACAAAGTTGTTTCTTGTTTTATTTTGCAAAATTGAATAAATGGCAAATAAAACACATTATTTTACAAGTTTTCAAGACATTTATTAAAAAGTCTCAATTAATGATGAAAGTTTTATACACGATGCTTTGAACTATGAATTTTGTCCATTCAGAGTTGTCATCAAAAATGTAAAATATGGATATGAATCCTAGAATGACAAAATGACCTCGGAATAAAATTCATATTGTATATTGCACCATGGTGTCCACAGCAAAATAAGAAATATTTAAACAAAAATGTTTTGTTACATTTGAAAATTTTACAGATCTTGCGTCAGAAAAAAAATGCTTCAGTTTCTGCTGATTTTCACATATTTACACATAGTTTTAGGTAAGATTACTCAAAAAGGAGGTAATGTTCAATAATTAAAAAATCCAACCAGCGGATTAAGTAGAATATCTCAGTATTGAAATCAAATTATGGGAATCTGTGAAGGTCACAAAGAGAGACATTAAGGTGAAACGGGGAGGCAGCGCCATATTGACACAAAAATGTTGTAATTTATTAAGCTCTGCTTTTTTGCAGATGCTAAATTGGTTAAAAGCTAGCAATCGTTCGATTTTAGAAATTGATTCAAGTTACACAGAGGTTTCCCAAAAGCTGGTGTTTCGTTTTACCTTAAAATATGCTCAAAATTGAAACCTTAATTCAATTTAGCCTAAAATCAACGTGGAAGACAGCACAATTGCAACAACTTGACATCACCATTGCTGCTGTAGGAAAGACCTGAAGGATTCTACTTTAGTGAAATAAACCCGCCTAGTCATAATTATATTGTTTGCGTAGCAGCAGTTTGGCTTTGTTCAACAGTTTTCTTTCAATCCCAAAATGCGTAAAAAGTAAGAAAGCAACTTCCCTTTGTTGATTTCTCGTTAAAAATAATTTGAACAGTGAAAACTGCAGATGTGTTGGGAAAGGAAGGCTCAACGCTCTTGGTGCCTAAAATTTGTTTTTTCCTCTATTTATCGAAATTTCATTTCTGAAAACGCTTGTGTTTTTTAATTACACTACTAAAACTAATGAAATTTGGTTTTATTTTAGAGAAACCCAGAAGTACCGACGCATCTATTATTTGTAGCGCTCCTTTGAAAATCTTTTCGAGGAATTATTTAATTGTACAGCTTTTTAACTTGTTTGCAAATTCGTCATTTTTTTTTTTTTTGCGAGATTCCTATTCGTGTGAAATTTATAAAATAATTTGTCGGCAAAATCAACAGCTTTGAGTAAAACTGTCAAGGATATTGTAATCCCTCATTTTATAGGTTTAGTACAATTTACTTTGATATCATTGTGGGTTATTTTTAATGTTGATGGTGACAAATGATTTATTATTATGAAAGAGTTTGAAATATGAGTTGATTGATTCCTGTGTAATGATTCAGATTGATTTACACTAAGACCTAACCAGTTCTATGAACATAAAAACGACAAATACTGAAAAAGCGATCATGACAGAATGATGAATGTATGAAAAAGAAGCTATACAAACCAAGCAATAGAAACATCTACAGGCTAGGTTGCAGGAACGCGTTCAGTACTCCACATTTCTATGTACACAGTAAAATAGTTTAAAAAAAAATATGGAAAACCAGACAACAAAACAAAACCAACACTCAAATACAACACCAAAAACACCCAACAGACACGCCCAGAGCCTGAACTGTCCCCAGCAGCATCGGCAACAGTACAGGGTGGTACTACTTCAAGCTGGTCAGTGGCGTGCATCGGGGTAACATCAACGCAGAAGTGGGGGTATGGGGGGTCACTCAATCACACAAACACGCACTAAGAATAGATTCGTACAATTTGTGTCCACGTTGGTTTTTTTTTTCAGGTGAGGAGTGGTGTATTGTCACGTGATCTTTGGGGGTTTACGCCGTCGCATTTTTAGGTTAGAAAAAGTGACAGTTTGTTGGTAAACGATAGCAGCTACTTGTCAAATGGCGTCATTGTGTCAAACCCCAGTGACAGATCAGTGAAAATGCACACGCTCGAAAGAAATCTTAAGAGAATTTTGAGGAAATTATTTGACAAAGACGTAGGTCAGGATTTTGGGTGCAAATTTCAAAGATTTTAGTTTAATTCGTTGGAGGTGAACTAGGATGTATGGCGTTGAGTTGAGAAAGGTTACGAAAATTTGTTTGTTTGTGGTGAAACGGAAGGAATGGGAATGGTGAAAACAGGAAGGGGAGGTGAATTTTTGCTGAGTTGTTGCGGTTGTTGTTGTTGATGATGAAAAACACGCTACTTACTTCCGGCGGCTTGGTTTGGTTTGGTTCCCAATTTGGGCCTGGCGTGGCCAGTGACGGCCAGTTTTCGGGGTGGTTCAGCCTTTTTCAACGCCGAACCCGGACCCGTCGCCGCACTGGCCTGGCCAGGGTCTGCTGCCCGCGTGGTCGAGGCCGTTCGGGGCCGGTTCGGCGGAGGAGGCGGATGTGAGCCAATCTTGGAACCGAGCGTGAGCTTTGCGCGTGAAGGATGTTGCGAAGTGGTAGTAGTGGTGGTGGTGGAGGGGGCGGAAGTGGGTGGTGATGGGTGGTAATTATTGTTGGGAATGGAATTGTTATTATTGCCTTGGTCGGGCTTTTGGTTTGTTTTGGCGGTGGTGGATGATGTTTGCTGAGTCTGATTGGGAAGATGATTGTTATTGGTATTATTATTCTGAACGTTGCTGTTATTGTTCATGTTGTTGTTATTGTTGATGTTGTTGTTGTTGTTGTTGGTCGCCGGTTGGGGTCTACTTGGGGGAGCGGAGTGCACTCTGGGAGCGCCACTGCTTTGGGGCAGAGTGTTGCTCTTTGAGCGGGAATGATTGGTGGTGGTGGATAGGGTTGCTAGAAAAAAAATAGTAAGTTACCGGAAAAAAGAATAGAAAAAAATTAATGAAATGTTTCTAACACACTTAGAAAGGTTTTCAGCTACTGAAGTGAGTAACGGAAATGAAAAAAAAAAATAAGAGCGGAACCGAAGGAAATAAAACATGTGATGCGATATGGTGTATTTGAAGTGGTTATGAAGAGTAATGAATTTTTGGGCATGAATTCTTCATCAATGTCTTAAAGAATGCGTTAGTTCACTGGGTTATGTCGATTCAAATGCCGTTTTATTTTTGGATTCTACAGATTTTTCATTGAATTCAAACTAGAATGATCGGATTTTTTTTTTTCAAAGCAGCCTTATCATATTCCTTTTAGGGTTTCAAGCAACTCCTTAAAAAAATGATTGGATTTCATCAGTGGGGGACGAGCAATTCCAGCCCAAAACAGGAATTTTTCAGGTACTTTTTTCTCGACCCTCTCCGATTTCAATGAAACTTTGTAGACATGTTATCCTACGCTTATATAAGCCATTTTTGTGTATATGGAGCCAGTTCCACTCGATAATGACATTTGAGAAGGGCGTAAGTGTTTTAAATATTTTTGTAATTCGGAATTTAAATATTTCTGTATCTCGAAGCCGTTGCATTGTATCAAAAAGTGGTCAAAGACAAACTTGTAGGAAATTTGACGGGTTTTTCGATAAAAATACACTGAAAGAAAAAAACACCCAACTTTTATGAGATTTTTTGTTTTTCAAGTTTAAAAGTCAAATTTGAGGGGGAGCCCACGATTTTTTTTCGTTCAAAATTTTTGTGAAGATAGCCTAAGATGTTACAAAAAGACTCACGAAAAATGCAGGATGGAGCAACTCACCTAAAAAAATACAAAAATCATTTACTGAAACTGTTTTTTTTTGAAAAGTGCTCTAAACGTCAAAATTTTCAAAAACCGAATACGGGAATCGATTCTCCAGACAATTTTACATAAAAGTCTCCATATTGACCATTGTCCTAAGTCCAATCCTTGTAAAGTTACAGCGGTTTTAAAAATAAAAATGTTGAAAATATAGGTTTTTTTAAGGTTTTTGGCAATTTCTATATGACAGACTTGATTTTTCAGTCTCGTAAATATTTTTACCGGAAAGCTCGTCCAATTTCCCATAAGTTTGTCTTTGACAACATTTAAATTGGATGTATGAGCTTGCAGATATAAGCTAATTACATTGCTCATAATTGAAAACATCATATTTTTTCAGTGTATTATAGTAACCTGGATAGTAAATTAGCTTATATCTGTAAGCCCATACATCCAATTGAAATGTGGTCAAAGACAAACTTATGAGAAATTGGACGAGCTTTCCGGTAAAAATATTTACGAGACTGAAAAATCAAGTCTGTCACATAGCAATTGCCAAAAACCATCAATAAACCTATTTTTTCAACATTTTTATTTTTAAAACCGCTGTAACTTTACAAGGATTGGACTTAAGACAATGGTCAATATGGAGACTTTTATGTAAAATTGTCTGGAAAATCGATTCCCGTATTCGGTTTTTTGACGTTTAAGCACTTTCAAAAAACAGTTTCAGTAAATGATTTTTTTAGGTGAGTTGCTTCATCCTGCATTTTCGTGAGTCTTTGTAACATCTTAGGCTATCTTCACAAAAATTTTGAACGAAAAAAAATCGTGGGCTCCCCCTCAAATTTGACTTTTAAACTTAAAAATCAAAAAATCTCATAAAAGTTGGGTGTTTTTTTCTTTCAGTGTATTTTTATTTTTTTAAAAACCCGTCAAATTTCCTACAAGTTTGTCTTTGACCACATTTTGATACGATGCAACGGCTTCGAAATACAGAAATATTTAAATTCCGAAATACAAAAATATTTAAAACACTTACGCCCTTCTCAAATGTCATTATCGAGTGGAACTGGCTCCATATACACAAAAATGGCTTATACAAGCGAAGGATAACATGTCTACAAAGTTTCATTGAAATCGGAGAGGGTCGGGTACAACCGATTCCCTATTTGGCATGGAATTGCTCGGACTTGTTTTCTTTTCTATACTGTACAAAACATTTTTTTTGTTTAAGTTTCACTGCGTGGTGTCAATAAATTTTCCCAAAATAGTATGGTTTTAACCTGTTTTAATGTTTTGCAAAGCATTTTTAAATACTCAAAAAAATTAAAATCCAGTAAAATTAAATAATATTTTATTGTCAACCCTGATTAACACAAAAAGTACTATTCTATAGATCATAGTACAACTACAGACCATTTTTTAAACCAAAACACTAGTAGCCAATAAACCAACTTCACACACTCATTTTTGATTTTCGAGCTCGGCAGAATTCTGCCGAAAACAGAACAACTGATTTCTTCGGCAGAAAAATTCCGAACTTCGGCAAATTAAATGTCATTTTCCGCCGAGAATTCGGTATAATGACTCACATTTTGCCGAGAATCGGCATATATTTCTGCCGAGCGATAAGTTGTTCTGATTTCGGCAGAATTCTGCCGAAGTTCGGCATAAAAATCTGAGTGTGCATCATTATTTAAATCCCAGTGTATAATCAAACAAACTAAAGCAGAAAACGAAACTCTTCCGGAAGGTGTCACTTTGGGTTGGCAAAAAGTCAAGTGTCGTCGTCACCAGAGTGAGAACGTTTTAAAAAACGATCCAGAATGGAAGTCATGTCCTCACACTATGCTAGTATCCAACTATCTATCTCTATACATATGAAATGTACACAGGACTACAGCCCGAGCATAGAACACACGATTGTCCACATCCTAGAGACAATGGCTTTGCTATGCTTAGTCCCATTCGTTGGGCTACATACTATAGGGTAAAACACCTAACAAACAAAAAACGATATAAGGAAGAGGAAGTAGTTTGATATACGTCGGGAAAGTAGAGAATGAGACAGACATGTATAACATTGCGTCAACTAAACGACTAGAGTGTCTAGATGTATTTTTATAGGTGAAAATTGTGTAACCCAGCGAGAATCTTTTGGATTATGGAACGGGGCAGTGGCAACGGAAAATAGACAAGATGAATTAAAGTGAGAGCTATTTTAAATCATTCTTTTTCCCTTACGAATGTTCTAACTGAGAGTAGGTGGGAATTTAGGGGTGGGCAGTGCCTCTCCTCAGCTGATGCCAATCTTCATTGCTTTGTTACGTCGTTTTGTTTCGGCTTTAGTAGTTATAGCTATCTATTCCAAGTTGTATGTGGCTGGTGTGGTGCCTCAATTGTGCATGGACTTTTCCATGCCACCATCGCACGTTTGACTCGTTTGGCAGGCCGTTGAGAAAAGCGTTGATTGTAAGTGCTTAACATATGGCGTCTTGCCTTGGAATGTGATCAGTGGTTCCCAACTCCACTGTTGCATGGTGCGTTCTTCATTTATGTAGCTTATAGCATTAATGTTACTGATTGATGTTTCCTATACATGTTATATAATTACAATTTCAAACTACTTATAATTAGTATCATTCCCGGTCAGGCATGTTTCAGCCATGTTTGTTTTAGAAAACAATAATAAAATCTTGATTCAGAATGCATCAATCAAAAATGTTTTTCCTCGTGTTAAGTATAAAAGAATTTCACATAACGTGAATAATTATTCATTTCAAACGACTATTTCTAAACCCACAAGAGATAGGAAAATACTTTCTTCAGCAGTATTGTATGCTGACAATTTTGAACAACTGCGCTAAAGACATCAACTCCTTCCTACCTTGTTTTATTTTTGGTGAATATGGTGTCTTCTTAAGAGCAGTTTCTAGCTCATTTTATTCAAAAATTAGAGCGATTTTACGGTTTAAAATGAACCCTTTTCAAATATTTGTATCTTTTTTTTGTGGAAACAAAAAACTTTTATTCCATTTGTAAGCTTTAGACTTATCCCTTATTATTGTTTAAAAATCTCAGAAGGCATACTCTGCCGCTCTAATCGGGTCCGT
This sequence comes from Culex quinquefasciatus, assembly GCF_015732765.1. Classification (NCBI taxonomy): domain Eukaryota; kingdom Metazoa; phylum Arthropoda; class Insecta; order Diptera; family Culicidae; genus Culex; species Culex quinquefasciatus. The sequence goes on from NC_051861.1 coordinate 48,212,751, forward strand.
CCCATATGTAAAATCAGCAAGCCAAGAAAAACGCATGTCAAATTTGTCCCGCCCATAAGGCAACGTGTTAGAATTTCACGAAAATGTGGATTTTCTCCGGTTTTCTAGAACAAAGTACCAAATTTTATTGGTTTTTCTGATAGTTTACATGATTTTGAACCGAACTGCATCATTACCTCAAAATTGACGAAATTACATATGGGACGGACTAGCTTCGAGCGGCAGTACTTGTCTGTATACAAAACAATTATTTCCGAATGATGTAACACTTTTGCACGTCATTACACATATAAATTTAAATGCAATTTGATGTAATTTTGCAACAATTTAAACGTAAAAACATGATTTTACGTGTGATTCAATCGTTTACGTCGAATATGAAGTTTACATCAACCGAGTTTACATGTGATTTATCTTTTCCGTGTCGAGTAAATTCACATTTTTTTTTATGTGTACCAGAAATAATTTAATCAAATAGCAACACTTTTCGAAATAAGTGCTAAAAAGTTCTACTTTAAGCACTTAAAACGAATGTGAGCAATTCCAGCCCAAAACAGAAATTTTTTAGGTACTTTTTTCTCGACCCTCTCCGATTTCAATGAAACTTTGTAGACATGTTATCCTAGGCATATATAAGCCATTTTTGTGTATATGGAGCCAGTAACACTCGATAATGACATTTGAGAAGGGCGTACGTGTTTTCAATATTTTTGTATTTCGTAATTTAAATATTGCTGGACCTCGAAGCCGCATCGTATCAAAAAGTGGTCAGAGACAAACTTGTAGGAAATTTGACGAACTTTCCGAAAAAAAATACACTGAAAGAAAAAACACTCCACTTTTATGAGATTTTTTGATTTTTCAGTTTAAAAGTTAAATTTGAAGGTGAGCCCACGATTTTTTTCGCTCAAAATTTTTGTGAAAATAGCCTAAGATGTTACAAAAAGACTCACAAAAAATGCAGGATGGAGCAACTCACCTAACAAAATACAAAAATCATTTACTGAAACTGTTTTTTTTTTAAGTGCTCTAAACGTCAAAATTTTTAAAAGCCAAATACGGGAATCGAATCTCCAGACAATTTTACATAAAAGTCTCCATATTGACCATTGTCCTAAGTCCAATCCTTGAGAAGTTACAGCGGTTTTAAAAATAAAAATGTTGAAAAAATAGGTTTTTTGATGGTTTTTGGCAATTTATATATGACAGACTTGATATTTCAGTTTCGAAAATATTTTTACCGAAAAGCTCGTCCAATTTCCCATAATTTTGTCTTTGACCACATTTCAATTGGATGTATGGGCTTACAGATATAAGCTAATTACATTGCTCGTAATTCAAACATAACATATTTTCAGTGTAGTAAAGTAACCTGGATAATAAATTAGCTTATATCTGTAAGCCCATACATCCAATTGAAATGTGGTCAAAGACAAACTTATGGGAAATGGGACGAGCTTTTCGGTAAAAATATTTTCGAAACTGAAAAATCAAGTCCGTCATATAGAAATTGCCCAAAACCTTTAAAAAACCTAGTTTTTCAACATTTTTATTTTTAAAACCGCTGTAACTTCTCAAGGATTGGACTTAGGGCAATGGTCAATATGGAGACTTTTATGTAAAATTGTCTGGAGAATCGATTCCCGTATTTGGTTTTTAAAAAATTTGACGTCTAGAGCACTTTTCAAAAAAACAGTTTCAGTAAATGATTTTTGTATTTTTTTAGGTGAGTTGCTCCATCCTGCATTTTTCGTGAGTCATTTTGTAACATCTAAGGCTATTTTCAAAAAAAAATTGAGCTCACCTTCAAATTTTAATTTAAACTTTTAAACTGAAAAATCAAAAAATCTCATAAAAGTGGAGTGTTTTTTTTCTTTCAGTGTATTTTTTTTCGGAAATCCCGTCAAATTTCCTACAAGTTTGTCTCTGACCACTTTTTGATACGATGCAACGGCTTCGAGATACAGCAATATTTAAATTACGAAATACAAAAATATTGAAAACACGTACGCCCTTCTCAAATGTCATTATCGAGTGTTACTGGCTCCATATACACAAAAATGGCTTATATATGCCTAGGATGACATGTCTACAAAGATCCATTGAAATCGGAGAGGGTCGGGTACAACCGATTCCCTATTTGACATGGAATTGCTCATGTTAAAAAGTTGATTTTTTCAGCATTTCTGTCAAACAGTTGTTTTTTAACATTTTTGACAATGTTTAAATACAAGAACTACGACTCATGCTGAAAAAATCGTGTTTGCAACTTGTTGCATAATAGTAGTTTATGCAACAAGTTGCGAAATCAATATTTTTTCAGCACGAGTCATACATTTATCCAACGAGGTTCACCGAGTTGGATAAATACGAAAAGTGCTGAAAAAATCAAGTTTTGCAACGAGTTCCATACAACATTTTTTGCAATTCCGAAAAACACCCATTGAGTGAAATTTTAAGTCAAATTTTCATGTATTTTGTCAATAAATGGTTTAAATCTAAAAAATGTTGAAAAGTGTTGCTTTTCGAAACAAGTGCTGAAACGTTCAACTTTTCAGCACCCATTTCAGTGCTGAAAAGTAGAACTTTTCAGCATTTATTTTGAAAAGTGTTGCTATTCGATTCTGTTATTTTTGGTACAGAAAAGTAGGCTATTTCGTCGTTCAAGAATGACAGGAAAAGTAAGTAGTTTCACGACGGAATTGCAAAAAAGCTATTTGAATGGAACTTTATGTAAAACATACATGTGTTAAGTAAATTAACCGTTGAAAACAAAATAATATTAAAAATGTTACTTTTCGATACAAGTGTTGAAGATCTGTTTAGCAACCAGAAAGACAGGAAAAATTGTCAGTTTCACCGCGGGTTTGCAAAATGTACTATTTTATTATTTATTGTCATTTATTTTTCAAGCATTTTACAAAAATATTTCCAAAGTCTATTATGGTCAGACAAGATTCAACCGCACGGTGTATTTTTTTTCGAGAAAATAAAGATAAAAGATTCGGTATGTCTGATATTTGGCATCTCGAATGAACATCTTTCCAGACATTTTGTAGGATATACCGAAATATTTCGTCGTTGTTTAAAGATTATTTTTTTTATTTTATGGAATATTTCTTCAGAAAAGTTGCTGATATCACTAAAATTTCTTATGAAAATGCCTTGGGAGACTAACTAAATATATTTGAATATTTTTTGACATCTAAGAAAAAGGTTTTGAGCCAAATTTACCATCTGAGATTTGTGACAGTCCATATGTTAAAGGTATAGGAAATGTTCGTGACTCGGAATCCTGTCAATGAACTTGTAGAACGCACTGATAATGTAAAATGTCTTCTATGGTCATAGAATAGGGGAACAGCATCAAACTCGATCGTTTCTCTAATGTTGCCAAAAGCGTTTTCATCCGTCATCGAGCGATAAATAGCTCAATAGGAAGTGAGCAGGCAAGTTTCTTTTAACAGTATTACAAAATAAGTTGTTCAAATAGTGAACATCAGCAAATTGATCGCAAGTCTTCTTTCCAATGCTTTTTAAGATCAAAAATAGCCTGAAAATGGATTTGGGTTGTAGAGGGTTAATACAAACATTTACCCAAATTAAAAAAAAGTAATGATTGGAAATTTGCAAATTTTTGAGATAATGCATTAAAAAATTCAAATAACATAGTTTTAACATGATTAAGGTCGATTCCGAGTGCCGAGGTTGGAAACTACTGACCACCACACTTGATATGAGTCGCTGAAATGCTGCACTTTTGTGTGTGTGTGTGTGTGTATGTGTTTGTTGTTTGGTGGAAAACGGATGAATTGTAGTACAAAACATTAAAGGGAACTTTTGTACTCGTTCATGCTTTACATTGGGCGCTGGTTTAATTCATGCTTTTAACATTTAAGGTCTGTGTGTGTGTGTATGTGTGGTAGTGGGATGATAGAAAGCAAGTGGAAGTCATTGTGGGATTAAGTGTGTATTGTAAGTGTGTGTGTACGTGACTTATGTGTTGGATAGGATTGCGGAGGCTTTCCGGTTGTAGGGCTTTTTCATTAAAGTGAAATATTTTCCTTGTTTCGTGTGCTTTTTGCCATTAGGACAGAGAGAGTACTCGTTGGGGTTTCGAGATTAAGAGGGGGTAAATGAGCTCAACAACAGTAACTGGTAACGTGTTAGGTAAAACAGAACTAAAAGTAACTAATAGAGCACAGATGAGTGGGAACAAAAGTTGTAGAATAATCAGAGAAAAGAAAACTCAAGAGTCCGGAATCTACTGGTTGACGGTCACGCGTACAAGTCGAGGTTTCGGATGCCGAGTCACTTACTTGGTCTGGGTCGGCGTTCCGGCTGGGAGGATGGCGTGGTGGCCGTAGTCGTCGGCGTTTTCTTGTTGTGCGCTTTGGCCGCCGACGAAGCGGTTGAGGCAGTGGCAGTGCTACCAGAGCGAATCTGACGTTTCGGCGAACCTCCGCCGACGGTTCCGACTGTGCTGCCGTCGCTAGCTACGGTCGGTCCAACCGACTGTGATCGTCCTAAAATGGAGAGGTCTGTCGGTTAGAAAGGGGAGGGGAAGTTGGGATTTTGGTCAGTTTCTATTCTATAGTTTTTATTTTTTTTAGGTCGCGCTTCAACCAACCTTTGTTGGACGTCTTCTTGGGGCTACTCTTCTGAGGGCTTCCCTTCTGAGGACTTCCGTGCCGGGACAGCCCGGTCTTCTGGGGACTTCCTCGCTGCGGACTGTCTCCCTTGGAGCGCGGAATGGCCGGCATCAGCTTCTCCCGCGTCGGTGACGGCAGCAGGGCTCCCTCCTCCATCTCTACGCCAGTGGTACGCTCCAGGTGGTGCCGGACGTTGTCCTTGCGGCTACGAGAGAAGGCCAACCCATCTGGCAGAGTGCGGCCCATGTCAACGGGTCGTGCACTGCCGGGGAACTTTCCACGACCGCCAGCGTGAGGCTTCGTCGGTGAACTCTTCTTGTTGTTCTCTTTTTCCTTCTCCTCCTTGGTAATAGGTCTGCAAGACAGAGAAAAAAAAACCATCAACGTCAATCTCACCCTGCCGAAGCTTTTCCAGACAACTCATCGTACCTGACACTGGACGCCAACGAGAGGGCGCTCAGCGAACTCCTCCGGGACACCTGTTCCCACAGCTCCTGCTGCTTGTTGAACAGCTCCGGATTCATTTCTACGCCCCATCCTCGGCTCTGCGTAGCAAACAAAAAAAAAACGAACATCAATTTTCCATCGATCCCAACTTTCACCGGAAAAGCCCCCGCCACAAACTCACCTTGTACTCGCCGGCCTTCTTCCGCAGCTCAATCACCTCCTTGTACCAGGTGCTGTCGGAGCCCGCGTGGGCCCGCCCGTCCCCACCGGCGTCCAGTTCCGGCTCGAAGCCGAACTTTTCCTTGTCGCTCCGGTACGCCTTCAGCTTGTGCTCGACGACGGTGGCCATGTCACGTCTGGAAAATGCGCACATATTAGGAGGCCCTAATGAACCCCTCCACTTGATGTGTGGTGGAGGGAAATTGCCGAAAGAAAAATGGCAGCCCACTTTGGGGAATTTGAGAATGCTTTTTGCGGTGCTTTAAGTGGGATGCACTGAGAAAAATAACTTGCATATTGTTTAATCGTCAGATTGAAACGGAAACGGAAGTTTGCTTTTGCCATTTGAAGTCATGTTATAACTCAATTTAATTTGTTTTGACTATTTTTTTTTCTTAAAATATAGATCGTCGAAAAAATATAACTCAAAATTTTGCGCCATTCAACTGTATGCCTCAATAAGGTTTAATATCAAAATAGATTTTCCAGCACAGCAATTTTTCAGTTTCTTTTGTGTCCTAACTCCCTTAAGTTTAGGAACGATAGCTTTGGTCCTCACTTTGCACAAAGCGATTGAATTTTATATGAGAATTTGTATGGGAAACCCATTTTTTTATTTTGATTTTTATAAAATTAACCTTTCATACTGTAAGCTCGATTTAATGGCGTACTTAAAATTTTAAAAGTAGTTTTTTTTTCATCAAAAAATATAAAAATAAATTAAAAACTGCTGCCATTTCCCAAAACTCAACTGACATAAATCGAGGGACATGTCCTTTTATAGGAAATGTTTGGTCATTTTGATTCTAAGGGAGGTAATTTTACTTATATTAACTTTTTTTTATCATTATTTTCGATTTTACAATTTATTTCTAAAGAAAAGTCACTGAAAATCGTTCGATTCATGTTAATATCCGACATATTTCTTTTCAATATGCTTTCAGTGACTCACTTCTTCATTGTAAAAAAAAAATACCATTTTCAGTGCATCCCGCCACATTTTTTTGGCAAGCAACAAGCAAAGTTCCAAACAATCTAACACAAGAACCATAATTACTTTTCATGCTGCGGCCTTTCAGCTTCGACGTCGTTCACCAGTGGTTCCAGTTCGTGGGCGTTTGCTGCATGTGGAGTGAGGGTTTGTGTGTGTGTGTGTATGCGGGAAGAAAAGTCAAACATCAAAGGTAAAAAAAGGAAAAAAAAATCGACGCCGAAAAAACATGAGAAAAATAGTGAAAAACGAGAAGAATAACGCTGCTATAAATGTGTCTACATATCGGTACAGATTCTGCTTTTTTGGAGCCAAAATCACTGAATCGTGGAGCCACGTGTAACGTGATGCAGAAAAAATGTTGTTTTCTCTCTCGTTTTTGTACAGATTTTTTGTTATTCTACACTCGTTGCAATTTAAAACAGTTTCTTTTTACTTTTTACTTGACGAGCTGAGCGGAGAGCAGAGGGGGCAGATAGTACTGGGGAATGGTGACTTGTGTCTGGCACTTTCCTCACGTAACAAATCCTGTTAACTAAACTCGTGGATGATTTCGGGGGATACTACTAATACTCACTTAATATAGCCGATTATGTGCCAATGATGTTGATCAAATTTTAAACTTTTTTTTGCAATGAAAGAAAATCTTGAATTTGATATCTTTTTGAATAATTGTTTTCTGAGTGTTTGAATCGAGCATGAACTGATTGTGATAAAGCTTTCATGACAAATTTCTTTTTGGTTTTGAATTAGCAAGGCAAATCGTGAACTCCTTTCATATACAAATATATGTTTTCATCAAAAAATAAAATTTACAAAAATTCTGTAGGTTTTTTTTGTAAGAAATTTTTCCTACTTTTGATTAGCCTTTTAGTATAATCAATTGTGTCCATGGACAAACATTATTAAAACATAGCTGAAAGAACCTCCAAAACTCAATTAGGTTTCATTATAACAAATTGTGAACTGATTATTTACTGAATAAAAACTACATTCAATTGAATTGAAAAAAATACAAATTAAAGCTTTTTAAAAATGATTTTAATGTCCACACATGAGTGTACTGTGTACGAAATTTTATCACAATCTGGTCAATCACACGAAACTAATAGTCTGTTTGAAACTTCCTGCTAGATTTCTTATTTGTTATTTTAAATTAATATAACTGTTTCAACTGAACATTACCATTTCTGTTTATATAATGATTATATTATCAACGCTTAAAATATAAAAGGCACAGAATATCTACACTAGCAGCTACTTGGCTCGCGCGAATACACTATATTAGTAAGTTAAAGATCCAACCAATGAGGGTTAAATGTTTTGAAGAATGGACTGTTATGAATGAAGTAATGATTTCCAATTGGTTGAGCTAACATCTACAAATCGCTTGTTATATAGGCGACAAATATATGTTTTATAACACTCCTCCGTCCAAGGCGGAAAAAAAGTTGGAACGCTAACTTCAACTCGCTGGTTCTCAGCCAAAACTTAACCAATCTGGATGATTCCTTTTTCCAGAGATTTGTACGGATCTCCAGATGACCCTAGAACTTTGCAGATCTCGATTTGATCAATCCTCTAATTACTACGACTAAATTAGTCGGAGCAACTTTTTTTCCGCGTGTATTTCCGAAAAGCGACTCAAGCGGGAACATTTTTGCTACGCTGCAAAAATACAATAACTTTGCTAAAATGTTAGCAAAACCCATAAAATTATATATCAAAATTTCCGTTATGATCTCAGGATTATGATGAGCTTCTCAAATTTCCATTATTTTCTCAAAAAAAAAAAATCACAAAACTACGTAAAATAACAGAAAAAATAAAAATGCCTCATTTTATGACTAGAACTTTATGGCAAAATCATTGATCTCATTGATTTTTTTTATAAAAATGTTTCAAGTGATCTAAATTATATGTTTCAGATTCATTCTGGGTGTGTTTCTTCCTAAATACTAAAATTTTTTACCAAAACTACGTAAAATACAGAAAATTTTAAACATTCCTTTAGAACTTTATTTGTTTCATGGTAAAATCATTGATTTATTTTATGAAAACGTTTCAAATGATCTAAATTATAAGTTTCCGAATCATTCTGAGTGTGTTTCTTACTGAATACTACAAAATTTTACCAAAACTACGTAAAATACAGAAAATTTGATACTTTCCTTTAGAACTTTATTTGCTTCATGGTAAAATCATTGATTTAGTTTATGAAAATGTTTCAAATGATCTAAATTATAAGTTTCCGAATCATTCTGAGTGTGTTTCTTCCTGAATACTACAAAATTTTACCAAAACTACGTAAAATACAGAAAATGATATGCTTTCCTTTAGAACTTTATTTGCTTCATGGTAAAATCATTGATTTATTTTATGAAAATGTTTCAAATGATCTAAATTATAAGTTTCCGAATCATTCTGAATGTGTTTCTTCCTGGGCGTCATCCATAAAGTATGTCACGCTAAAATCGGCCAAAATTAACCCCCCCTCCCCCCTATGTCACACTTTGTCACACTTTCTCCAACCCCCTTCGAAAAGTACGTCACATTCTGTCCCCCCCCCCCCCTTATCCATATTGATTTTTTGAATAATTATTACATGATTTATAAATAGGATTATTTATAAATTCGGAGTTCAATCGAGAAAGTTTTTAATTTTACAGGTTGTGTTTAGATTTTTATTTGTTAAATGTTGTAGTGATAGAAATCACCATCAACAGTTTTTAATCTAATGATTTAATCATATTAAATCTATCATCAAAAATTCTGTTTCTTAAAGCCTTGATATATTTTACTTAAAAAAAAATTTTTTAGATAAATTCTTTGACTGAATTTTCAGTACATATTCAGGAAATAGTCTAGCGTGACGTCACAGTCTCACGGACCCCCCTCTCCCCCTTGTCACACTTTGTCACGCTTGCGCCTACCCCCTCCCCCTAGAGCGTGACGTACTTTATGGATGACGCCCTGAATACTACAAAATTTTACCAAAACTACGTAAAATACAGAAAATTTTATACTTTCCTTTAGAACTTTATTTGCTTCATGGTAAAATCATTGATTTAGTTTATGAAAATGTTTCAAATGATCTAAATTATAAGTTTCCGAATCATTCTGAATGTGTTTCTTCCTGAATACTACAAAATTTTACCAAAACTACGTAAAATACAGAAAAAATGATACTTTCATTTAGAACTTTATTTGCTTCATGGTAAAATCCTTGATTTATTTTATGAAAATGTTTCAAATGATATAAATTACAAGTTTCCGAATTATTCTGAGTGTGATTCTTACTGAATACTACAAAATTTTACCAAAACTACGTAAAATACAGAAAATTTGATACTTTCCTTTAGAACTTTATTTGCTTCATGGTAAAATCATTGATTTAGTTTATGAAAATGTTTCAAATGATCTAAATTATAAGTTTCCGAATCATTCTGAGTGTGTTTCTTCCTGAATACTACAAAATTTTACCAAAACTACGTAAAATACAGAAAATGATATGCTTTCCTTTAGAACTTTATTTGCTTCATGGTAAAATCATTGATTTATTTTATGAAAATGTTTCAAATGATCTAAATTATAAGTTTCCGAATCATTCTGAATGTGTTTCTTCCTGAATACTACAAAATTTTACCAAAACTACGTAAAATACAGAAAATTTTATACTTTCCTTTAGAACTTTATTTGCTTCATGGTAAAATCATTGATTTATTTTATGAAAATGTATCAAATGATCTAAATTATAAGTTTCTGAATTATTCTGAGTGTGTTTCTTCCTGAATACTACAAAATTTTACCAAAACTACGTAAAATACAGAAAAGTTGATACTTTCCTTTAGAACTTTATTTGCTTCATGGTAAAATAATTGATTTATTTTATGAAAATGTTTCAAATGATCTAAATTATAAGTTTCTGAATTATTCTGAGTGTGTTTCTTCCTGAATACTACAAAATTTTACCAAAACTACGTAAAATACAGAAAATTTTATGCTTTCCTTTAGAACTTTATTTGCTTCACGGTTAAATCATTGATTTATTTTATGAAAATGTTTCAAATGATCTAAATTGTAAGTTTCCGAATTATTCTGAGTGTGTTTCTTCCTGAATACTACAAAATTTTACCAAAACTACGTAAAATACAGAAAATGTTATGCTTTCCTGTAGAACTTTATTTGCTTCATCGTAAAATCATTGATTTATTTTATGAAAATGTTTCAAATACTCTAAATTATCAGTTTTCAGAACTTTATATTTATATTTTCATCCGAAAAGTAATATTGAAAAAAAAATACAAAATAAACTTCAATACACATTTTTTTCAAAAAATCGAAATATTCGTCGCACAAATTTTTCAACTTTATATATCGATGTAAAATCGAATTTGCAATCAAAAATTATTTTAGAGATTTTGTTATAAAGTGCACCGTTTTCAAGTTATAGTCATTTTAAGGTAACTCTTATGAAAAATGTCGCGTTCATTTTTAAAAATTAGTGCCGATGTTTGCCCACCTTTGAAAAAACAATTTTTGAAAAGCTGAGAAAATTTTCTATATTTGGCTTTTTTGAACTTTGTTGATACGACCGTGGGGTGAGACACATGCTCTAATTAACTAAAAATAATCGTTTAGTTAATTAGAATTTACAACTAGTTGATTAGAATTATCGCTAATCAATTAGCGTATTCCTACCCTTCAAATGTTATCTTGGGCTGATGGACAAACGTCAAAACATCAAAACAAACCTAAAACATCACTCGTGGTTGCGGCCGTAAAGCAACATCTGAGAATTGAAGTGGCTAACCTGGTTCTAACCTGGCAAATGGCCAAACGCGGTGCGCAGTCCGGCCTAAACCAAGACAACTGGAACGAGGAGGATGAGGAGGCGGGCCGATTTGCCCAGACTTCCGAGGATAAGTTTAAAAAACGCGTCATTAAAACGAAATCGCCGGTACAGATTCCGCGGGCAGCGGTGAATCGTCGTCGGCTAGGTCGTCGGTGTTTGATGCATTCAAGGACTTCGTCGGGGTGACGTTGGCACCGGCTGTGACGCCTACTGATGGAGGAGCCAGTCCATTTTCGCTTCTCAGTGGAATATCAAAACCTATCTATGGGACGGCGGCCACGACGTCCGCGCTGCGAGCCACCATCTGTGCCACGACTGACCCGAGCAAGATGGTCTTTTCCGAGGTTGGCAGCCGGCCGAAGGAGGACACAGAAGGCTCCGTCGGCACGAACACCGGGGATGACGAGTATGCAGCCAACGTGAAGGCGCTCAATGTGGCCGTGGCCTCTTGGATTTCGGAGAAGGTCAAGGAGAATCTAGTGTGCACGCTGAGGCCGATCTTCAAGGATCACGAAAAGTATCTGGATGATATCTAGGCCAAGAAGAGTAGCAGCAAGGTGGACACAAAGGAGTCAACGGCCGCAAAGCCGGCCACCAGTGGATTCACGTTTGGAAGCGTCGTACCAGTGACGACGAAAAACACGGCCGCGGCACCAAGTCCATCGGCAGCCAAACGATTCAGCTTCGGGTTTGGCTCGACAAGTTCCACGCCCGGAACGGGCTTCATCTTCGCCAACGTGGCCAAACCCACCGAGGACAGCATGCCGGACAGAATGGCCACCGCCGATACCAGCATCGGCCAGATTCTGCTCAACATCATGTGCGTTCCGACGCCGAAGACGAAGCCACCGTTGGTGCTGCTGTGGGGCACAAGCCCATTAAGCGAATCGGGTCATGAAAATTGTTTAATGTTTCATTAAAAAGGAAATAAATTGATCAAAATTTGAAAAAAAAAAACGCAAAGGCCACCGAGTACTCCAGAATCGCCGCTGCCCAAGGTCGTGTACAAGTTTATTGACGATATTCTGAACGAGTGCGTCATGGAGATGCCTTCTCTCTTGTCACCGATCCTGGACGATTTCTCCAAGTCACTGCGGAACATCCGCCGGAGGTTAAGTCAACAGGCGTATGCTCGAGGACAACCATCAGCAGTGCTTTAACAACACCAACTAGCGGTTAACCATGGTAAACAGTCATCAATCATGAAGCAAGTCGCAGAAGACCAAGTGCGGCTAGTGAATAGCGAGTCACTGGCGGAAACAACGCTGTTGTAGAACAGGCTATTAGTTCCGGGGCAACGTCGCCGGTGGTCGACCTCTCCGCTAGCGATTTTCCATTGCTTAACAAGCGAACGACTTCGTCTAATATTAGTTCATCAGCTGCGAAAGTGAACGGATTCGGATAGTTGGAGCACGAGTACGAGTAGTGCAAGGAATCGTTGATAAAACGGGGACGGTTGAACGGCCGCTCCCCCTTCGTTAAGATTCTATATTTAAACTTGGACGGGCCTGCAAAGGATATCCGCCGGGGAAGTCACGAGTTGAAGCAGCTAGTCTAAAAACTGGTGAAAGATTGCCAGCTTGCCTGTGCTAATAAATATACCGCAACAAAATAAATTCCAAAAAAAAGGAAAAAACTAATCTTAATCCTTCCCTCCCTGCTCCCTTTCGAAACAGCTTTCTTCTTCGCCAGCGCCTTCAGCCGCTTCTCCTCTTCTACCAGCCGCATGTCTTCCAGGTCGGATCTTCTTGTTCTTGCTGACTCTTGCTGTACTTTTCGCGATGAACCTGCGCAAAGTTGGACTACATCGCACGATCACCAGAGTCCTCGTCTTGGTAACGACTGTTGTCGTAGGCGAATATGTCCCGGATGTGGGTGACGGCCTCTCGGAGGCTGCCGTTGGCAGTGCGGTCGTGTGGTGCATCCGGATGTTCTTTTTGGTCGCCGAGCTGATGAGGCATTAGATCGGCGATGTCTTCTGTGATTTTGAGGATATCCAGTAGGAGATCTGCGGCCAGCACGTTGTCGAGTTTAGCTGTTCTCGGGATGATCTCCTCTTTGCTTTTGGATCGCTTAAGCTTGAGGGCGGCAGCCTTCCGGGGGCCTTCCCGTTCGACCATCTCTTCCGCCAGCTGACAGATTCGGATATTGCTGGTCGAGCACAGATTCGGGTATTGCTGGGTCCGGTTGGTGACTGCGAGGCGTTGTTCCTTCCTGAAAACGAATTGTTCAAATGAGTATATTTCAGCTTGAAATGCGCGTTATGCATCGTACCTCTGTGTGTGTGCGTCGTGTTGCTGCAGAATCCCGCCAGTCGTTACGGCAGGGCCGTCAATGCTCCACCGAGAACTCCACCATGCAAGGTCGCATGCTTTGCCGAAGCAACCGCCGCACAGATCGTCTGGTGCAGATAGGAATCGTAACCGCACAGGTTAGTCTCGTTGTGGGCGGCAACCACATGCGTTTGGTCGGCACCGATCATGGTGCACTGCTGCTCTTGATCTCCGTTGACGCAGGCCGAAATCGTGTGCGACCGGTGGCGATGCTTTGGTGAATTTTCCAGGAGTTTCCTATATTGGGGAGAAGCGTTACAAGGAGAGGTTCCACAGGGTCTCGAAACCTACCTAAGACTGTTCTTCACCTTGCTATCCCGGATGATCTCGATCAGCTCCCGGCGGCAGAGTGAACTCTTCCGGCACTCCTCCTTGTCCATGATCAAGTTCTCATAGCAGTTTTTGAGGAACGAGGAGCGTTACTTGTGAACTATGTACCTTGAGTTTCACTCGACTGATGGCCGAGGTTGCCGCCGGAATGACCAAGGTCGCCCCCTAGTGGAAGCGTCTCGTCCAACAAGCAACGTTCCAGCGTACTGTCCTGGCAGATCAGAGTCGTCGAGGTGGCAGAGTTGTTCAGCGCAATCGTCATGGCTGGGCTTTGGAGATTGCTCTTGGCTGCTGCCTGCAGGTTGCAGCACTTCAGATTTCTGATGCTCTCGTAGATGTGATCGTTCTTCAGATGTTTGCTCATTCCATTGAGATTGTTGTGAAACGTTGGGGGACATCACGGCACCCTCGTCCTCAAGAATGTCAACAATCTCTGAGTCGGAGTCCTTATTGAAGGGCCTTGCTGGGAACCGCTTGTGGAAGAGGCAGGGTGCTTGCGCTGGACATCCGGTAGAAATGGGCGGAATAAGTCCGAGCAGAATGTTTCCATTATCGCTTTCACCAACCTAACGAACATAACGACCGGTTTATCCTGCATCCGGCCATCTGGCCGCATTTCCGGTTTTTGAAATGACGGACGCGCCCGGGTCCACCTGCAGCTCGGGTAGTTACTTAGCGAACTGTAGGACGGTCACATTTGGCGAAGGGGACATTCCGCGGGGAACTTGGACAGAATCTGATGATTGAAAACTGATTTTCACCAATTTGAAACAAAACACGTTTGCTGCCACTTTGCTGCTGTCAAAATAACCTCTATCAACATGACAAGATTATTCAATTCACGGTGGGAATGATCTGCCAAATCAGCGCTAATCAATTAGCTAATTGACAAAAATCAACGCTAGTTGATTAGCGTTACTATAATTGATTAGGTGTGTCTCACCCCTCGGATACGACCCTTAGTTGTTGAGATATTGCCATTCAAAGGTTGAAACACAGGAAAATTGATGTTTTCTAAGTCTCACCCAAACAACCCACCATTTTCTAGTGTCGATTTCTCAGCAACAAATGGTCCGATTAACAATGTTGAAGTATGAAACAATTGTGAAATTTTCCGATCTTTTCAAAAAAAATATTTTCAAAAACTTAAAATCAAGACTAATATTTCAAAAGGGCGTAATATTGAATGTTTGGCCCTTTTAAAAATATTTTCAGCTTTTCAAAAATATTTTTTTCAAAGGTGGGCAAACATGGGCACTAATTTTAAAATTGAATAACTGCGATTTTTTTCAAAAAAGTTACCTAAAAATGGCTTGACTTGAAAACGGTGCACTTTATAAAAAAAAATCACAGAAGCTCTTTTTGATTGCAAATTCGATATTACATCGAAAAATGAAGTTGAAAATTTTATGCGAACAATATTTAGATTATTTGAAAAAATCTGTATTGATTCAAAAAATCATAACTTGGTCAAAGATTTTTTGCCCATTCTGGAAATTTATGAAAAGTTGGAATTTGATGTCCTCTAAAACATATCAGAAAATAAAAAAAATTAAAATGGTGTTTTTTGCATCACCATTTTTTTACCGTGTATTATTAGTCCTTATCCATACCTACAACTTTGCGAAGACACCAAACCGATCAAAAAATTCCTTCAAAAGATACAGATTTTTGAATTTTCACATATCATTTTTGTATGAACAGCTGACAAATTTGTATGGAAAATTAAATGAACGAAATAATGATGCAAAATGGCTTCTTTGGGCATACCGAAGACACCAAAATAGTTTCAGCCGGATTAAAAAATACAAAAAAATAAATTAAAGAAAAAATACCGATTCTGTAGAGAAGTGCTCCCATACAATAAGCTTCCAAAACAATGCTCTACATTCTAATACCAACATAAAATTATAAATATTATAAAATTTTCTGTATTTTACGAAGTTTTGGTAATTTATTTTTAGTATAAAGGAAGAAACGCACTGAGAATGGTTCTGCAACTTATAATATAGATCATTTGAAAAAACATCATGAAATAAATCAATTATTTTTCCATGAAGCAAATAAAGTTCTAAAGGACAGTATCAAATTTTCTGTATTTTACGTAGTTTTGGTCATTTTTTTAGTATTTAGGAAGAAACACACACATAATGATTCAGGAACTTATAATTTAGATCATTCGAAACATTTTCATAAACTAAATCAATGATTTCACCATGAAGCAAATAAAGTTCTAAAGGAAAGCATAACATTTTCTGTATTTTACGTAGTTTTGGTAAAATTTTGTAGTATTCAGGAAGAAACACACTCAGAATGATTTGAAATCTTATAATTTAGATCATATTAAATAAAACATAAAATAAATCAATTATTTAACCATAAAGCATATAAAGTTCTACAGGAAAGCATAACATTTTCTGTATTTTACGTAGTTTTGGTAAAATTTTGTAGTATTCAGGAAGAAACACACTCAGAATAATTCAGAAACTTATAATTTAGATCATTTGAAACATTTTCATAAAATAAATCAATGATTTTACCATGAAGAAAATAAAGTTCTACAGGAAAGTATCAACTTTTCTGTATTTTACGTAGTTTTGGTAAAATTTTGTAGTATTCAGGAAGAAACACACTCAGAATGATTCGGAAATTTATAATTTAGATCATTTGAAACATTTTCATAAACTAAATCAATGATTTTACCATGAAGCAAATAAAGTTCTAAAGGAAAGTATCAAATTTTCTGTATTTTACGTAGTTTTGGTAAAATTTTGTAGTATTCAGTAAGAATCACACTCAGAATAATTCGGAAACTTGTAATTTATATCATTTGAAACATTTTCATAAAATAAATCAATGATTTTACCATGAAGCAAATAAAGTTCTAAATGAAAGTATCAACTTTTCTGTATTTTACGTAGTTTTGGTAAAATTTTGTAGTATTCAGTAAGAAACACACTCAGAATGATTCGGAAACTTATAATTTAGATCATTTGAAACGTTTTCATAAAATAAATCAATGATTTTACCATGAAACAAATAAAGTTCTAAAGGAATGTTTAAAATTTTCTGTATTTTACGTAGTTTTGGTAAAAAATTTTAGCATTTAGGAAGAAACACACCCAGAATGAATCTGAAACATATAATTTAGATCACTTGAAACATTTTTATAAAAAAATCAATGAGATCAATGATTTTGCCATAAAGTTCTAGTCATAAAATGAGGCATTTTTATTTTTTCTGTTGTTTTACGTAGTTTTGTGATTTTTTTTTTGAGAAAATAATGGAAATTTGAGAAGCTCATCATAATCCTGAGATCATAACGGAAATTTTGATATATAATTTTATGGGTTTTGCTAACATTTTAGCAAAGTTATTGTATTTTTGCAGCGTAGCAAAAATGTTCCCGCTTGAGTCGCTTTTCGGAAATACACGCGGAAAAAAAGTTGCTCCGACTAATTTAGTCGTAGTAATTAGAGGATTGATCAAATCGAGATCTGCAAAGTTCTAGGCTCATCTGGAGATCCGTACAAATCTCTGGAAAAAGGAATCATCCAGATTGGTTGAGTTTTGGCTGAGAACCAGCGAGTTGAAGTTAGCGTTCCAACTTTTTTTCCGCCTTGGTCGTTCGTGTAAGTACGAGATGCCTTGGACGGAGGAGTGATAAAGGACACATTTCCTAAGTTTGGAGCTAAAATACGAAGTTAGACACAAATTTTACGTTGGCGGGGATGAAGTTCGGAAATGAGATGCATGTGTATGTGTGTCCTGTCTAGCAGAAACTGAGAGAAGGTGGAGCCAGTCGAAGGGGTGGTAGGGGTTGGCTTGGTTAAGTTAATGAAATTGGAACTTTTTTGGTTTTTGAATTTAGTTTGGTTTTTGGAAGAAGGAAGTGTGTCTGCGCGCACCTTCTCGCTCGTTCGTGGTTCGTTTTTTGTGCACGGTGGGCACGTGGCTGCTAGTGGCGGCCGCCTGAGCGGCTTTGATCGCACCCATCGAGAGGGACTTGCGGGGTGGCGGCTCGTGTGGCGCCGCCGAATCCTCGCCATCCGGGGCGGCCCCCTTGATCGCCCTGCGCACGTGGGGCCACACGAACTGCAGGCGATACTCTGTGCTCAATTTGCTAATAGTTTTTTTGAATAGGCCACTTGACTCACCCGCCTGGTATCGGAGTTGTTGTTGATTTTTGATGAAAATAGAGGAAAAGAATAAAAGTAATACAATTAAAATGTTAATTAGTCATTTCGATGATGTTAACTCTGGGGAACGTTACATAATGTTAAACGGTGTGGCTATCAAAATATAAAATTTATAGAAATGATGAAATTTGGAATTAAATGTCAATAAACCAAGATTCGATTAGCTGATATTTATGTGATAAGTTAAGTTGTTTCGAAATACTTCAAGGAACGTATCTAGAGTTTTTGTTTTAAAGGTCCTATAAGCTATTGTCTTTCATTTGTTTATAGGACCTTTTTTCAAAAAAAAACTCTAGATATTAACCCTATCATAGAAATGGTGTTTATTTATACGGTTAAACATCAGCAAAATTGTGCAAACACATGAAGGATAATTTGCATAGCAATTTGGCTGAAAATTGACAAACAGCAGTTATTAGGACTGTTTTGAAACAAGTTTGCTGCTTGGATTGAGTTAAGGACGCCATTTTGCGTTGCCCATTGTCCCTCATATTGACCTTCATACATGCACCAAACTTGATATCAATCCTTTTCTATACAACGAAATTCTTTAAAACTCTGTGCAACTTGTCACTTAAAATGTGGAAATTGAGTCAAATAAATTTCATTTTAAATTTAAATATTTGAAATAAAAGTTTATCCTTCCCACTCTTCCGGTTATTGGATATTCACTTTCTAGAGATCCATCAAATTAGAAAATAAAGTTTCCATTTGACCTTTGTACAAAAAAACGGAGGTCATATCTGTAACAAATTTTGTTAAAATATCTCATTTTGTTATCGAAAAATTATGACCTTACCGATGAGAAGAAAAAAATAATAACATCCCCAAAACTTGGGTTATAAATTGGTTTTAAATTTCCCGGGAAACAGGAAAAATATTTTTGAAATCCCGGGAATTCCCGGGATCCCGTTTTTTTTTAAACAGTCATACAATCTATATTTTCATTATGTTTGTTATGTTTTCAAGCTTAAAATCATAGAATCAGCTCAATTTTATTAATTGGTGATAATCTACACATCAATCTAAACATAGACGACAGCTTTTAAATAGCTTAAAGGGATACATAAATGTAATTCGGCATAAATGTCAGAGGTTGGGATGAGAACACATTTAAACTTTTTTAAATCAATTTTCAAGTCATTAAAATATATATTTTCATCTATCAACAAAATAAATTTGAAAACTTTTGGTTGTACCATTGCCGAGATATAACAATTTGAAGTTGACAGTTTAAAAAAATGGGTGCCACGATATCTCAACACTGCTTTGACCAAATCGGCTCATAATTTTGGTGAACACTCGTTAAACTGGTTCTGTGTGCCTGACGAATGCCAATATTCAAAAAAGTTTATTTTGAAATGAGATAAAAATAATTTCATGATTTTCATATAAAAGCTAGAGAGCTTTTGATTCTTGCATTTTTCAAATACGTAAAATTCAAAAATTGGGCATCGTCATGCACACGGGAGGTCTTGTGAGTCTTCTCCCCAATTTCAGCCAATTTGGTCCATCCTATCTTGAGAAAAAAATGTTCACAAAGTTTGACAGTTTGATTTGCGCATGGCAAAATTTTGTGCTTAAATCGTCTCTTACTCAGTTTAAATAGAAATATCTTCATGAAACTTTCAGGAGTAATCATCTTTCAAGTGGATTTAATAAATTTTCTGTAATAAGTTTTTTTGCATTTTCTTAAAACAAATCAAAAATATATATTTTTTTGGTTTTTTATGCTGCTTTGGCCAACTGGGGAAAACCGGGACTAAAGTCTGAATAGTTTAATATATTTTTTCGATTTTTTAAATTATTAATATTCATAAATGTAATAACCAGACTTTTACAAATATAAAGAGATAAATAAAAAATATTTCATCATATAATGAACATAAAATTCGAAGTCCCGGCTCGTTCTCGCTCGAAAGATCGACAAGTCGTCAAATCGTAGCATAAACGCCAGCACATTTACGCTTGTGCGTTTTACGCTGCGCGTGAAAGTGTTCTTTCTGGCTTCTAATAATAGATCGACAAAGTGCAATATCGATACATATTTTTTTAAGTTAATCATAGGCTAACATTAAAGACTTATTTTTTTTTTCTAATAATGTCAATCCAATAAGTTTTTCTTAGTCAAATATAATTATCTTGCGACACAGAATGTTCTTCTTCAATTAAAAAAATGCATTCGAGGTTTAGTCTAAAAAGATTCGAAGCTTCAGGTCAATTTCTCAAAAAAGCAAAGCAATCCACTTTAACGACCCCCGGGTCTTTTGTGGGCTCTGTTGCAAGTTTCAGCTCATTTCTAGGCGTCCGAAGGTTATGTGTGGTGAGTCACTCAAAACCTCTTTTACGCAAATGGACCGACGTTTTACTTCCCCATCCGATAGAATCCCAGGAGGATAAGGCGGGAATCGAACCCGCGCCCCACAGCAACATAGGGATCGGCAGCCGAAGCCGCTAACCACCACGCCACGAGGCCCTCCAATTTCTCACTGGGTGGTATTATTATGTTTCTGTAAAATTAATTGCACCAATATATTTTTCGGAGATTCATCATTTTGCAAGAAAGGCTCTATTTGACCTCTGGTGATATTAAATCGGTTTTTTAACTGTGCTTAATCTGGTTAGAATTATGGGAAAATTTTAGCGATTTTTGTTTAAGTCATTGTTTTGTTATTCAACAAAAACTTAAAAGCCTAGTGCACTGTTACCATTCTACATATAAAATGTATTTTCGATCAGATCGTGTTATCTTGAAACTCATTGCAAATGCGGCAACATCCCAAAGGGAATTTAAGCTCTGCTTTAGTTTTTGTTTGTTAAGTGTCAAACATATGAACGCGTTTTTTCGGAATGTTAAAAAATGACATACGACAAGATATTATGATCACGGCGATTTGAATACATTTTAGTTTCCATCATAAAACTTTTTTTTTTTCAAGTACCAATTATTTATACGAGTCTTTTATTATATTAAGATGTTTAAACTGAATTTAAACTGAAAAGGATAGTAAAACAAAAATTAGAAAATAATCTTGAATAAAAACTGATTGAAACAAAATACTCAATATTGTGAATTAATGTTGATTCTTATATTTGTTTCCTTTATCGAGCTTATAACATCTAAAGCAGTGAGTTAAATCAAAAGCAACATATAAAGTGTACAGTGTAAGTGTTAGTGTAGTTTTGGTGTGAGCTATTCACCATCACTCAAACATCAATCATTGTACAAATCGGCAACACTCTCGCACGCGAGGCAGGTACCTCAAAACATCACATTAGATCTGGTGGTGTGAGTGTTTAGTGTCGGTGTGTGTGTGTATTTTCCCAGGTGTTTTGCGCAACGACATTGACTTAACCAAAAAAAAATGATAACTCGCACATTTATTTGCTCTGAATCTGTTGGGAAAGGGTCGGTCCGTAAACGTTACCTGTTGCTGCACTCTGCCGCCGCCCTCGACCGAGACCGGCTCGTGCGTTCCGTTAGCGATTCCGGTTCCGGTCGGAAGCCGTCCGTTAGCGACACCTGGCGGTCCTTCCGATTTACTGCGACGGGAAGGTGTTCCACGCTCTTCAGACTGCAATTAAAATGAATACATTGCTTTTCTTCGTGAAGTTACGACACTCGCAGAGGAAATCTTCTTTTACTTTTTTTATCTGGCTATCGAAAGAGGAAATCCAATTAGGCAGGGGTTAACTATCGACTTCCTGTCGTAAAATGGATATTTATAATAAACAGGAAATCATTAACAATAAATAAACATGACCAACGGAAATTCCAATGACAGCTATAAAGTTTCGCAGATTCTAGATAGGCAGTTTAAGGGTGTAGGAGTGTACTTGTGTGCTGTATGATAGCATTTTCTGTCTGTTTGCATGCTTTTTATGTCAATAGAATTGATGAGCAGCAAAAAATGAAAATTTTGTAAAAAATGTGTCTGTCAATATGACATTTCATAATTCTTCAAAAGATAATTGAAAAAATAGTTTGAATGCTTTGACATCCGATTTCGAACTCAAAATATTTTTTTAATCGAAATAATCATGATTTTGGTAAATTTAAGTTTTGTCAGAGTGAAACAAGTTTATACAAACTTGCAAAATATTAAAAAAAACTTGCTTATGTATACCTATCAGGCCTGAATTGTCATACATGACCAACAAACCAATTTCACCTATCATTTTCGTTACACCATATGAATCATTGTCCCAACATGAAATAAAAATAAACTTCCCTTTAGTTGAAGTGAACTCCTCGGGACAATTTTGAATGGAAATCGAAAAAAACATGAATTATTTTTTTCATGATTCAGGTAGCTTTATCGATTAGCATTACACTGAAACCCCGATGGTTTGACAACAACTGTTGTCAAAAGAAAGGGGTCACTTTTGAATTTTACTTTGTCAAACCTATGGAGTACAAACATAAAAAGTGTCAACGAGAAAACATTATTTTTGATTTGTTTTAAGGGGTTACATACATGTAAATCGTCTAAAATGTCCAAGGTTGATATGAGCACACATTTAAAAAATAAATAAATCTG
Organism: Culex quinquefasciatus; assembly: GCF_015732765.1. NCBI lineage: Eukaryota > Metazoa > Arthropoda > Insecta > Diptera > Culicidae > Culex > Culex quinquefasciatus. The sequence continues at coordinate 48,235,318 of NC_051861.1, forward strand.
TTTTCAGGGCATTACAATATACATTTTCATCTATTACCAAATCAAATTTGAAGACATTTCGTCGCCATCGTGCTAACTTGTCGTACGTGCATTTTGGGCTAAATTGAGTAAAGAACGCCATTTTGTGCAGCTCACAATGCCTCACCTTTTGACCTTCACAGATCCCCGAAATTCGATTTCAATCCTGAGATATTCAACAAAAGCCGAAAAAACTTCGTGCATTTTTGTCACTTTACATATGAAAGTAGTTTCAATCTTGTCGTGCTATCTTGTCACTCCATGAAAGTTGATGTAAGTGCGACAAAAGGCCAAAGGGATTTCAGGCCAGGAAAGTCAGGATGCGTTTGTCGCACGTGCAAGCTAGACTAACGTAAACATTTGTAATTATAACTCGGGACTCCAGCAACCAACTTCAACCAAACTTTGGGACAATGCACAGAATGGTGAGCCAAACAAAACGTGATTGTTATTGTTTACATTGCGTGCTCTCGTTTTTGAATATTCAATGTCAAACATTAAAACGCGTTTTTCTCGGAACGTCAAAATGGCGGGTGCGACAAGATAGCACGACGACGTCGATTTTGTTGTATCATTGCCGAAATATAGCTATTTTAAGTCAGCAGTTTCAAAAAACGGATGCCACGATATCTCAACACTGCTTAGACCAAATCGGCTCAAAATTTTGGTGAAGACTCGTTCAAGTGGTCTCGTGTGCATGACGAAGGCCAATTTTCAAAATGTTTTGGTTACTGTATTTTTTTTTAATTTCAAAATTGCGCTTCGTCGTGCACACGAGATATATCTTGAGAGTATTCACCTCAAATTTCAGCCAATTTTGTCCATCTCATCTCGTGATATTGTGGCTCCCGTAAATCAACTCGGAGTTTCGAGAAAAACGCTCAGAAAGTTTGACAGGCCGCTTTGCGCATGGCAAAATTTTGAGCTTAAATCGTCTATTACTCATTTTACCTTTCAGGAGTGATTGAAAATCATCTTTTAGTAGATTTAAATAATTTCCTTAATGGAAAATTTTGGGATTTTCCACATGTATGCAACCCCTTAAATTGCGTATGTTTGCATCCAAATATTTTCAGGTGAACTATAGTTTAAAAATGTTAGGTCATCAGGGTTGAAATTGAGTCTGATGGGTAAATTGGGTCATAAAAAAGTGGTGAAATTCGTAACTCACCCCCTGATGACGGTACCAAATAAATGAAACAAACAGTTAAACATTTGTTTCAAATGTAAAAATATTAGTTTTACGCTTGGAGAGTTGGCAGCCCTGTCATCGAGAGCAGAGGCTGGCGGTGTGCGGTCCGCGGAATTTGAATTGTTTAGTCGGTAGTTTTTATAGTAAATCGCGTGAAAAGTAGTGAACAGATTATACAATGTGCAGATTTCACGTGGAAAGTGAAGATCTCCTGCAGTTTTTGGGAATTTTGACAGTTTTTCGCGATTTTTGTTTTCTACGCCGCTTGGTCAAGGGTTTGACAGTTCATCACGGCGGCTTCGCTCTTGCAGTAGTATTAGTGTGATGTGGGCTTACTCGTTCTAAGGGTGGTATTCATCGCGTTACAAAAGTCAAATAGTGCGAAAGAAATAAAAGCAGTTTGCCAAGGAATATTTTTGGAAGTGACATCAAGCAGCGCTCAAGCCATTATCTGATACTGTAGAAGGTATTGCAGATGGAGAAAAAGTACTTCGAAGATCAGCAAAGCTTGGTGCGCGGTCTGTGATCGATTGAGGTTGGTCCGAGAACGTGGATATCGTGCTGAAGCAGCAGCTGACCAAGAATTGCCAGCATATCTGTACGCCAGGATGTGAGTCGTGTCGGCAAGAGATCAAGCTGCTCGTGATAGAGGCTCGTGAGCGCAACTGGAATTCCGGACGCATACGACCAAAATAGGAGACAACTCCCGGGGCTTAGGACTACCAGAAACCAGAAATTTGATGAGATCCATCCAAACTGAAATTTTCACATTTTGACTACTTTTCAACAATTATTAAATATGCGCTGTTCCCTGTTTTGCCTGATGGGATTGGAAGTTTAAAGATAGGTCGAGTACCCGTCTGGTTTTTGTACTATGTCTAGGCGGGCCAAAAAATGCCCAATGACCTCGGAATTGGGCCGCTAGGATCATTCATCAAAAAAAAAAAAGCTGTATCAGCTCAACCCAAGTCTGATACAAACTATACTTTCCCATAATTTCGCTGCCGGCCAGCGGCACACACAAAAATATTAGTTTTACGCTTATAAATAAAAATTCGTAATAAAACGATAAAGATGAGTAACTATTGAATGATTGTTAATTCAATTTCAAGAGATTTTAATCATTGTATTTTTCTTTAATCGTTCTTACGTGATTTAATGAGTAGCGATGTATATGATAGAGCAAGAACTATATGACTAATTACAGCACATGCATAAATAACGTTTCAACGTAAGGAACGGTTATGACATATTAGAAAAGCGAATTAGGAAACAAAAAAAAACGTGAGTTAATATTATCGAAAAAGATTTATGCATTATGGTTTTTTTCTATACTTTCTATTAAAATTTGAAACAGGATCGAAAGAGGTTCACTTCAAAATAACGTATTCATTTTAATTGACATTCTTTGCGGTGTTTCCGAACAAATACAATCGACCATAAAAAATTTACTAACAATTACCTATACGATGTTTTAAACATATATTTTTGTCTTTACAAATTATTCTAGCGCTGCTGCTTTTGCTTTATTTCTACTACAATACTTTCAACTGATTACGTGATTTGAGTAACGAGAAGCAAACTAGTTATTAAATGTTAGCAAATTTTTACTGTGATGTGATGTGATGGTGAATGTAAGTGATGTGTGCATGTTAAATGTAAGTTTATTCGTTGTGTGCTGATTTCTAGAAGCGCAATGTGATAATTTGGTTTTTTTGTTTGTAATGCTTTTAGAGTTTATCCTGATTGCTTTCAAAACACAATGTGTGTTTTGCAAGTTTAATTGAACATCGAGATTTTGATTAATATCAAATAAAACCAACCAAACAACAATAAGGGCAACGAAATCAACAATCATCAATGGGGGCACTCGACTTGTTATGACGTGGGCAACAACTGTACTGGATTTAAAATGAAAATTACCATACTATTTCAAATATGTTAACTTGTATGACTAAATAATCATCAAAATAAAGTATCGGAATCTTAAATAGTTTTAGTAACAATTTTCAAAGAATCTTCTTAAATATCAACTAAGCTAAAATAACAATTTTCCAACCAGTTTATCCTGTCGCTTGAATCCATAATTTGAAATTTCTCAATAATCTCAAGCTATAATTTCAGAACCTGTAATTTCCGGAAAATAGGACACTCATGCCCCCCACCAAACCAATCGCCCAACTGACACATTTTCAGCGCCCTCGAGAGGGATCGAAAAAGAAAGAAAAAAAGTGCATGCAACCAAATGTCTGCTTCAAATTGCGTGTCTATTTGCATTTTTGGCGAGCTGCATGCACTCTGTGCCAGCCAGCCAGCTGGTTTTGACAAGAGGCAACCTACAAAAAACAAACCGCCAGAGACATATTCAAACACACACGACTTTGCCATCGCCGAAACGTTCTAAGCTTTTACGTCATTATTGATTTTGAACTTTAGCCAAATGGTGGTCATTTGTGCCCTGGATTAAGAATGTCATTGGACCGTTTGTTTAAACGACTATATTTTCATTGTTCTGTGCGATTTTGGGTTAGATCAAATCATAATGTCTTAATCACTTAGATTATGGAAAGAAAAGGGAAATTAGATATAATTTATAGAATAACCTAAAGGTTAGGCCATTAGGTCAGTCAAGCCTTCGACCTAGGTTCGAGTAGGAATCTTGCAATAGAGACCGCTGAGGGCCACACTGCAGGGCAAACAATTTGATTTTACCAATAGATTTTACATCATTGTACAAAATACATTTTCGATAACAACTTTCCATATTCTTATTTCTTCTCTCATTTATTTAAAAATATGATAATAAAACCACTATCATTAACGAATATCAATCCTAATATTATTTTTTAGGAAACTGCTATAAAAAATCTTTTACAAGATAAACAAAAACTTAAAAGTTATGACTGGTGTTCAAGCTTATTGCACGCTATTCACTGTTACTGTAGAGTCTTCAGTAGACTATAGATAGTTTTTAAAAGTCTCATCAGTACTTCAATTTGAAAAAAGGTCCCAAATCCTCGCAAAACAGTTCCAATTGCCCCCGTTGATGACTTCGACAGTTGCCAGACTAAATCCAAACCATAAAGTTGAACAAAATAAATTTAACTAAAAAAGACCAAAACAAAAAAAACAGTTTTATTCGGCTCATCTGAAACTGGGGACAGAAAAACATAAATCTCTAGTGTCGTGTCGTCTCGGTGGCGTCTGGGTGAAGATGACGTTTCAGAGGAAGCCCAGTTTTCATCCTGGATTGTTTTCCACCATCATCCCCCCCAGAACCCCACCCTCAGACGATCTACCTTACTCTAAAGGAAACAGGAGACAACAGCTGGACTACGCTCATCGACTACTCTACACTTGCACCACCGCACTTACCCTTGCACGTGAGTGAGTCGTTGCGGCATCCGGCCTGTCTTGGGCGCCACCGGTTCCGCCAGCGTGCTCCTGGCCCCGGCTCGACATGAACTCGTGTGACCGGTAGGCCAGCTCGGGACATTTTTTCCGTCTCGGCAAGGGCGGTTCGTTGATCGAAGCTGTCGCAGGAGGGGTCCATGAAAAGAGAGGGGGATATTGACGGTTGAGATTTGTGGATGGATTTTTACAGCTAAAAACACCAACAGCATTTTCTACTGTGATTTTAGTTTGAAATATTTCTATCACTATTAGCAGCAAAGATGAAAGGATTCAATGTCTTGACGTTTTATGCCAATTACCAGAAAAGTTTAATTTCGATAGACATTATAATCCACTAGCCTAATTAGATAACAACATGCACTATGTATATTAAGTAGCAACGTTATCTACTTTTAGATGCGTTTCAACAGCTGAAGAATAGAATTCTAAAGTCAGTTTACATTCTATACTCTTACCGACGCTAACCTTAAAAAATTTAACAATGTTTTATGCACTCCATGTTTCAATTGCGTATTTTCAATTTTATATTATCTCATCAAAATTCAGTAAGGCTATTTTGAGAAAATCGAAATCAGAAAAAGCGGATTATTGGTCCCTGATAGGTTTACGCACCCTTTCCCGAACACATTATTCAATTTTAAGGTATCTAAGATTTTTCTTTGAATCCCACTTCGTGAAACTGATTGTTGACACGACACTGATTACGAAAGTAAATTTATTTTTAAGAGCTTTAAAAACAGTTCTTTGTCATATTGGTCAAGTGTAGCATAACAACTTTTCTACCATCTACCTTTACAATTTTATAGGAAGTGGTTTCAATTCTTGGTTGCTTGAATTGTAATGAATTGTTTTATTTTTTTTTTTGTAAAACAGCGTTTTTACCAATAAAGTAATCTAAATTTAGAGACCATTTCTCCATTAGGAATATAAAAATATTCATAATTTTGAGAATAAGACACCAATGTGACAATAAGTCGATTTGAAAAAAGATTAAAAGCACACCTAAATAATACGATCAATAATTGAAAGGGTCATACCGCCCCTCCAACATGAGATATCGAAAAATTTACCTATGATTCTGGATCATGGACCAAAATTCAAGTTTTTTTAGTTTCTTTAGTTTCTTTAGTTTCTTTAGTTTCTTTAGTTTCTTTAGTTTCTTTAGTTTCTTTAGTTTCTTTAGTTTCTTTAGTTTCTTTAGTTTCTTTAGTTTCTTTAGTTTCTTTAGTTTCTTTAGTTTCTTTAGTTTCTTTAGTTTCTTTAGTTTCTTTAGTTTCTTTAGTTTCTTTAGTTTCTTTAGTTTCTTTAGTTTCTTTAGTTTCTTTAGTTTCTTTAGTTTCTTTAGTTTCTTTAGTTTCTTTAGTTTCCTCAGTTTTTTTAGTTTCTTTAGTTTCTTTAGTTTCTTTAGTTTCCTCAGTTTTTTTTAGTTTCTTTAGTTTCTTTAGTTTCTTTAGTTTCTTTAGTTTCTTTAGTTTCTTTAGTTTCTTTAGTTTCCTCAGTTTCTTTAGTTTCTTTAGTTTCCTCAGTTTTTTTTTAGTTTTTTTAGTTTCTTTAGTTTCCTCAGTTTCTTTACGGTTTCACGGCTTACGGTTTTCGGTTTTAGATTTATTTTAATAATTTTAATAACCAGAAAAAAAATTTGTTTGGCTTGAAAAAATAATTTTCTTTAATTTTCTTTCAACAGTTTTTTCTGGTTATCAAGTATGTTCAAGCACCTTAAATGCCAAATCCACTTATGTTACCTTGCATTAACTCTAATAACTTAAGAGTCCCGTCAAGCTGCGTTAACGCTTCTCGTAACCGTTGTACTCGCCATAAATTATTACCATCAGACGACGAAAGAAAGTGGTGGGGGCGGTGCAATCTCCGGATCCTCGCTCAACCTCCATTACGTCAATCTCGACAGGTTGGCATAAGCAGTAAATTAATTCATCACCATCCCATTTCATCCACAACATCTCATCATCGTCATCAAGTCTGAGAACACGTGTGAAAGGGAAGAAAGCTCCATCACCAGCACAGACAAAGCCCGCCAGCGATATTCCAAAATTATGAACCCACATTGGAGTGAGTGGGTTCTCCCATCAGTTTCGAGCCTGCAGGGCGTGCGATAAGCTGGGGTGGTGTATTTTAAGCCTGAACGGAAATCCTGTTGGTCGAGGTTTCGAGGGCTGTTTAGACTCAACTCGTGAAGAACAGCTTTTGGCACATTATCGGAGTGAGCAAAACATAAACATGATTCTAAATAAGGACCTGTCAGCAGAGGACGTTTCAAAATGTATCAGCATTATTAATAACACAATTGCTAAACTTTACTGTCTCGCACAAGCGTGGTGCGATACCGCTATAAATACAAATTGAGGTAACAGAACGTGAAATGAGCTTCCGATTACATCATCAATCACGGAATCGGAACCGAATAAAACATTGATAAAAATACAACATTGAAGTGGCGCAAAATCTGCCTTTAACTGAACACAAGTGGTGAAGTTGAATGTGAGCTCATTTGATATAATGAGAAAAAATATTTTCACGCACAAAATAAAAGCTTCTACCGCGAAAGGGAAAAAAATCCTTCCAAAAGAAAGTGAAAAAAGGTGAATAAACGACTTCGTGCTTCCACAGGGCACATAGAACGAAACACACAGGAAAGGACTGAATATTTCATCATTAATTGAAAGTGACATGACAGCAGGGGACCGATACAATACAACCTGCGAATAAATAAAGGAGAAAAGTCCTTTCCCGGTCACGAGTCGATATATCTCTCTTCGGCAATGGCAATAACTCGCACAACATGGTCAAATCAGGGCGGTTCTTTAAAAAAATAACAAAACAATTTTTGTAGTTTTGTTCAATTTCAATTTCAAACAAATTTTTGAACGATTTTAATAACAACCAGTTTAAACTCATGATGGTTTGAGTAATTTTTTTTTTTTTCATAAAAAAGAAAATTCCACATGCAAACACACAATTTCTGTGCCGCACTTGCTGTCGTCACTTAACTCCGGGGAGAAAATAAATCACAAAAGCTGTTTCAGCCCCACGGTCGGCTGTCACAGCCACGGCGGCGATTGGACGACTGAGCACTAGGTGGGCTGTAATTAATTATCTTGTTTTTGAGGTGACAAAAAAGACTGGAAAAATGGATCAACGACATGCCATGCGACATTAAATGCGAAAATAGGTGTCTCCTTTGGACTACTTCAAAGGGACTGAGTTATTTTATATTTTCTCATGTAGTTGAAACTATAGAATATTTAACGAAAATTCAATAAAAATTTCGAGATTTTTGGTTTCTAGATGTTTGAAAGATGTAAAAAGTTTCAAATATGCCAAAAGTGCAACCGAAATTTGACTTAAAATGCATTTAAAGGATAAAGAGGGAGGGGGGGGGGGGGCTAGGTATTCAAAATTTGCTAAACTGCCACCCTAATCGTGTCCGTCCCATATGAACAGCGAGCCGAGAAAAACGCGTGTCAAAGTTGTCCCGCCCATAAGGCTACGTGTTAGAATTTCACGAAAAAAAAAAGGATTTTCTCCTGCTTTCTAGAACAAAGTAGGTACTACATTTTATTGGTTTTTTCTGATAGTTTACATGACCAAACTGCATCATTACCTCAAAATTGACGAAATTACATATGGGACGGACTAGCTTCGAGCGGCAGTAAACTTTTATATTGAAACTAATGAAAAATTACCCTTATAAGTTATTTAAAATTCAAAAAGTGCATTTAATTTCCCGTAAAATGAAATGTTTAACGATGTTTGTCAATTGAGTGACGGGAAATACAGCGATTATAAAACCATTTTCTAACTTTTTTGATGAAAAGTACGTCTTTTCTCGGTACTTTGACACAAAATTTCTATCTCTTCACTGTTTCATGCCAGAAATCACTGAAAAACGTACCTTAGTAAGTATCCAGAAAAATGAAAGGGGTCGTACCGCCATATCAAAAAATTAGATATCAACAAAAAATTTAGTCATGAGATAACGAAAAATTAACCACGGATCCATGATCAGGGACCCACATTATCGCTTAGTGGCTTAGAGCAAAGTTTCACGAAAATCGAAGAGGGGTCGGGGCAACTTTTGTTTGAGTTGGCGGAGAATTATTTACGTTCAAGTTTTAGAAGATGCAGCAAAAAATCCGATGGTAAAATCGCATGCAAAAGCATGCACATCACCTTTGTGAGCAAAAGCATGTAATATTTTTTTATAGACATCACACCGTCTTTTCAGACTGAATTTACTAACCAAACGGGACGAACACAGAACACCCAGAGGAGATGGGCGGGAATCGAACCCGGGCCCCTTAGCACACATGAGGGATCGGCAGCTGATGCCGCTAACCACCGCGCCACGGGGTTCTCCTTGTATGAGAAAACGTGTACACAAAAAGCATGTACCAAAAAAATCAGGTCTGCTCACCTCAAAAATAACATCAATCCGGTAAGAAACATATCCAGATTACCGAGTCCACGCCCCAACCCCCTCGGCTATCTCGCCGCTAAGAATATGGAAGGATCTTCACCGATGTAGCTGTAGGTTCCCCATACATCGTATGCAGTCAACATAGTATATGACGTACGGAAAACCTACTGTTACATTAGCATTGATCCAGCCATTTTCACAGCGACGAGATAGACGAGCGGGTTGGGGTACAAACTTGGTAATCTGAGAATGACTCTCGCCGGATTGATGTTAGTTTTGGGGTGAGCAGTTCTGATTTTTTTCTTCCATGCATGCTTTTTGTGTACACGTTTTCTCATACAATATTACATGCTTTTGCTCACAAAGGTGATGTGCATGCTTTTGCATGCGATTTAACACAGAATTTGTTTACTGTGTACCACCTGGAGCAAAAATGTCGATTTTGACAGAAATGGATAGTACCCGCCTTTCCAATGATTTCTTTTTTTCAATATTGGATGTGTTAAAAACAACGTTGTCTATGGCCATCTATCTAATTCAGAACAAATGTCTGAGGATGGAGAGGCAACTACCTCATCTAGCTCAGGCCCCACCCTGTGTAGGCTGGATATTGAGAAAAATTGGTAGAAAATCAAAAGTAGTTCATATTTAGTTGAAAAAAATCCTCGATATATCTTCTGTTTTACCCAGTCGGTTTTAGCTATCAATTGATTTTGCTGTAAATGTAATTGAATTCTCTCCGTGACGTTTTTCAATCACCCAACATTTGTGATGAGGCACCAATCACGTGGAGCCACATACAAAATATATGTAGACTATTTGTCCCTGATTGTGACGCCATAACCATTTATATCTAGATTTCAATCAACGTTCGGGTTCGGTTGTTCAACGTGGGCGCAACATACCAATCAGTTCTATTCTATTTTAGATCTACGTTTTGTTTACCGTACCCATTATGCGATGAGTGCAAAAGGTTGAAAGCCTTTGCAAATATTTAGAGAGTGATGCTTTCTGGATTTCGAGATGAACTAATAAACTGTTTTTTGGAAAGATTTCTTATATTATTATTAGTTGTTATGTTCTCAAAACTTTCATTTAAGTCTACATAACACTTCTGGTGGTAAGTTAACAGAAAAAAAGCTGGGTTGGTGTGCTCGAAAAAAAATGCAATTTTTTGCACAATTCGCCCCTTTAGGTAACAATTTTGCATGTTTCAGCATGTCGTTGCTTGATTATAATCATGAGTTAAGAGAGAACAAAAAATCAAATCCAGCTACAGAAAAGGGATTCAAAAAAAAGTTGTAGGGAAAGGATATGAGTCAGGCACAACTAGATAGCATAAAAGGTGACGAGGGGGCGAAGCAAGCAAACATGCATTAATTCTGACATTTCCATTATTTTTCAGCATGTAGTATAAAAATTACGCGTTGGAGGAGGAGGTTTATGCAATGAAAAAGATCCATTGCGCAAAAATTATAATCAGCGCAGAACAAGAGTTGGAAAATGAGCAGCTGAGTGGGAGAGGATATTTGAAAAAAGGGAAGCGACAGCAGCGAAAAAAGAGGGTATGATGAAGTTACAGACAGACAGAAAGATTCACCTTCGATGAACTTATCATCCTCCGTTGATTTAGAGAAAAAGTCCGCCTTTGAGCTGGCTGTTGATTTAGGGTACAAAGAAAAGAAGGTGAGCAAAATGCATAGGAAATCATCAAAGATTCAAAAAGTCCCACTTGATCATCCTATATCTGATTATAATATTTTTCTTTTAACGACATCAACTGGCATGAACACTTCACCAAAACAAAGTGGAGCTCAATCCCGTTGGATCACAGACTTTGAAAGTTGCCCGAATTCCCAACTGCTGTGTGCCAATAGTCTGTCACATTACCAATTTCCCTTTGCCTCATAAACCCGAGGAAAAGTGGCGTCAAGCTTGCCACCATCGATCGAATCACGTTTTAACACAGGTTTAGCAGGAAGGTATGGAGAGCATAAACATAAAACATTTTACGATCGTTCCAGACAAATTTATCGTTGAGTTCCTTCTAAAAAGGAGGAAGTGCTGGTAGCATTCGATTAAGTCCAATTCCCTACTTTATTTGTAAGTCGCGAGTAACATGTGACGAGTTTGATGTTTCAATTAATATTTTGTATGGCAATCAATATTATTCATGGAAGTGTTCTCTAATTTCCGCTCATTTTACATATTTTGGAAAACATTTTGCTAATTTTTTCTTCATTTGGTTGCCCAAGGAAGACAACACAACAGAACAACTGATCATCGTGGGATATAATTTGAATGTAAAAATAAATAATGAAATAAATTGCATTTTTTTTTTTCTACGATCCCTGTTAAACTAGTAGTTAATTATAAATTTGAAGTCTAGTTCTGAAATTTATTTAAGGTCTAGGTTATCTTAAGAAATTGAATTCATAACACGTTATCCCTTATAATCCATCAAATGAAAATGTGAAAAAATATTACAAAAGATTCGTTTCAACTGCAAACTTGTTGAACAGTAATGAAAGAAGTAAATTGAAGTACAATGAACTGTGCTAAATGTTTGCTAAACTTTCTCTTTTCTGTAGTTGAAATCTGCTCTATCGACTATTTAAGTATGCAAATCGTATTCCTCTAATGGCAGGTGTAAGAGAGCGTGAATGGCTAGAACATGGAAAAGTGTGACCGAAAAATAATCAAGTTGAAAACTTTTAGTAGTAAGCGTGTGAGCGGCACACGGTGGCCACGTGTAGTTACCGAATTGGTTTGGCACAGGTGGCTTGCGGACGACCTCGGGACCCCCGGTGTACTCGTGCCATCGATAGGTGCTTCTATATTCCGAATGGAGCTGCAAGTAGGAGGAAGAAAAAAAGGGAGAACAGATAAATTATGATGTAATAACAGTTTATTGTGCTGGAGAACACGCCAAAGTGCCAAACTGGACCGGACGACCGGCTGCATTAAAATGGATTTAATATGGAAATGAGGCGGGGATTTCCTTCGGTGTGCTGGTTGGGAACCTTTTCCTGGAACGGTTGGGGTTCGCCACAAAAGTTTTCCCAAGACACACAAGCTTTACTGTTGGGATAGAAGCATGCAATAATCTAGGGAACGGATTGCAAATTTTCGAGCAGTATTGCAGCAGTATTCATTTGCAAAAACTTTACTGCGTAAAAAGCTAAATCAAAAATCAGTGAACAGATTTTCCTTCTTTTTCATTTTTCTAACATACTCTTACAACACCTGAGTTCTAAAAAAATCATCTTACTCTTATTTTTAAGAGTCTTATCTTTAGCTACTAAAGGAATATTTGCTGCGTTTTATATACTTATCTGAAATACAATATCTTCTTTGATTTCATATCATTGTCTGCTTTAAGAAATAAAAAATTGAAAAAAATACAATTAAAAACAAAACAAGAAAACGATTTAAAAATAAATCATAAATCATAAATCATAAATCATAAATCATAAATCATAAATCATAAATCATAAATCATAAATCATAAATCATAAATCATAAATCATAAATCATAAATCATAAATCATAAATCATAAATCATAAATCATAAATCATAAATCATAAATCATAAATCATAAATCATAAATCATAAATCATAAATCATAAAACATAAATCATAAATCATAAATCATAAATCATAAATCATAAATCATAAATCATAAATCATAAATCATAAATCATAAATCATAAATCATAAATCATAAATCATAAATCATAAATCATAAATCATAAATCATAAATCATAAATCATAAATCATAAATCATAAATCATAAATCATAAATCATAAATCATAAATCATAAATCATAAATCATAAATCATAAATCATAAATCATAAATCATAAATCATAAATCATAAATCATAAATCATAAATCAGAAATCATAAATCATAAATCATAAATCATAAATCATAAATCATAAATCATAAATCATAAATCATAAATCATAAATCATAAATCATAAATCATAAATCATAAATCATAAATCATAAATCATAAATCATAAATCATAAATCATAAATCATAAATCACTTTGCCTTGACCGTTTTTTTTTTTTTTGACCACCTAGTATCACCATGATTTCATTTTTTGGAAGAAAATTCACCGATTTTTTGAATTTGAGAAAAAAACGTAGAGTGAAACATACAAACGTCAACACGCACGCACGGCTTGCTTCGATCCTCTCCCTTTGGCCTTTTGTCGCACTTACATCAATTTTCAGGGAGTGGCAAGATAGCACGACAAAATTGAAACTTCTTTCATATGAAAAGTGAGAAAAAATTTCGGAGCTCTTTTGGTTTTCATTGAATATCTCAGGATTGAAATCAAGTTTTGGGGATCTGTGAAGGTCAAAAGATGAGGCATTGTAAGCTGCACAAAATGGCGTTCTCAACTCAATTTGGCCCAAAATGCACGTACGACAAGTTAGCACGACGGCGACGAAGTGGTGAAAATGCATATGAGACTTTTAGCAGTTTAGCAGTGTTCATTTTGCGAAAAAATCTCAAACCTATCAAAATCTCCCCGGTTTTGGGTACAGTATTCGTTCATTTTTGCACTCAAACATGTTCTACACCAAAATACCAGAGCTTCCATAAAATCCTCAAAAATTGCGAAATCCAATCCGACCCGCATTTTTTTTTTTTTTTTTTTTTGTCAACGTTTTGCCCCCCCTCCGACCGGTCAAGCGGGAGCCAACCCAAATGACGTAATTCTTATAAGAAATATTGAATATTATAATTCTTATAATGAAATATTGACTTTTCCTCTGCCGGAGCCAGCGAATCAGCTCTCTTTTCTCCTTAATGTGTTTGTTCACATGTTTGGAGCAACTTTTTTGATAGCTCAACCGACGACCCTTGGCCCGAGAGTCTTTTTTTATTTCTGTATTTATTTTTTTTGCTGGATTTTTCACAGTGAAAAAAAGTTTCAAATGGAATTTTTCCTCAGATTTTTTTTTCATTTTATCGCTTCTATTGAGGCATATCTTAAATAGTTTTAAAATTGAAATTTTAATTCATGCTGCAAAAATACTTAAGCTTCATCGTTGTGTATCCTACTAACTTTTTTTTCTGTGCCCACTGAACGAATTGGTTTGACGAAAAGTACTAAAAAGGCTCGGCCCTAGGGAAAGCAAAAAAGAAATACTGGATGCATGTTTGGGAGCGAATTCCAAATCAAGATTGAGGTTATTACAGTCATGCCACTGGCAGTTGCACGCGACCACGACCAACAACCGAACCCCGGGAGCCAACACTACGGGTTCAGTGTTTAGCGTGTCATGCTGCTCCTAGAACAAAACATCCACAAGAACTGAAAATAAAAGTCAAAATCATCGAGAGATATGCAGTGTATTTAGTTGTCAAATGTTGAATGAGCTCATAAAATATAAGTTGTTTCAATTTTAGAAAACAAACACAATGACATAACTATTGATACTGCCAAGAAATTGAAATAATAAACTGATTTGCTTTTGGCTCAGCAGTCGGTCATTGCTAAATAAAGAAATATAATTTCCTGAAACCACCATTTTTACGATCCATGCAAAAACCCGTATTCATTCCGAAAAACCTGCAGAATCTCGTTAACGGTCTTAAAATGCCATTTATTATTTCATGTAATCCTTTTCAGCACATTTTGCTTCACTTGACCTTTTGCCGATTCCACCTTTCGTCGGTGTGCGTCATTAGCATTAAATTTCCGAAATGATCCTAGCAAAATTGAAACACAACCCTCCTTGCAAGAGCGAATGGGCTGTGTCTTTTTTTAAGGCAAGCACCTGCCGTTAAGGTACACCTATTAACGAGAGTATGGGATCAGGAAATATGTTTTTCTATTTTTGCACTAAATTGAGGCATTTTTCGAGACGAGATTTGTCTGACCACGCCTTCTGTCGGATGGGGAAGTAAATGTTGGCCCCGGTCTAACCTTAGATGGTTAGATCGTTAGCTCAATCCAGGTAAAGGAGTCGTCTCCCTGGGTCCTGCCTCGGTGGAGTCGCTGGTAGGCAGTTGGACTAACAATCCAAAGGTCGTCAGTTCGAATCCTAAGGTGGATGGAAGCTAAGGTGTAAAAAGAAGTTTGCAGTTGCCTCAACAACCAAACCTTCGGACACCTAGTTTCAAGTAGGAATCTCGCAATCGAGAGAACGCCAAGGCAATGCTGTAGAGCGAATAATTCGATTTTTTTTTTGAGTTTACATAATTTTGAGTTAAAAGAAATCGTCAACTTTCATGTTTTGTTTTGAAAACAAAAAAGAAGCATTTCAAACAAATTTTATTTTTGGTAGATTATGCTGCGTTCAAATGCAAAAAAATCAAACCATCCACATTAACGACCCCCGGGTCTTTTGTGGTCTCTATTGCAAGTTTCTGCTCGAACCTAGAAGTCCGAAGGCTTGAATGGGGAGAGCACCCAAACCTATTTTTACTCCAAGGAACCTTTCACCCCAGTGTTTGAACTGACGACCTTTGGATTGCGAGTCCAACCGCCGCCAGCGATTCCACCGGAGAAGGCTTGGTTTGGTGTGTTGTTTGTACTTATGGCATGGAGACGACTCCTACACCTGGAATGACTTAACGGCTTAACAACCAAGGCCGGGACCGACATTTTACTTCCTCATCCGATGGAAGGTTGCAGCAGATGGGAATCGAACCCAGAATCATCCGCTTACAAAGCGGACAGCGTAACCATTCGGCCACGGTGGCAGTAAATGCCTGGATTTTGAATACATTTTGCATAATTTTATAAAATTTAATGTTACATAACATGCATTAACATGTAGCCCAATAGTATGGAAGTATAACATGATCAGGAGTCAAACTAATTTTAGTATAATATACAATAACTTTTCTCACAATGGTGATGTGCATGCTTTTTCAATTTTAATATTTGATATTTTGCAGTTACTTATGAGCAATTCTCTGAGATTTCGGTCATTCGATTTTTTCTGTATTTTTTAATCCGGCTGAAACTTTTTTGGTGCCTTCGGTATGCCCAAAGAAGCCATTTTGCATCATTAGTTTGTCCATATAATTTTCCATACAAATTTGGCAGCTGTCCATACAAAAATGATATGTGAAAATTCAAAAATCTGTATCTTTTGAAGGAATTTTTTGATCGATTTGGTGTCTTCGGCAAAGTTGTAGGTATGGATATGGACTACACTGAAAAAAAATTATACACGGTAAAAAAAAATTTGGTGATTTTTAATTAAACTTTTTGTCACTAAAACTTGATTTGCAAAAAAACACTATTTTTAATTTTTTTAATTTTTTGATATGTTTTAGAGGACATAAAATGCCAACTTTTCAGAAATTTCCAGAATGGGCAAAAAATCTTTGACCGAGTTATGATTTTTTGAATCAATACAGATTTTTTCAAAAAATCGAAATATTGATTGCAAAAATTTTTCAACTTCATTTTTCGATGTAAAATTGAATTTGGAATCATAAAGTACTTTAGTGAATTTTTTATAAAGTGCACCGTTTTCAAGTTATAACCAATTTTAGGTAACTTTTTTGAAAAAAGTCGCAGTTTTTCATTTTTTAAAATTAGTGCCCATGTTTGCCCATCTTTGAAAAAAATATTTTTGAAAAGCTGAGAAAATTCTCTATATTTTGCTTTATTGAACTTTGTTGATACGACCCATATTTGCTGAGATATTGCCATGCAAAGGTTAAAAAACAGGAAAATTGATGTTTTCTAAGTCTCACCCAAATAACCCACCATTTTCTAATGTCGATATCTCAGCAACTATAGGTCCGATTTACAATGTTAATATATGAAACATTCGTGAAATTTTCCGATCTTTTCGAAAAAAATAAACATTCAATATAACGTCCATTTGAAATGTTAGTCTTGATTTTAAATTTTCTAAAATATTTTTTTCGAAAAGATCGGAAAATTTCACGAATGTTTCATATATTAACATTGTAAATCGGACCTATAGTTGCTGAGATATCGACATTAGAAAATGGTGGGTTATTTGGGTGAGACTTTTTTTTTTTTTATTCTTTATTATAGAGTTCTTGGGTGAGACTTAGAAAACATCAATTTTCCTGTTTTTTAACCTTTGCATGGCAATATCTCAGCAAATATGGGTCGTATCAACAAAGTTCAATAAAGCAAAATATAGAGAATTTTCTCAGCTTTTCAAAAATATTTTTTTCAAAGATGGGCAAACATGGGCACTAATTTTAAAAAATGAAAAACTGCGACTATTTTCAAAAAAGTTACCTAAAATTGGTTATAACTTGAAAACGGTGCACTTTATCAAAAATTCACTGAAGTACTTTTTGATTGCAAATTCAATTTTACATCGAAAAATGAAGTTGAAAAATTTTTGCGATCAATATTTCGATTTTTTGAAAAAATCTGTATTGATTCAAAAAATCATAACTCGGTCAAAGATTTTTTGCCCATTCTGGAAATTTCTGAAAAGTTGGCATTTTATGTCCTCTAAAACATATCAAAAAATAAAAAAAATTAAAAATAGTGTTTTTTTGCAAATCAAGTTTTAGTGACAAAAAGTTAAATTAAAAATCACCAAATTTTTTTTACCGTGTATAATTTTTTTTCAGTGTAGTCCATATCCATACCAACAACTTTGCCGAAGACACCAAATCGATCAAAAAATTCCTTCATAAGATACAGATTTTTGAATTTTCACATATCATTTTTGTATGGACAGCTGCCAAATTTGTATGGAAAATTATATGGACAAACTAATGATGCAAAATGACTTCTTTGGGCATACCGAAGGCACCAAAAAAGTTTCAGCCGGATTAAAAAATACAAAAATTAAAATTAAAGAAAAAAGACCGATTCCGTAGAGAACTGCTCTTATGCTTTGATGCTCAGATTTTCCAGCTGAAAGCTGACCTTTACATTTGGTGGATAGGGTCTTGAATATCAAGTAAGCAGTAGAATAACTTTTTATGTGATGAGTGTCAACAATGTACGGATTTTTTAACGGGTTTTATAGTATTTTTCCGGATGTAAATCATTTTTTTGCAACTCCAAAGTGAAGCTACCTACATACTTACTTTTTCTGTCATTCTCGAAGGCCACAATGGCCTAATTTTTTTCACAAAATTGGATAGTAATACTTTTCGGTACAAGGGCTGAAAAGTTCTACTTTTTAGTCTAAATTTAGAAAATTTTGAGCAAATTTTGAAATATTCATTAGTTTAACCTCGAATTTTAAAATAAAATTAAAAAACTTGAATTTATACACACGTGAAGGTGGGTCTAAAAAGAATTAGTACAGTGCCTGTGAGGACGCGCAGTCCTATTTTTCGCGTCATTTTCATCTTTTTTCTAGTTTAGTGGCATCAGTGCAAGCTCAATGTGTTTCTTGTTGTAACGTGATTGCAAGCGGTGGTGAGGGGATGATAATTGAAAAAAAAAGAGTCATTATCAGTACAGAGGCTGTATTGTATGTTTTGTTCATGTGTCCGCCTTGAAAGCAATTTCTTCTTGAGTTGATCCTGTTTTCTAAAACTTTTCATATCATCTTTGCCTACTGTTGTAAACTTTTTCAGAATTTCAAAATTATCTTTGTATAGAGAATTTGTTATTTGAATTTCTGTTCTTTAGTATATCAATGCCGGTGAATGGGTAGGGAGCACCAGGGTAGTGGACAGCATGCTGTAATGGCGGAAACTGGATGAGCTAACGTGGATATCCTACGTGATACAAGGAGAAAATAGATAATCATGTATACTATTCTTAGGGAATGGTTGTCTGCCGCGCCCTTTTAAGCTCCCTCCAGCGAGCGAGTCCTGTTTATACAGCTTTGTCAGATTTTTTCGGATGTTCGGAAGGGTGGCGCTGGAGGTAAAATCCTAACATCCTAATGTGAAGGTGGGTCTAGGAGGTCTAATTTAGAAGTTCATTTTACGTGTGATTTTATAGCCATTCCTCAGTAAGGTGAGCAAAAGCAAAAAAGATTGACGTATTGACGACATCGACAACAAGGCGCGACTGGAATTATTTCCAATCCCTTCAAACATTTCTCATTCGTGACATCATATCTCGGTCGAAATGGCAAATACCTCAAATTTCATGCGGCCTTCCACGAAGCAAAAATTCGATTATGCTGGCAAACATCGTAACGGCTAGTGTACACCAGACATGAGCATCCAATTCGCCAAACACAAAAAAAAACCTTCCCACTTGGAGACTATCAAGGTTTTTCTACGTAGAAGGAAGATATTTGGCAGCACTTTCAGCAAAATAAAAAAAAAAGAAATTTTTCTTCCAGTCCGACAGCGCCGACAGGATGCGGCACCACGAATCATGTGTTTTCCACCACAACCGAAAGCCATTGCACGCATACTACTACAGCAAGAAAAATCTACTCACACAGAGGCCACATTTCCCAGTGTAAGGGAAACGCAGACTCAAGTTGTGTGTGTGAGTATTCGTGTGGTATGGAAATGCCGGTGTAATTTTCCAATGTGCGGCTGTGCCCTATTAGTCCTTCCGACGGCATTTCCCCCTCCCCCGACACTCTTTATCAACCCGTAGGTGTGTCGTACATTGGCGTTTTAGTTTCGGTCGAGGGCTTTTTTTTTTTTGCTCTCGAGGGAAATGAGCATATGTACGACGAACAATGGGTGGAAGAAACCTTCCCTGGCGAGAAATGAGTGGCGAAATGTAGGTGAACGGATTATGGCTCGCTGGTTACATAAAAGTGGTACTGAAAGTGGTATTGAATGGAAAAGTATATTGAGAACCGAAAAGCTTCTGAAAGGTAGAAAGCCTCGTTGAATCTCAAAGGGCAGATTTGAAAAAAAGAAAACTGTTGCTACATATGTGTAAGCTGAATAGATTCAAAGAGATTCCTACGTATACTGTTAAATTTCGATGTAAGCAACAGCAAACAACATGCCCATTAGTTTTGCTTAGTTTTGCAATTTGTCGGGAATTTCCGGGACCCGGGATTTTTTTGGGCAAAAACAATTGATTTGTGGACAAAATTTGAAAGAACTACAACACATTTTAAACATTGGCATTTAATATCATTGAGTCATAGTTATTCTTTAATATATGTTTAGTATCAAAATTTCAATTACTTTGTGTATTACTTTCTTCTTGTTAAAAAAGCGTCCCAAATCTGCTAGTACAAGTTTAATCAATGGTTTCCATGTTTTTTTAAACAGTACCGATTTTTATTTCTATTCTAAATTCTCAAAGCCACAATGACGTCGTCGTGCTATCATGTTGTACGTCGCTTTTTGACGTTCCGAAAAAAACGCGTTTTAATGTTTGACCTTGAATAAACAAAAACGAGAGCATGCGATGTAAACAATAACAAAAACGTTTTGTTTGGTTGACCATTTTGTGCATTGCCCCGAAGTATGGTTAAATTTGGTTGCCGGAGTAGCTTGTATCGGTGTCAAACGCGTTCTGACCTGAAAACCCTTTGGCACTTACATCAATTTTTAGGCTGCGTCAAGATAGAACGACAAGATTAAAAAAAAAATCTTATGAAAAGTGACAAAAAATTCCGGGGATTTTTTAGTTTTATTGAATATCTCAGGATGGAAATCGAATTTTGGGGATCTTTGAAGGTCAAAATAAAACTTAATTCTTTATTTCTGGGCTGTTATTGCTAGTTTTGTAGGTTAAATTTGAGCTCCCCAACTTAGTGGTCGTGTCATCAATTTCAAATATTGAGATTTATGTACAAGTTTGGTTTTCCACTTTCTGAATTTGCTAATCAAACAAGCAATGATAGAATCAAATTTAAAAATGGCTATGTGTTTGTTTTCTGTGCATGGAATTTAACCACAAAGAACAGATGTAGGGGAATTATACGCATTTTAATCACTCTAAGCCGATCGACCAATTCTCATCACTTTTGCCGTTTTTCAGATGTATCAACAATGGAGAGTTGCTTGCTCACTTTTATTTGAGCTAGTTATTACTTTGGAACAGTCAAAAACACTTTATGAAAGCTGTAATTCATGATAAAAGTACTAAAAAAACGTTGATAGAAACGTGTGTAAAAATTCAAACCAAAATACTTTGAAAAGAGCTAGGGTGTGCAGCATTCGCCTGGATAGCGCCACTTCCAAAATCATGACTACAGTAGCAGAACGTTGGACCATCCAATCACTTTACAAAACATTCCGTATGAACGACATCAGACTAATGTCTGACTATCCTTCATCAAAGGGTTGCAATTTCACGCGCGAAAAAATGTATACAAAACAAAATCGGAGATAACATGTGTAAAGGGACTATTATAAGTTGTCGATAAAAAAATATATATAAAGAATGAATTTTTTAGTCTGTTTTTGATAATGTCAATGATTTTTTGCATCGTTTCTAACTAACAGATATTGTACTGAAATGAATTTTATATTTGAACAAGGTAAACATTTATTTTCTTTCGAAATTTCTGAGCCATTCAATATTATTTAGTCAAGTTTTCTCATCCGCAATTTTCTGCGATTTAACTCTTCTTGCTTCTATTATCGCTAATTGGATTTTGATTTTTTTTTTACCCAATATTTATGAGTATAAAAACTCCCGGAGACTCTACTAAATTTGCTGGGAATCGAGAATCTAAAAAATGGTAAATTTCCCGGGAAGTCCCACTCGCCACCCTCTAATTAGGAGTAAGCAGGATACACTTTTACTTTAAAAACTTGATTTCGAAATTCGCGGCATTTGACGATTTTTACCAACTTTACAGCAAATTTTACGGATTACGTGGCTTAATCTAAATCATGATGAATCACTAAACCTTATCATAAACTTTTCAATGCAAGTCTCAAGGCAAAGTTTAGGGGTTTTTCATATAAAATGGGAATGTTAATATAAAGAAATATCTTGGATTTTCTGATCGATTAAGTATGTATCTTAAAGTATCAGTTCAAGATATGAGCAATTCTCTACAAAATCGGCCGATTTCGACCTTTTTATTTGTTTATATTTTTGATTTGGCTCAAACTTTGTGGGGGCCTTCCCTATGATCAAAGAAGCTATTTTGTGTCATTGGTTCATTTGGTCTCCATACAATTTTAGCAGCAGTCAAAAATGGTACGTAAATATTCAAGCAGCTGTAACTTTTGAGTGAATTTTTTGATCAATTTAATGTCTTGGGCAAAGTTGTAGGTATCGTTGAAGATTTGAAATAGGTTCACGGAAAAAAATGCCGAACTTTTTTTCCACAAAACTCAATTTCTCAAAATACGTATTTTTTGATTATTGAAATTTTTTGATATGTTTGGTGATGGTGAATTGGTGATGATTTTAAAATGTTGTGTCAAAAAGAATTTTTTGAATAAATATTATCCCGATTGGATGGCGTAATTCCGAAAAAAATATTGTTATACCTCTGATTGTTTTCATTATTTAACTGTGAAATAAACTTTGTTGCCATTGCTAATCCGACTGTTGGTTGCTAAAATCAAGCCTCTCAGGATGTATTGTTAACTATTACTAAGATTTTTAATGTTTAAAAGTGAACCTTTAGTTTAATTTTTTGGACTTTTCTATACTGCCCATGATCGCATAAATGTCCCATATGCATTTTCATCATTTTTTAGTTAATAATGCAGTTTGGTTCAAAATCGTGTGCTCTTCCAGAAAAGCTTATAACATCCCGTACTTTGTTCTAGAAATCAGGAGGAAATCCAGTTTTTTCACGAAAACTCAACACGTAGCCTTATGTATGGGACAAACTCTAAGAGCGTTTTTCTCAGCTTGCTGTTTTTGCATATGGGACATTTATCCGAACATGGGCAGTATAGTTGATAATGCATTTGATTTTTTTAAACCAATAAAAATTTCCCAAGTAGCAAGTTAAACATCGTTTTTTATTTTTTTGTTGAACAATTGCTGCACATGCGTTTTTATACGTTAATTATAGAACAAGTGTCATAAAATTTGGTCAATTGTTCTCATTTTGATCAAAAAACCATTGTTCAACATGGTTGTGTAACACAAATGCCAAATCTAGCAACAGATTACGAATAGTTCATTTTAAAGATTTTTCTGACTCAAATGGAACATGCTTGTAGAACTCGAAAAGCAAAATGACATTTGTAGACATGATGTTTCATTTCAGTTTGCTAAACATGATAACTTAGTAGAATTAACCTCTGGCTTTGGATGGGATTTCACGTAAAAAAGTTGTTTATGTGTAGATCGCGTTCGTGTTTTAAAAACCGAGCAAGAACATGTTGATGAAACAAGCACAGATAGTTCTAAAAATAGAAACAGCTTATGTTCAAAAGAAATTTTAACAAACTGTTAGTGAACTTGGTAAAACCTAAATGACCGCAGACTTCTTATTGACGTTTAGGCCTTCTCATCCATTATAACCCCTCGTGGAAAGAAGGAGACGCGCGCCCGGACTTGACATTTGGAGTGATCTTGAGTTCGATTCTTGCCCTTAGCATTCTTCATCAAAAAGGAAAACTGAAAATGCAGCCCCAGGAACCAGCAGCAGTATTAGAGCAAGCGATGTTAATTAGCACTCAAACATCATTGAAAAAACCCCAAAGGCATAATTAGGAAATAGAATGATTTTTTTGCGGGTGATATTTTTTTTATTATCCATCATTCATATTATTATCATTCATAAATGGCGTATTCCTAATAAATTACAAAAAATAGTAGT
Organism: Culex quinquefasciatus; assembly: GCF_015732765.1. Lineage (NCBI taxonomy): Eukaryota > Metazoa > Arthropoda > Insecta > Diptera > Culicidae > Culex > Culex quinquefasciatus. The sequence continues at coordinate 48,259,041 of NC_051861.1, forward strand.
TAAAGTATCGTAAAGCGACACTATTCACAAATAAAGGAATGGATTAAATCAAGAAAAAAAAATTTTTTGAGCGAACACCTTGATCGTAATTTATGAAGAGCCGTTTAACATTCTTGTCTGCCACGATATGTTCGTGGTTTAACAAACAAACGGTAGCTGTTTGACATGTGGCGTCGCGGTGTTCATCAAACATTCATAGCATGCTAAGAAAAATTTGACGCTTTTCTGGGGAAAACCGTTGGTTCCAAAAACTCCGGATGTATTGCCGTTGATCTCGATGGGAGTTGACCGAATCGACCTGGTCTTTTAGGGAAAGTTGTTCTCCAGACGATTTCGCTCATTTCGGGCCATCCTAGAAGTTTCTACATGTTTTCCCCAGGCCTGTAGAAGCGAATGAACGAAAATTCAAAATTTCCCATAGTAAATCCCATGTAAACTTGAACTCGCTTGAGACAAGCCAGTTTTCAACCAAATGAGCTGAAATTTGGTGTGAGAGTCCCTATGGGTATGCCCTACAAGGGGAACCACACCAGAACTTGATCTGAGATCTGTTCAAAATCCGTACCCACCCTAATACATATCGACTCAGAATCGAAAACTGAACAAATGTCTGTGTGTATGTGTGTGTGTGTATGTCTGTGTGTATTGACCAATAATGTCACTCAGTTTTCTCAGCACTGGCTGAACCGATTTTGACCAAACCAGTCGCATTAGACATGGTTTAGGGTACCATACCGTGCTATTGAATTGTTTGAAGTTTCGATGACTAGTTCAAAAGTTATGTATAAAAATGTTTTCGCATATTTTCGGAAGTTGAATAAATGGCAGTAATCTGAACCAAACATCATCATTTTATAAATCGTTAGTTAGGTAATTGAAAGACCTTCCTAAAGAATCTAAAACATTGAAGATCTGGCAACCCTGTCTCGAGTTCTGATCACTTAAGTGATATTTATGTACTTTTTTGTAGCCGGATCTCACTTAAATGTATGGAAACAATGTCCGGATCCATCATCCGACCCACCAATGGTTAGGTAATTGAAAGACCTTTCCAACGAGTCCAAAACATTGAAGATCTGGCAACCCTGTCTCAAGCTATGACCACTTATGATGCCACTTATGAGCCCTTGAGTGATATGTATGTAATATGATATGTATGCGTGTTTTTGTGTTCCGGAACTTAACGAAATTAGACAAAATTTGTGTCCAAACTCATCATATCACATATCACCCATTGTTGGAAAAGAGTGAAAAAGGCACCAACTACATAGGTGGATTACGTAAGTTTTTTATTACTCATTTGCAACACTGGTCTAGATGGTTCTCGCTAGAACGAAAAAAAAATGAAATTGAAGCATTCATACATTTAGGGAATATGGGAAAAAAGTCGTAAAACTTCAATAAAATAATAGTTTTGTTTTGAGTTCTTAAATATTTTGCATTTTAACAGTAGCATAACTGTTATCATGAATTTTGTGATACTTTTTCTGTAAATTTTAATAATCATCTCGAATTTGTTGTACTTAGCACTAAAACATCCCACCCGTGTGGATCAATCGGACTCACAATCCTGAGGTTCCTGTTTCGAATCCCGCGACGGGCGCTCTAAAATTCTAAGCGTAAATATGTGTATCCAGTGCCGTCGCTCTGCGCCGTAATCAAACACTGTGGAGCCCAGGGTGGCGAAGTCCTTGTAGTTAAAAAGGAAGACACTAGTGGTTGGTACTAGTAATAGTGGCCGACAGATATAAAGTCAACTTCGTTTCTTAAATATTCGATGAATTTTGGGACTGGTTTTGTACTTGTCATGCTGAAAAAAGAAAAACGAACATTTTCCAATAAAATTTTCTTCTCGACCTAGTTCACAAACTCATAACCGATCATCTAAATCCCCTGATCTTCTGCGCCTACCAGCTGTTTCTCCTTCCAGGATATCTCTTTCGAGTGAAAGGAAAATCTCGAAGGAAAGCGCAATTCGTCGTTGGAAACCGACCGACCCCCAACCAAACGATGATAAATGGGCAATATTCTGCAGAACAAATTCCGCCCCCTTAGATTCCTTGCTAGTACTAGAGGAAGAGTACCTATATTCTGACTGACTGAACCCAGAACCAAAGAGCACAGAGGCATCGATGTGTAAATAGCGCATTCGGTTCATACATGAAGCACTTGCCATTTCCTGAGAGTACCAGACAGGAAAATATGCAGAACAAACACAGACGCATTCGCACCCTCAAGAGAAGAGGGGAGGGGACGCCCCGATTCTGAAAAAAAATGCTCGCGGAACGTGGGGTGAGAAATTGCGATTTTTCTTGGAGAGCTGACTGCTTGGAAGAGTGTGCAGGGCAGGATTTTTCCTTTTTGCCTTCCTCACCTCAATGTGGCAAGGCTATAAAATCACTCGAAAAATGAACTTCTCAACCTTCATGTATACCTATCGACTCAGAATCAAATTCTGAGCAAATGTCTGTGTGTGTGGTGGGATGTTGATCAAAAAATTGTCACTCGATTATCTCGACATTGGCTGAACCGATTTTATCCGTTTTGGCGTCATTCGATCCGTCTTGGGGTCCCATAAGTCGCTATTAAAAATCATGCTGTTTAGTTAAGTACTTTAAAAGTTATGCTTAAAAAACGATTTTAACAAAAGTCTGGAAGATTGTAAAAAGGGTGGTTTTTGTCAGAAAACCCATCATGTTATATATTGTTAGAACGGTATTTAAAAGATCTTTCCAACGCGTCCAAGACATTGGAGATCTGATAATTATAATTATTTACGCACTTTTTTTAGGCCGGATCTCAGATATTTTGATGAAAATGCTGTCCGGATCTTTCATGCGACCTATCGTTGGATAGGTATTCAAAAGACCTTTCCAACGTGTTCAAAACATTGAAGATCTGACAACCCTATCAAAAGTTTTATGCAATTAAGTGTTATTTAAGCACTTTTTGCATTTTGGATAGCACCCTTTAAATGTGAGGAAGGCGCCAACCACCTAAGGGTGGATTAAGTGACGTTTTTTATATGTAATGATTTTGATTTTGCTGAATTTATATTGAAATTTTCACGAGGAAGGTTACTTTCTATGATTTTAGTAAACTTCTATTTTGGAATATTGATAGCAGAGCTACAGAGTCGGAGTCAGCAACTTTTCAGGAGAGCTATTTTAGGCAATTTTTCGAGAACTGAAGTTGGAGTCGGAATCAGAGTAACTAAAGTCGGAGTTGTTTACAAATAAATGTTGAACTCAAAAGAGAGCAATTTGTTTTGAGAATTACGAAATATTCTTTGACGACGCACTGACGACGGGACCTCGGTGCAGCAGTATGGGCGTGAAATAGATTTAAGATCACTCAGATCTTCATCTGGGACAAATCGGAACAGATAGGGTGAATTGGGACAGCGGGTTTAGCCATGTTTGTGTACTATATACTACCCCAATTCTGACTGTAGTCACGATTCATCCCAGTTGACAGATAACTATTTGAGATTTGCGGATATCCAAATGTATTAAGGCTGAAATATTCAGACAGCAGATGTTTTGAAGTAGTTAGAGGATTTATCCGGATACTCGTGGATAATGAATCCTGATCTCTTAATTCAATTCTTATTTTTATTTTTGGTATGCAAATTGTTTTCAAATAAACCATTTTGAACAGCATCAACCTATTAGGGGAATGGCTCCAATACCTAATTTATGAAATGTCAGGCAACACTCGATCTCACTCACCTTATCTACAGGCATTGAAGGACACGCTCTACACAGATTCCAAAATGATCCGATCATGAAGGCTGGTTTCCCTGGATAAACAGGTCACACACCGAAGAAGAAGAAGAAGAAGTAGTAGTGGATGAAGAGCGTAGAAGCAAAAAGGACTCCGCGGTCGACTAGGAGGTACTCTCGCTGAGTCACACCAGAGTAGTTAGATTGTGTACTGGCGAAGAGATGTCCTGAACCTCTCGACTAGGTGATGTTGATCCCCTTTTTTATTCTTTTCGTAAGGAAGTTTCGTCTTCCGAATATTTGCTCTGCCGTTTGCTTGCGCACGGTTGAGGGTTTGTTACGTATGGGCCTCACACGCGTCACCGTTGCCGTCTGTCCGCCACCCAAGTCGATAATCCGTGGTTATCGATTTTCTTCCGGGTCCTCCTCAATCAAACGCGACCGCTGCTGCTGCTGATGAGGGTGGAATTGCTGCTTCTTCTGGAGTGGGCGTTCAGTGAACCAATAAATGAGATCATTTTCCACGGGAGGCGCTTTTCTTCAAAGTAATCCTTTTAATTTTTAATCTCTCGTTTTTTTTCCCACTGGTGGAGAAGCCTCGAAAGGTACACCGACAAGGTCGTTTTTCCTTCTTTTTTGCACACGCACTTTTGATAATTCACCACATGCTTCCACGAACAATTTTCCCTGCAACGACTGTGTAGGTAAGGGTTTTACCCACTTTTCCTATCGGGACCGTCGAACGCGCAGCAGACAGAAATACCCAATCGATAAATTTTCTTCTACAACACTTTGGTGAACCACTTTTGCTTGTTCTTTCACTTCTTCTTCCAGCAGGAGGGGAAAATGGGCTTTTCCTTTTTTTTTCTCCTCCACCAGACGGGGAGTTAAAAAGTCCCCAAAAAGTGGGAAACTCCCAAAATTGCGCACGAGAAAACCCTTAAATTCAAAACCACGATTCAAGTTTTCCCAACTTTTCCAACGAAAGAAAGGAAAAATCACAGTCACACACACAAAGACACTGCCTGCTGGCTCTGCCTCTGCAGATGTATCGATTGTATGACTGACTGACTGCTCCTGCCTGGCTGGACGATGTCGACGATGTTGCACGGATAGTGGCTGGAGAGGAATTGAACGCACAAGGAAAAAGGACGTCCCCAACGACGTCCTCCAAGTCGGCTCGACCGGTTTGGGATAAAAAGGGGTTGCGCGTTTATCCGGAAGTGCCGTAAATAGAGAGAGTGAGAGCGAAAAAAAATAGAGTGACAGTGGGCGAGGGGGAGGAAAAATCGATAAAATTCCGTGAGAGAGCTTTTATCTGACAGGAGAGGGAGAAGGAAAAAGCCGGTTGTCATTGTCGGTGATTTGAGGAAAATGAAGTTAGTGTGCGTTGTTGGTAATATTGTTGGAATTTTTAAGAATGGTAGCAAAAAGATAAAATCAAACAATTGATTAAAATATAGGAATCAGCTTAATCATGAAACATGCAGTAATTTTTTTAATTAAAAAACTTCATATAAAACGACAAAATTGAACAAAAATATCCCAAGAAATAACAAAAGCTTACACTACTCCTTACTAGATGTCCCCATAACAATTTTTATTATTTGCTTTGCACGGAACACCCAAATTTAAAAAAAAAATCTTTTTAAAACTGTTTAAACAATCCAGAGTAAATTTTCAAAACAAACTATGAGTCATGGGCTTCCGATGCAGATAAAACCATTTGAAAATTTAATCTAGAAATCTGCTCAGAAAGTTTGAAAAAGAGATATTACAAATAGATCAAAATCAAATATCTTTAAAATAAAACATAAAAAGATGAAAAATGAAAAAAAATGTTTAAAAATAAACTCGTTTATAGTAAATGAAATTGTGATTCAAAATCATAACTTGAAAAAGTTAAAAATGGAACAATAAAATATAAAAATTATGAGTAAAAAAAAGTTCAAGCACCAAATATAAAAAAAACTATAAATTATCCACCTAAGAATGGTTGATGTCTTTCTTACATTTATAAGTTTTCAAAAATAGATCTACACATAATTTCAAAATTTGACCTCTTATACATTTGATAGTATTGTCAGATCCTCAAACTTTTGAACTTGTTGGAAAGTTTTTCAAATTCTTGTTTTACAAATATTCAATATGAAGGGGTTTCTTTTGAAATCAACCCTTTTGAATCAAAATGTTTTTGTTTTGCATAGCTTTTGAAGTACTTAATCAAAATCGGTTCATTCAGTGCCGTGATAATCGAGTGCATATTTTTAGAATAAGACGTTTCACAAAACAGCACACAAGCAACGATATTTAGATTTTATTTGATCATCGTTTTGTTACTACATTTAAAAAAGATATTTAAAATCTATAAATATGTTGCAACATTTAATGAACTATTGGATAGCAAACTGAAAAAAATAAACTTTGTTTTGAATTTCAGGTACAGCCGAAAACAGAACATGTTTTTTCTATGTAAAAAAGACGTATAAAAAACGCTAGAGAAGCACCTTCGGGATTCATGCCTATCTCACATCTTGTTTCCAACAGAAGATAAATATCAATCTTGGGCTAAATAACTTTTTTTGAATAACTCATCGCTCATGATGTCGTGTTGTTAGCCGCTTTTTGACATTTCGAAAAGACACGTTTTAATATTTGATATTGAATAATAATGAAAAGAGCACGAAATGTAAGCAATAACAACCACGTTTTATTTTGCTGTCCATTAGGGTGGTCAAAATTCGGGCTTTCTATCCCCTTAATTCAAAGATTTGAAAGAAATTTGAGCTCTTTCTGACCACGGGAATCCCACCCACTAATCGCTTGAAGTTTGTATGATAAAAATCGTTTAAATTTATGGAGATAGTTGCTGAAATATCGACATTAGAAAATTTAGAGTTGTTTGGGTGAGACTTAAAATACAATTTTTCCATTTTTTATCCTCTGTATATCTGTATATCAGCAACCATTTGTTCAATCTTTACTGTTTGTTAGACGAAATTGTAGGAAATTTTCTGACCTTTTTTTTTAAAAAAAAATATTTTCAGCATTGAAAAATCATGGACACTATTAAAAAAATCTAAAAGCCGGAATTTTTTGGACAACATTTAATTTAGAATAACTTTATTTTGAACGGTTCACTTAAACAAAAAAATGTGAACTACTTTTCGATTGCAAATCCATTTATTTTTAAATAAAAAAGGTAAACTAATTTAAAGCAAGAGATTTTTTTTTACAAAAATCACTGTTTAAAAAAATCTAAACTCGTCTTCAAAATTTTGGTCTATACTTCTGGATGGTTTAAAAGATGTAAAATACAATAAAAAAATAAAAAAAAATACGGATTCTGAGATTTTTTTTTTGAAAAAAAAAGTTAATTAAAAATTACAATTTTTTTGTCGATCTACCTATGACCAATAGTTACAACTTTGCCAAAGACACCAAATCAATCAAAAAATACAATGAAAATTAACAGATTCGTAGAAAATTGCTCATTTGTAGGTTTTGTTGTATGGCGTCATCCATAAAAAATGTCACGCTCTAGGGGGAGGGGGTATGCGAAAGTGTGACATTGCTTGTTATAAGTATAGGGAAAGCGTGACAAAAGGGGGAGGGGGGGGGGTAAATTTTGACTGATTTTAACGTGACGTACTTTATGGATGAAGCCTATGTTGTATATGGTTGAAGAGAAATCGACGAAATAAAAAGCGTAACGCCACTGAGCAATTCTCTGAGTTTTCGGTCATTCGATTTTTTTTGTATTTTTTAATCCGGCTGAAACTTTTTTGGTGCCTTCGGTATGCCCAAAGAAGCCAATTTGCATCATTAGTTTGTCCATATAATTTTCCATACAAATTTGGCAGCTGTCCATACAAAATGATATGTGAAAATTCAAAATCTGTATCTTTGAAGGAATTTTTGATCGAGTTGATGTCTTCGACAAAGTTGTAGGTATGGATATGGACTACACTGAAAAAAATGATACACGGTAAAATTTTTGGTGATTTTTATTTAACTTTTGTCACTAAAACTTGATTTGCAAAAACACTATTTTTAATTTTTTATTTTTGATATGTTTTAGAGGACATAAATGCCAACTTTTCAGAAATTTCAGAATGGGCAAAAATCTTTGACCGAGTTATGATTTTTGAATCAATACTGATTTTTCAAAAATCGAAATATCGGTCGCAAAATTTTCAACTTCATTTTTCGATGTAAAATCGATTTGCAATCAAAAGTACTTTAGTGAATTTTGATAAAGTGCACCGTTTTCAAGTTATAGCCATTTTTAGGTAACTTTTTGAAAATAGTCGCAGTTTTCATTTTTAAAATTAGTGCCCATGTTTGCCCACCTTTGAAAAAAATATTTTTGAAAAGCTGAGAAAATTCTCTATATTTTGCTTTATTGAACTTTGTTGATGCGACCCATAGTTGCTGAGATATTGCTATGCAAAGGCTAAAAAACAGGAAAATTGATGTTTTCTAAGTCTCACCCAAACAACCCAACATTTTCTAATGTCGATATCTCAGCAACTATAGGTCCGATTAACATTGTTAAAACATGAAACAGTCGTGAAATTTTCCGATCTTTTCGAAAAAAATATTTTCAAAAATTTAAAATCAAGACTAAAATTTTAAACGGGCCAAACATTCAATATTACGCCCATTTGAAATGTTAGTCTTCATTTTAAATTTTTGAAAATATTTTTTTCGAAAAGATTGGAAAATTTCACGAATGTTTCATGTTCTAACATTGTAAATCGAACCTATAGTTGCTGAGATATCGACATTAGAAAATGTTGGGTTGTTTGGGTGAGACTTAGAAAACATCAATTTTCCTGTTTTTTAGCCTTTGCATAGCAATATCTCAGCAACTATGGGTCGCATCAACAAAGTTCAATAAAGCAAAATATAGAGAATTTTCTCAGCTTTTCAAAAATATTTTTTTCAAAGGTGGGCGAACATGGGCACTAATTTTAAAAAATAAAAAACTGCGACTATTTTCAAAAAAGTTACCTAAAAATGGCTATAACTTGAAAACGGTGCACTTTATCAAAAATTCACTAAAGTACTTTTTGATTGCAAATTCGATTTTACATCGAAAATTGAAGTTGAAAAATTTTTGCGACCGATATTTCGATTTTTTGAAAAAATCAGTATTGATTCAAAAAATCATAACTCGGTCAAAGATTTTTTGCCCATTCTGGAAATTTCTGAAAAGTTGGCATTTTATGTCCTCTAAAACATATCAAAAAATAAAAAAAATTAAAAATAGTGTTTTTTTGCAAATCAAGTTTTAGTGACAAAAAGTCAAATAAAAAATCACCAAAATTTTTTTTACCGTGTATCATTTTTTTTCAGTGTAGTCCATATCCATACCTACAACTTTGCCGAAGACACCAACTCGATCAAAAAAATCCTTCAAAAGATACAGATTTTTGAATTTTCACATATCATTTTTGTATGAACAGCTGCCAAATTTGTATGGAAAATTATATGGACAAACTAATGATGCAAAATGGCTTTTTTAGGAATACCGAAGGCACCAAAAAAGTTTCAGCCGGATTAAAAAATACAAAAATTAAAATTAAAGAAAAAAGGCCGATTCCGTAGAGAACTCCTCCACTGCGTACGTCTTTGCACACTATCGCGTGTTACGCTTTTTGTTTCGTAGATGTATCTTAAACCATACAATATTTTTGCATCCTTTGAAAAGCGTTTTTTAGATCTGAACAAAACCTACAAATTGCTTTTAAAACATTGCAAAAATGCTGCGTCGTTCCATAGAAATCGAAGAATTAGAAAAACGCAGCGCACCGCATAAAAAAAGGTTTCACTGTAATAAAATGAGTCAATTTGGTGGGCAGGCGTAACGCTTTTTATTTGGTTTACTTAGGTTTTAGATCTGCACATGCCGTTTACATTGTTTTAAAAAGATTGCAAATATGTTGCGTCGTTCCAGAAAAATCAATTTAATAAAAAGAGTAACGCCCTAGGTAACGCCTGAGCATAAACCGGGGGTTTAGTGTATAATAATTCTTAACGCAGGGGAATGTGGGTCATTCTCCGCCAACTCACACAGCACTATGGAGACTGGAGAGTTTCCATACCAAAATCCAAATTGTTAGCTTTAGCTATAAATGCTTTAATCCGTTTTCGCATTTTTGCGCAACTTTTATAAAGATGACCATGTTCGTTGAATTCCAATTTTTACGACAAATTAATTAAAAGTGAAGAATAGCACTGGATTAACGAAGGTATTTATTTTTATTTTTTGACAAATTAATAGTTGTCTTAACAAAACATAAAACAAATTTTACCATTATGTCAATTTAGAAAATTTATCAAGTTACCTTTACAAAACTCTTAAAATATTTGAAATTTATGGTTAATTCAATTAAATATGACCATTTGAAAATTACAGATTTTTTTTTTGAAAAATAAATTAACCTGTATCTCGGATGCTATAGCACCTACAGCTTTGAAATTTGGAATTTTCTTATTTAAAATGCAGCATCGGCGAAAACAATATTCAGAAGTAACATTTTTTTTGGTCTTCCATAGTGCACAGCAGTTGCTCTGACCCTTTTTCGATTTACGTGAAATTTTGTCCTAAGGGGTACATTTTGTCCCTGATCACGAACCCTTCAATTTTTGAACACGCGATAAAAGACATGTTTATCAATAATTTGGAGCCTAAAAAGATGACTTTGACAAAACTTTTAAAACTATTTGTACCAGCCTTAAACATACCAAAATTAAAATATTGCTTAACATCGACACTAACTTCATAACACCGTTTGGGTTTGTGTTGCATAAAAATAGGATATTTACTCCGCTGTACATAACGTATAACAACCGTGAGAATTTTTCTACAGGGTCGTCAAACACGCCTGACAGACATAACGTACACGTGTAACGCATAAAGTCACACGGCATGCGCATGCCCTATCCTAGACTCAAACCAATGCCTCTCCCGCTCCAGGTTCTCTCTCTCTCTCTTTCTCTCATTTTACTTAGCGAGAACATTCTCGCTCACATGTACGCAACATAAGAAACAACACCCACACCACCACACCCGCAATCACCTGTGCGGCAGACGCCGCAGCTAAACAACATCAGAACTGTCAGTCTGCTACGGCAGAACACACGCACACTGCTGCTGAGAAGACTTCAAGACTGAGCTGAGCCCGTGTTGTTGTCCGTCTCTCGCGTTCATTCGTCGTTGGACTGTCCGTGCGTTCGGTCGTCTTCTTCGTCGGTTGGCACTCCGGAGTTTCAACGGATCGGTTCGGTACAGGAAGGTTCTCTCCCCTTGACAGGAAGATTTTGGCGTTTGACGGCGGATGTGTGTCTGTTAAAAAAACAGCAGTTTTGGTGTTTGTCCTTGTCTTGTGACAGCGGCGTGCGTCAAAGTTGGCCCCGTGTGTGTCCTGTATGTTGTGATGTTTTGCGCTGTTCTCATTCCCTTTGACGCTCTCATTCTCTCCTGCTGAGCGTAGTGTTGCGGTGTTGTGTTGTTGGTGTGTGTGTGTCTCTCTCTCCAGAAAGGGAGAAGAAAAGATGTTTATTGGATGTGATTAAAATTTGGTGATTTTTTGGTCTCCAGTTGGGGAAACGTCAAGAAGAACGTGTGTGTTTGGGAAAAATGTTTTGAACAGTGCAGTGATTTTGCAGTGAATTTGGTGCGTGTCCGTATCCGGTCCAGTTACTACACCCCACTTCAGGTCATCTAATATTTGTGTTTGTCTGTCCGGATTGGAACAAGACTACAAGTAGTGAGCAAAAAAGAGGCCCCTTCTGGAGGAGCGGATGACCTCGTTGTAAAGCAGTTCTTCATTCCACACGGCAAATCCGCGTTTCGTTGTATTGGAAGATTGCTACCAAAGAACAGAGCATTGATACAGATCCGCTTGCGAAAATACGATTACAACTTCATCGATAATTGCAACACATTACCCAACGAGCTGGAAGCTGCGACGACAAGAATACAACTCAATCTTGATACGTCTTCATCATCAAATCAAAAGTAATCAAACTACTGTGTATAATCTTACTACGATCCATACTCATTGGATGTGTCAATCCATGTGGGCTTAACCACGGTCCTAAGTCAAATGACATGACGTTTATGTGATTTTTTGTTTAAGTATTCAAACTAAAGTACTCAGTATTACATACTGGAAGTGTTTTTGTTTATCATTACAAATGAATAATACTGAAAACTTAAATGAAAACAGATGTTGTGAAACTTTCAAGAAATTAATTGTTAAATCCATAGTTACATGGCACTAAAGAGTGGCGATGGCCTTTTCAGATCTCAATTAGTGTACAAAATCTCAGTCATTAACTTAAAATGAGCGTTCAACTATGTTTTTAATGAAAAATGAATATTTTTTGAATTCGAGGTAGTTACAGCGGCTTAGTAAAAGAGACTTTGTTAGATTATGTAGCTCAAATTTGATATTTATTCGTAACTTTTTTTAACATGACTAGTGTTTCGCACAGTATTCCAAATGTATGATTCCAATCAGAAAAAAAGACATTGAACGCAATCAGCTGATCAAAATAAAATCATTACCCGGGTGCACCTCATTGAACCAACGTATGGATCCGTTTAGAGCAAACAAATCGACTGGAGAGTCAGGTTTCGAGACTGACCATAGCGACCCGTAGTTAAGTTTCGAGCTGAAATTGGCATATCTGTTACCCATTATGGAAACATGATTTGATTGATTCGTGAAACGAGGCACAGTCAACAGTGCTCAATCTTTAGCATGCAATTTCAAGAAGTGACAGAGATTGTTGTGATTTCTTTATTTCTGGCTGCTTTAACCTATGCTGTTATTCTCTGCTCATGGCAGAGATTGATTCATATGTACTTGTTAAAAAACGATCAAAAAAGTTTAAAAAGGGAACAAAACATTTAAATGCCAAAGACAAAATTTCAATGTAACAGTAAACAAATTCAATTTCCTATGACTCATTGTAAAGATCGAAACAACGAAAAATGATAGCATATGAACTAAGTTTAGCTCAACCACGTTGACAATCAAAATTTCCCTGGTTGGCTGAAGAGCCATCGTCCCGTGTGCCAACCACTCTGACGACGATTGATGGGTGTCAGCGATGCCATTTCTCAGTCCTTCTACTCCTTGACGATGTGCCCTAAAATCGCGCACAAGAATCACTGGATGGGTGCCGTTTCAAGTTATGTGCATGGATTAACGGTGATTTTTCGTGCTATTACCCTCAACTGTTTCAAGTGTGTATGTGTGTTGTGCGGTTCAATTTGACACTCGACATGACAAGTGGCACGAGAATTCTGGGTGAGCTACAAAGTTAAAAAGTGTGAAATTACAAGACGATTTGGCTCTAGTCGCTGCCTTTTGCTGATTCTGATGGGAACGATAGTAACTGGATCCTTACTTGAAATAATTGAAATGGTTTGATTGCAGTGTCTCAAGGAGAAGGTAGAAGGCCAATCAACAACTATCAATTGTAGCAAGATTGATTTCATTTGCTGGCATGTTAATTGAACTGAAATTAGTGCTCAAAATGGCATTGCTGGAGATAATGGAACTTTTACATAGAGCTCCGAGATTAGGGAAGATTAATATGTTAGGCAGTGCAAATTTAATTTAAAGTTGTTTTCTCATGTTACTTAAATTTTTAAATCAAACAAAAATAATTGCTGAAAGTTTAAATTTTGAAGAAATATGTTATATAACCGATTATAAACTATTATAAAAAATTAAAATACGTTAATTTTTCTTTTTTTTTTTTTGAGATCAGAAAAAGACGTAGCTTTCCAGGATTTTTTTTTGTAGACTCATCAATATTTACTACAACTTAACCGTAACTTAAGGGATTATATACATTAGAGTGTAACGAAAATGACTTTTTGGCGGGCATTCAGGAGTTTGTTCCGGTGGACATGCTGAGCCCAAATCACAAATATGAGCTTGATTGGACATAACAGGAGCTGGCGCTATGCATTTAAATTTCAAATGGGATTTAACCCGTAAAAAGAGTTTTTTTTTTTCAAAAATGTCAATTTTTGTGGCATTTTGGGCACTGAAACGTTTATTTTCAACATCACTGCCGTGTAGGCCAGATCCTTGTGCATCTTTTGGTACAGATAACATTGATGTTTGGAGCACCCTGGAGCTCGGTACAGACCTTGGTATTTTTTTTCGAAGAACCGACTCCGGTAAAACATATATGCATCGCACGTCGCGACGCCCGAGACGCCATTTGATTTTGCCGGGGTTGATTTTTCGAAAAATTGCCAAACTTGTCCAAGAAGACTCGTTAAAACGGTTCTGAGTGCAAGAAAAAAGGCAATTTCCAAAAAGTTTTTTTTTTAAATAAAAATATTTTTTAGTTTTTGATGTACAAAATCGTCAGTTTTTGATTTTTGTATTTTTTAAAAAAGCAAGCTTTAAAAATCGGGCTTCGTCATACACACGAAATATGTTATAAGAGTCTTTATTCCAACTTTCAGCCAATTTGGTTCATCCCATTTTCAGATATCGTGACAACTGTAAATCAACTCGGTCTTAGAGAAAATCGTTCACTTAGTTTGACAGTTCGCTTTGCGCATGACAAATTTCAAACTCAAATCGTCTTTTACTAAGTTTTATCAAGAAATATCTTCATGAATTTTTAAGAGTGATTGAAAGTAATCTTATTAGTGGATTTAATGTATTTTCTGTAATATGGAATTTTGTGATTTTCTACATGTATGTAACCCCTTAATTGTTATTCGGAGCGTAATGGCATAGTTTTATACACAGAAAAAAAAATCATGGTAATATTACATTTGGGAAGGGGTACATCTTTTATGTCAGAAAAAAGGTGTTATTTTACTTCTGGAAATGTGTATTTTTACCACTTTTCCGGTGTAATGTCACTTTTTCAGTCTAAATTGAGGTAAAATTACATCATAAATGTGGTAATATTCAACCTTCCAAAATTACAGCTTACTTTTTTACTGTGTAGAAACATGCAAAAATCAGTTGTATGCGAGTGATTTTCTGATCAGTTTTGTGTTTTATTTTTGGTACAAGATTTCTTATGCAACATACAGGTTATTCAGTTTTGTTTTGGAAAGCCTTCTAATTTATACGCAGACTTGTAAGGAAAAACTACACGCAGATAAATATTTTATAGAATTTGCCTGTACGAATATAATCAACGCCGATTTTGCATTGAAACAAACCTTGATTTTATCAATTCTTGATTTTCAAACAACAAAACGTTTTGTTGATTCAAATATGCCTTATTTTTCTGCGTGTAGTGCATAGAAAAAAAATCATGGTTATATCACATCTGGAAAGGGGTTCATCTTTTATGTCAGAAAAAATGTGTAATTTTACCTCTGAAAATGTTTAATTTTACCACTATTCTGGTGTAATGTCGCATTTTCAGTCTAAATTGAGGTTAAATTACATCATGAAAAAGGGAATATTCAACCTTTTTGAATTAAAACTTCCAAATTTACACTTTTTTTGCTGTGTGATTTTGGGAATGTCCAGCTATTTTTTACTGATATTTCACCGACCTCTAGTTTTTTTTCCGACGGTAGTCGCTTGCGCCAAAGTAAACCAAAAATTGATCTGCGGGTTTCGGGAAATCCGCTGGTCAAGCGGCCCAAAATGCTAGTATTTGTGTTTTTTTTTCCATATTAAAGACTGTTTATTTTTAGGTATTCTTCAAAGATAACAAATCCATTTCTAAAAACTTTGTCGTATTATTTCTTGTTGCTCCATCGTTTCTACCTTAGTTTACATTCGAAATCAACTACTGTACCATTTCCAAAGTTTTCTTAGCCAAGTTTTCCAGATATAATTGTCTTACGCTATAAATTTTGACAAATATTTGCGACGGCCTATCTCAACATTAGAAATAAATAGTACTGGGAGCTGTGATAAACGATAACACAATTAATATCGGATGATTTTCAAGTTATATTGACATTTTCGAACGAATGAATATATGTTGACCAAGTTTTCAAAACATAATGCTATTTGTTTTGTAAAGGTAACAAACAAATTTCTACTTAATTCTGCGGGTTATCTTTACTTAAGCGTTCAAATTTTTAATTTTTTTGTGATGAATCAGCACGATGAGATTTATAAATTTCGATTGATTCATCAATTCAACGATACTGTCAAAAGCATTGTTTCAGGACTTGAGAATGACAACTGTCATTTCTGAAGCTACCCCTTCCAGTAGAATTTCTGCCAAAGTTGAATAGAACCACATAGAACTACGCTGGAAATCGTGAAAAATTTCGCTAGTTTGACTGCTGTCAAATATTATCAGCAGTTATTAGCGAAAGCAATCCAGCAGAACTAAGTTGCTATTTTGATTTTGCTCAGCGGTTGGCTTATGGATTATTTTTGGACAAATATCATCAAAATCAAACCAGGAAAATCTCTCCACGGATTTGGTGGTGGATCTCCTTTTCGTGGACATCTTGTCATATCGTGCGGATCAAACAAAAACTTTGACTAACAAAGTATTTACTCCTCTAACAGTTTGAGTACCAAACACACCACATTGAATGATAAATCACTGTGGTGTATTGATAGTATTTATACTTGATGCAGACTTATCATGAATATTGAATAAGAATCCAATTTGAATCCATGCGAACCATCAGTCCCCGTTAATGTAAATGCCCCTTTGAGGTTTGTTCATTTCCAGGCAATCGTCTTGAGATGGTACCATGCCCTACTTTCTATCAAACACAAATCTCCAACGAAGTCCCAGACTATGTGCCAAAGTCGTCACTCGGTTTATCGATCACATTACGCCCCCCGAAGCCATTAAGAAACCAGTGCTCCCCGTGGAAAGGAAGCCTGGAAAATGGTGGTATAGGAAGCATTTCGAGTATCTTGCAAGCTTCTTGTGTCTTTTCCAGTTTCTTCGCTCACAGTCAGTCAGTTAGTTCAACACTGCCATCGACACATAAACATTGGAAGTTTGTACATGTAACCATCGGTTGTGTCATCAGGTCCTTCTTCCAGAACGTCTCGCAGGGTCTTCCTTCTTGTCAGTCCTCAACGCAGCAGAACAATCTTCATTTGCTGCTGCCCTGCCGAGCGAAGGCGAGTCTTCGTGAGCAATAGGAAATTACATAAAATTGCAATTCGAGCGTTGTGACGCCTTCCATCAAGGGAGTGCTGATATGGCTCAGACCAAAGTCAGTCAGTCAGTCAGGCAGCTGTTGGTTATGTATCACACCACCATCCAGTTACATACGGGTGCACGACGAATCGAAGTGACAGAGAAGTGAAGTAACGACCT